>NC_091788.1:18538796-18851871 GCF_029378745.1 Bos indicus | reverse complement strand
CAGAGAAACATACAGAATGTCTCCCAGATTAGAACCACTGAAAGATAAGAGCTTTTATCCACTGGCTTCCATCCCTCATTGAATGACATTATCCCCAGAGAAGCTGACTCCCAAAGGCCTTGTGACTTTGCTTGTGGGTCTACAGGTATCAGAGAAGGTCCTGAGGCAAAATAAGGAAAGATGTGAGGTGACACACTAGCACCATGAGGAGAGCTTGAACTGTTTTCAGCTGAAATCAGATGTGGGTTAAAGGAATGTGACAAGTGCGAGACATCTGCCACAGACTAAGTGGGTTTCTTTTAAAGGTTCACATTATAAAACCAGTTTAGAAGATAATGCCAAACCTATCTTCCAAAATAGTTGAACCAATTTGCACACCCACCAGCAGTTTATGAGAGTTCCCGCTGTTTCACATCCCCACCAATACTTGGTATTATCAGTCTTTATTATTTTAATCGTTCAGTGGGTGTGTAGTGATTTCACATTGTTATGTTTATCTGCATTCCTATAATTACTAATGAGGTTGAGAACTTGTTCATAAGTTTGTTGGTCATTTGGATATCCTATTTTGTGAAGTGTCCAGATCTTCTGCCCAAGTTTTAAAATCAACTTTATTGAGGTATAAAAGTGAAAGTGAAAGTTGCTCAGTCATCTGCAACTCTTTGTAGACTCTTTGGACTGTATAGTCCATGGAATTCTCCAGGCCAGAGTACTGGAGTGGGTAGCCTTTCCCTTCTCCAGGGGATCTTCCCAACCCAGGGATTGAACCCAGGTCTCCCTCCTTGCAGGTGGATTCTTTACCAGCTTAGTCACCAGAGAAACCCAAGAATACTGGAGTGGGTAGCCTATCCCTTCTCCACCAGATCTTCCTGACCCAGGAATTGAACCAGGGTCTCCTGCATTGGATTCTTTACCAAGTGAGCTATCAAGGAATACATTATGTATAGTAAAAATACACCTGTTTTAAGTGTTTAGCTTGATGATTTATGACATATGTATATCCCTTGTAACCACTTCTACACCCATTCTGACCCAGAAAGTTCCCTTGTGCCCCTTTACTGTCAATCCTTACTTCTCCCCCACCATGGTAACTGATGGTCTGCTTACTATCACTGTAACTTAATTTTGCCTATTCTAAAATTTCAGTAAATAGGTACTCCTTTGTGTCTAGTTTCTTTCATTCAGCATAATATTTTGAGATCATCCATGTTGTTCATGTGTCAATCAGTACTTCCTTTTTATTGCTGAGTAGTATTCCATTGTGGAGAAGGCAATGGCACCCCACTCCAGTACTCTTGCCTGGAAAATCCCATGGACAGAGGAGCTTGGTAGGCTGCAGTCCATGCTAAAGGTCGGACACAACTGAGCGACTTTGCTTTCACTTTTCACTTTCATGCATTGGAGAAGGAAATGGCAACCCACTCCAGTGTTCTTGCCTGGAGAATCCCAAGGACAGGGGAGCCTGGTGGGCTGCCATCTATGGGGTCGCACAGAGTCGGACATGACTGAAGTGACTTAGCAGCAGCAGCAGCAGCAGCAATATTCCATTGTATGGATGTATTGAGTTGCCAAAAAGCTCATTTGGATTTTCTGTAACATCCCCCCAAAACCCACATGAACTTTTTGGCCAACCCAATACTACCACTAGTTTATCCATTTAACTATTGATTGTCATTGTAAGATTTTGGCTGTTATGAATAAAGCTACTGTGATCGTTCACGTACAAGTCTTTATGGGGATATATATTTTCAGTTCTCTTGGATGTGAAATGGGTGAGTTGTAGGGTTAAATGCATATTAATAAGAATCACTAAACTGTCTTCCAAAATAGTTATACCACTCATCCTTTTGACATGTCCGTATCATTCTCTGAGCACTTCCTTGCTTTTTGCCCCAAGATGCTCTAGGCTCTTGTACTTTCTTTGAACCAGTCCTCAAACAAGTCATGTCTCCAAAGAGTTCTTACTCTTTACATTAAGAATAGTATTTAGAAGTCAAGAGCTAAGCACTAACTGAGCTCATTTCTATAGTCACTATCCCCAGGTGTTCTTAGTACATCTGATTCCAGGCAGACTCATTCTCACTCTCCTTCTGTCACCAGGAATTCTGTAGCCACAAGGAAATTAATTCTGCCAAAAACTTGAGGGAGCTTGGAAGCCTCTGATGATAATACAAACCTCCAACATCATGATTATAGCTTTCTGAGAGACCCTGAGGAAAGGACCTACCTAAGTCATCCACAGACTCTGACCCACAGAAACTAAGATGATAAATATGTGTTGTTATAAGCCACAAAGTAAGTTTGTGATAACTTACTGAGCAAGAGAAACTAATACAGGAGGGGCAGGAAAAAAATGTCCACAAGTTAAAGGCACTCATGAAAATTTGAGAAGGCAGGAGTGAGGCAGATCATCTTCCTGATGCTTTGGCTACAGCTGCTGGAAAGAACGGTTATAGAGACTGGGTTTTTCTGTAACAGTATCTCAGTGGTTAATCACTAATTTTGTGATTATCTAGAGGTAGTTATTGTCACAGCAGCAGCGATAGCATCCCGATCCCTCAGTTGCAGCTATGTTGTATATTATTGAAAATCTGCAGCTCCTTTGGTGGGCTCCTGATCTCCTTGCTCCCTAATTATACAAAAAGTGGCAGCTCCACTGGCAAGTCAGTTTGGCAGTGTTATTCTGAGAGTTATTCCTAAAGGTCCAGCCTACAACTTACTCCTCCTAATTTACAACAACTTTTATAAGTACCTCATTTTTCCTTACATCATTTTCTACTTACAATAGCTATGGTGATTTTTGTTTCCCTCACCTAAAGCTTGGAGAAGGCAATGGCACCCCACTCCAGTACTCTTGCCTAGAAAATCCCATGGATGGAGGAGCCTGGTAGCTTGCAGTCCATGGGGTCGCTAAGAGTCAGACATGACTGAGCGACTTCACTTTCACTTTTCACTTTCACACAATGGAGAAGGCAATGGCAACCCACTCCAGTGTTCTTGCCTGGAGAATCCCAGGGACAGCAGAGCCTGGTGGGCTGCCATCTATGGGGTTGCACAGAGTCAGGCACGACTGAAGCGATTTAGCAGCAGCAGCAGGAGCAGCACCTAAAGCTTAGCCATATACCCATCTTTGCTTGAGCTCATTTAAAAGGCTTCCAGTTCCTTGTAGCCAAGTGATCCTAGTCTAAGACACCAATGGGATCATTAAGAGTTGATGGTTGCATCAAGGGGTGGGATACTGAGGAGGTCAGTGAGGCAAGGCTAGGGTTAATTCATTCAACCAACACAGTTCACTCACCCCCTGCTCTGTGTCAGGGCCTGAAAATAAAGAGCTAGATCATGAGCATCCCTGCCCTCAAAGAGCTCAAAAAGATACTTGGAGAGACAAACACCTATATGAATCAGATCAGATCAGATAAGCCACTCAGTCATGTCCCACTCTTTGTGACCCCATGAATCGCAGCACGCCAGGTCTCCCTGTCCATCACCAACTCCCGGAGTTCACTCAGACTCACGTCCATCGAGTCAGTGATGCCATCCAGCCATCTCATCCTCTGTCGTCCCCTTCTCCTCTTGCCCCCAATCCCTCCCAGCATCAGAGTCTTTTCCAATGAGTCAACTCTTCGCATGAGGTGGCCAAAGTACTGGAGTTTCAGCTTTAGCATCATTCCTTCCAAAGAAATCCCAGGGCTGATCTCCTTCAGAATGGACTGGTTGGATCTCCTTGCAGTCCAAGGGACTCTCAAGAGTCTTCTCCAACACCACAGTTCAAAAGCATCCAATCTTCGGCGCTCAGCCTTCTTCACAGTCCAACTCTCACATCCATACATGACCACTGGAAAAACCATAGCCCTGACTAGACGGACCTTTGTTGGCAAAGTAATGTCTCTGCTTTTGAATATGCTGTCTAGGTTGGTCATAACTTTCCTTCCGAGGAGTAAGTGTCTTTTAATTTCATGGCTGCAGTCACCATCTGCAGTGATTTTGGAGCCCAGAAAAATAAAGTCTGACACTGTTTCCACTGTTTCCCCATCTATTTTCCATGAAGTGATGGGACCACATGCCATGATCTTCGTTTTCTGAATGTTGAGCTTTAAGCCAACTTTTTCACTCTCCACTTTCACTTTCATCAAGAGGCTTTTGAGTTCCTCTTCACTTTCTGCCATAAGGGGGGTGTCATCTGCATATCTGAGGTTATTGACATTTCTCCCGGCAATCTTGATTCCAGCTTGTGTTTCTTCCAGTCCAGCATTTCTCATGATGTACTCTGCATATAAGTTAAATAAGCAGGGTGACAATATACAGCCTTGACGTACTCCTTTTCCTATTTGGAACCAGTCAGTTGTTCCATGTCCAGTTCTAACTGTTGCTTTCTGACTTGCATACAAATTTCTCAGGAGGCACATCAGGTGGTCTGGTATGCCCATCTCTTTCAGAATTTTCCACAGTTTATTGTGATCCACACAGTCAAAGGCTTTGGCATAGTCAATAAAGCAGAAATAGATGTTTTTCTGGAACTCTCTTGCTTTTTCCATGATCCAGCAGATGTTGGCAATTTGATCTCTGGTTCCTCTGCCTTTTCTAAAACCAGCTTGAACATCAGGAAGTTCACAGTTCACATATTGCTGAAGCCTGGCTTGGAGAATTTTGAGCATTACTTTACTAGCTTGTGAGATGAGTGCAATTGTGCAGTAGTTTGAGCATTCTTTGGCATTGCCTTTCTAAAACATGTTATGACCTGTAAAGGAATTAGTTAAAGGTAATGAAAGCCTGGAGAAGACAACAATAATTTTGCCTCCCCAGGGGTATTAAGAGACAGCATTTGAGCTGGCTTTTACAACATGAGTAGGTCTAAACAGAAGGAAGAGAAAACAGACCCACTATCTACAAGTCTTGGTGAACCCAGAGTAACTTAGTCACCTACTGACTTTTAACCCTCACAACATTCCCATAGATAGACATTATTATCTATCTCTTTATATATATATATATATATATATATATATATATATATATATATAAAAGGAGGCTGGGTCCCAAAGAGTTTAATAATTTGACAGTGTCACATAGCTGAATATAATAAGAAAAAATACATAGGATCTACTGTAGATAATGGATAAAAAGAAAGCATAAGAATATTTATTTCAGGGTGTGAAATCATCTGAAGAATCATTGGCAATGCTAAAGACTCTAGGCTGAGCTTTCAGGAGTGACTCCCAGGTCCTATTGGTGGGAGCCACCAAGGGAACTGTGGCCCTCCCACAATCAGAAAGCCTGTCTTAGAACTGCTGACTCCAGAACCATGCAATCTCCTGCACTTCATCTCAGCACAAATGGTTATATTATGCTCTGCCTCTCTCCCTACTTAACTCAGTCCCAAACTCAGGTCTTACCAAGGTATATCTGATTTGTGGTGTTAGCTGGAAACAGTCTGGGAAATATTATTTGTGTTTCCAGTCTCCAATTCAGGAAGACTTACCAGAAGCAGTTGCATGGGATACTGAGTGAGCCAATTAATCATTTCTGCCACATTCAGTCTGATAGGATTAAGAATATTGATTCATTCTTTTCCCATTTATAATATTGAGCAGAGCTCCCTGTGCTATACAGTAGGTCCTTGTTGGTTATCCCTTTTATAACTTATTTATTTATCTATCTTTTGGCTGTGCTGGGTCTTTGTTGCTATGCGGGCTTTTCTCTAGTTGCAGAGAGCAGGGGCTGCTCTCTAGTTGTGGTGCACAGGCTGCTCATTGCAGTGGCTTCTCTTGTCGCGGACCACACGCTCAGCACGTGGGCTCAGTAGTTGTGGCTCCTGGATTTATTTATTTTTAGTTGGAGGATAATTGCTTTACAATATTCTGTTGTTTTCTGCCGTATATCAACAGGAATCAGCCAAAGGTATATGTATATCCCCTCCCTCTTGAACCTCCTTTCCCATCCCCCTCCTGTAGGTTGTCACAGAGCAACAGACCATTTTAAATACAGCAGAATGTACATGTTAATTCCAAACTCTCTAACTATCCCTTCCCCTCTCCAACTCTTTTCCTCAAGAATAGACACATGTGAGACTTCCCTGGTGGTTCAGTGGTTGAGAGTCCACCTGCCAATGCAGGAGACACAGTCCGATTCCTGATCCAGGAAGATCCCACATACCAGGGGGGAGCCAAGCCCATGGGCCACAATTACCAGTCCCACGCTCTAGAGCCTGCGGGCCAGGGCCACAACTGCTGAGCCTGTGTGCTGCAATTACTGAAAGCCCAACACCCTAGAGCCTGTGGTTGCAACTGAGAGAAGCCACCACAATAAGAAGGCTGCTCACCGCAACTAGAGTAGCCCCGACTCACTGTAACAGAGAGAGAGAGCCCTCATGCAGCAACAAAGACCCAACAGAGCCATAAATAATAAAAAATTTTTAAGTAAAAAAGTAAAAAATAGATACATATATACTATAACTGAATCACTTTGCTGTTCACCTGAAACTAATACAAATTGTTAACCAATTATACTCCACTATAAAAGACAAAGCTAAAAAAAAAAAGAATATTGATTAAAAAATACTAAGTGAGTTCCCTGGTAGCCTGGTGGGTAGGATTCTGGGTTTTCATTGCCATGGCTTGGGTTCAATCCCTGGTCAGGGAACTGAGATCTGGTGTGGCTTGGCCAAAAAAAAAAAAAAACACTGCAATGATTGATAATGCCAATCATGTGGACACTCATACACTATTGGTGGAAGTGTAAACTGACATAAACTTATTGGAAAGTACTTGACAACATCTAATAATATTAGAAACATGTATCTTTTATCTTTTAAAAAAACAGCACTTTTTTAGGAGTTCATCCTACCAAGAAAAAAAAATAGCATAAATACATAAAGTTCAAGAACGCTTATTACAGTACTGTGGATACATAAATCTGGAAACAACCTAATATCCATCAATAGGTGACTAATTAAATAATTGGATGATATATCCACACAGCAGAATACTATACAACATTAAAAGGAATTAGATGGATCTCTGTATACTATACTAAAAAGATGTCCTTTATTGTTGTTGAGTGCAAAAAAACAAGTTGTGAGAATTTTGTTATGATCTTATTTTTTGTTTTTCAAAATGGAGGTAAATGTCAGTATAAATATAGGGAGAATTGCTAACAGTGCTTACTCTTGGGAATTGAAAGGGGAGAGGTAAAGGAACTGGATTTTTACACAATTTACTTACTCCATATAATTTTTAAAAATGCAGTTATAGTTAAGATTTGCCTTTATTGGGTGAGATTTTCAGTATTTTTCATATATATGTATGGGGTGTGTGTATGTATCTTAGAAACTTTTTTGAAGAATTAAACTATTTTCATATTTTTTATTGAAGTATAGTTGACATAATATCATGTTAGTTTCAGGTACACTACATAGTAATCTGACAGTCAAATGCAACAAAATGATCTGTAAATCTGTTTTGTTTTGCTTTTCTTTTTTGAGACTCCACATGTGAGATTAAATAGTATTTGTCTTCTTCTCTCTGACTTATTTCACTTAATTTAATACCCCCTAGGGCCACTCCTGTTGCTGCAGATGGCAAGAGTTCATTCTTTTTATGGCTGACTCACATTTCATTGTATGTATATATGGCATCCGCTTTATCCATTCATCTATCAATGGACATTTAGATTATTTCCCAGAAATAAGAAAAACTGAAACGGGTAGTTCTCCAGTAAGTAGGTAGGTCCAGGCTGAGATCCAAATGTGCAGCGTCAGTAAGAGCTAATCTAGCTTGACTCTGCCCTGATAGGTGGAGGAACAAGATGGGGGAGGTACACTTTTGGGAACTGCAGGAACATCCACAAGTCCATGGAGGGGAAGATGTGCCAAGGTCCTTATGTCTCCATAGAGATGAGTCTGCCATGAGGGGCTAGGAATGGTTATAGGACCTACAGTTATGAAGATATGTAATATGATCCTTGTTCTCAAAATGTTTACCATATGAAAAAGAATAATACCAATGAAAATTCATATCAGAAATCATAATTTTTAAATAGATCTTTATAACTACTGACTAATTTATAAAACATTTTTCTTCTCACTTGATTCTCTCAACAGCCCTGAGAGGGAGCCAGGGCAAGAGTCATGTTCCCATTGTACAGATGAGGAAGCTGAGGCCCAGAAGAGATAGTGACTTGTTCAAAGTAAATACATCAGCTGCATTTTACCAACTGCTTTTATAACCATTAGTTAATTCACTAAGGACAAAGCCAGGCCTAAGAGAAGGGCCTGGGGAGAGTGGTACTAGGTTTAGCTACTGTTTTATAGTGTGTTCCTATGATGCATCCCATTCACCTGCTTGATCCAAGAACACCATCCAACTCAACAACATGTACAGGGCCAGTTGCATTCTATTCCAAAGGAGAAGGCTGTTCAGGAGATCAGTGTAGGCAGAATGAAAGGATCGCTCTACTCTGCTCTGCCCTCTCTTAGTTCTACAGTCCTGTGTTATTTTGCATTTTCTGACTTTGCACCAGTGTTCATGTTATTGTATTCAGATGTTTTGTTTTGCTTTTAACTAGAATATTAATCTCCGTAATAGCAAGAATGCTGAATTCTTTGGCGTCTTTTAGCACTATGTCTCTTACTTTTTTCAACAGCCACTTTCAGTAAAACTACAACCTATAGTACATGTAATAGAAACAAGTTCCACACAACAATACTTATTCTTAATCTGAGCAATGTACCCTGATATTTTGTATTGTTTATACAATTTCATTTTTTACTCAACTCCCAAATATAATCCAGGGTTGGATTCTAAAACATAAAAAAAAAATCAGTGAAGGAACACATGGAAGCCAAATAAAATCTATAGTTTCATTAACAATATTGGACCAATGTTAATCTCTCAGTTTTGATAAATGTACCATGGTTATAGAAGATGTTAACATTTTAGGGAAAGCTGGGTAAAAATATGCAAAAACTTTCTGAAGTATCTTTGTAATTTATCTGTAGATCTGAAGTTATTCCAAAAGAAAAAGTTTATTTAAAAAAGAAAACAGATGTGAGGAGTAGGAGGTATTGAAATGGGTGAAAGGGGTTAAAGGTACAAACTTCAAATTATAAAATAAATCATGGGGATGTAAATACAGCGTGACATATATGGTTAATAACACTGTATTGCATATTTGAAAGTTGCTAAGAGAGTAAATCTTAGAAGTCCTCAATACAAGATAAAAAAATGTATAACTATGGGGGTGGATGTTAACTAGATGCATTTCACAACATATATCAAATACTAAATAATTGTGTTACATACATGAAACTACGGCTTCCTAGACGGCTCAAGTGGTAAAGAATTCACCTTCCAATGCAGGAGGCGCAGGAGACATAGGTTCAAGCCCTGGGTTGGCAAAGTTTCCTGGAGGAGGAAATGGCAACCCACTCCAGTATTCTTGCCAGGATCATCCCAAGGACAGAGGAACCTGGCAGGCTACCGTCCATGGGGTCAAAAAGACTCAGACACAACTGAGCAACTGAGCACACATACACATACACACCTGAAACTAATATGTCATTATACTATAATAATAAATGCATAAATAAATAACCTACACAAACGTGAAAAAAAGTTCTGAACTGAACTTTTTCTGAAACTGAACTTCAGTTCAGTTCAGTCACTCAGTCGTGTTGGACTCTTTGTGACCCCATGAATCACAGCACACCAGGCCTCCTTGTCCATCACCAACTCCTGGAGTCTACCCAAACCCATGTCCATCGAGTCGGTGATGCCATCCAGCCATCTTATCCTCTGTCGTCCCCTTCTCCTCCTGCCCCCAATCCTTCCCAGCATCAGAGTCTTTTCCAATGAGTCAACTCTTCACATGAGGTGGCCAAAGTATTGGAGTTTCAGCTTCAACATCAGTCCTTCCAAAGAACACCCAGGACTGATCTCCTTTAGGTTGGACTGGTTGGATCTCCTTTCAGTACAAGGGACTCTCAAGAGTCTTCTCCAACAACACAGTTCAAAAGCATCAATTCTTCAGTGCTCAGCTTTCTTCACCGTCCAACTCTCATATCCATACATGACCACTGGAAAAACCATAGCCTTGACTAGACGGACCTTTGTTGGCAAAGTAATGTCTCTGCTTTTGAATATGCTATCTAGGTTGGTCATAACTTACCTTCCAAGGAGTAAGCGTCTTTTAATTTCATTGCTGCAGTCACCATCTGCAGTGATTTTGGAGCCCCAAAAATTAGTCTGACACTGTTTCCACTGTTTTCCCATCTATTTCCCATGAAGTGATGGGACCACATGCCATGATCTTCGTTTTCTGAATGTTGAGCTTTAAGCCAACTTTTTCACTCTCCACTTTCACTTTCATCAAGAGGCTTTTGAGTTCCTCTTCACTTTCTGCCATAAGGGGGGTGTTGTCTGCATATCTGAGGTTATTGATATTTCTCCTGGCAATCTTGATTCCAGCCTGTGCTTCTTCCAGCTCAGCGTTTCTCATGATGTACTCTGCATTTAAGTTAAATAAGCAGGGTGACAATATACAGCCTTTACATACTCCTTTTCCTATTTGGAACCAGTCTGTTGTTCCATGTCCAGTTCTAACTGTTGTTTCCTGACCTGCATACATATTTCTCAAGAGACAGGTCAGATGGTCTAATATTTCCATCTCTTTCAGAATTTTCCTCAGTTTATTGTGATCCACACAGTCAAAGGCTTTGGCATAGTCAATAAAGCAGAAATAGATGTTTTTCTGGAACTCTCTTGTTTTTTCAATGATCCAGCAGATGTTAGCAATTGGATCTCTGGTTCCTCTGCACTTTCTAAAACCAGCTTGAACATCTGGAAGTTCACGGTTCAAGTATTGCTGAAGGCTGGCTTGGAGAATTTTGAGCATTACTTTACTAGTGTGTGAGATGAGTGCAAATGACCCACTAATGGGCTGCAATTCACTTTGAATGTTGTAGGTATTTGCTGTCATTTTAGATAATGCTGGTGGGGATAGTTGTGGTGATCCATGAAAGTCCAGGATTGTTCATTCTCTGACTCTTAACACTCCCAGAGTGCCACAGCCACCCTCTCTCCCAGCCCTTGGCCTTCTCTGCCTTGTCTTATGCTCATGTTCATCTGTATGACCTGTCCTTGAAGGGATCTCTTTGCCTGAATTCTCTGTAGACCTTGAAAGGGATACATGATGTATATTTGTTAAATAAATGTTTGAAAGAATAGCTGTGTTTCAACACTCTTATTTGAATTTTTCTGCCTCTTCAAATTGTAAGAAATCTTTGTGTATACATAGAAATCTACTATAAAATCTTTTCTGAAAGCTTTATATGAAATAAAAATTTTCACACCTGGCAGAAAGTCTTTCCTGACAAAAAACCTTCATGACCATCTTTGGGACTTTCAATAAGAAAAGAAGACTTTCAGTAACAAAACTCCTCTGAAAAAGGTTTAAACTTTTTAACTTTTATTGCTATTTTATTTCACAAGTGACACTCATTCACTACCGAAAAAAAAAAGATAAAAAAGGATGAAAATAAATGAAATTCTAGAAGGTCACCTATGCTGCTAAGTCACTTCAGTCGTGTCCAACTCTGTGCGACCCCATAGACAGCAGCCCACCAGGCTCCCCCGTCCATGGGATTCTCCAGGCAAGAACACTGGAGTGGGTTGCCTTTTCCTTCTCCAATGCATGAAAGTGAAAAGTGAAAGTGAAGTCGCTCAATTGTGTCCGACTCTTAGCAACCCCATGGACTGCAGCCTACCAGGCTCCTCTGTCCATGGGATTTTCCAGACAAGAGTACTGGAGTGGGTTGCCATTGCCTTCTCCGAGAAGGTCACCTATAACCCACCATAAATAAGTATTACTAACATTTTAATATATAACTCCTTTATATCTGCATACGTATAAACAAATACAAATACTTTAAAAATAAATGGTCCTATTATTCATAAAATTTTAGAGGTATCTTTCCTCAGCTTGTTCCCTCATCCTGGAATGTATTCCCTCCTTTTTGTTTTCTATCTGAATATATCCTGCTCATCTTTCTAGAGTCAACACATGATCACAACAATTGGAAGCTTTTTCTGTCCTCCCTGCTTTTCTCTACCCTAGATAGATTAGGTGATACCTCTCAGGTTTTCCAACAGACCTTAAGTTATCTCTTTATTACATTTTGTATCTTAATTAGTTTTTTACATGTCTCACTGTCCCAAGAGTCAGGGAGCTCCTCAAAGGCAGTGATAATGGTGATTACAGGTTTTGTTGAATGGTGTATGGATGGATGAAGGAATAGAGGAATGGACAGCTGAATGAATGATGGATGGAAAGAGACACATGACTTTTCATCTGCTATGGAGAATATCCTTAGCTTTTTGGCCCTGTGGTCTCAGCCTCAGCTGCATTGCCATGGAAGGGTCATTGGTAAAGAGAATATGGATGATGCAATCACCTTATTACTGGGGCTACAAAGACAACTCAAATGCTTGTGTTGAGTGCTTCCACAAGGAAATTTTCCAAATCCCATCAAAGCTTTGAGCAAAGTCCTGGACTCTGGCCTCTCATTCACTGGAGAGGCAACAGACCAGCTTAGCCATCCTGAAAATTAAACATCAGGGGAGCAACTTTCAGTCTCAGTTACATGATAAAATCACTATGCATGGCCTTGGATACACTGCTCCCCTGCCAAAAGCCTCAGTTTTCTCACTTTACAACAAGAGGAGTAGACTAAATGGTCTCTAATTCTCCTTTCAACACTCACTTTCTGTGGTCTTGTGATTTACTCACAATTGATCCCACTCAGAGAAGAAACAGGATACAGGCCCTTCCCAGGGCCTCAGTTTCTTCATCTGGCATGGGAAGATTAGATCAGCTTTTATACACTGAATGTATGCTCTAGCGTGACTATAAATGCAATTTATTTGTTGTTGTTGTTCAGTCCCTCAGTTGTGTCAACTCTTTGAGACCTCATGGACTGCATAAAGCAGGCTTCCCTGTCCTTCACCATCTCCCGGAGCTTGCTCAAACTCATGTCCATCCAGTCAGTGATGCCACCCAAACATCTGATCTTCTGTCATCCCCTTCTCCTCCTGCCTTCAATCTTTCCCAGCATCAGGGTCTTTTCCAATGAGTTGACTCTTCACATCAGGTAATAAAAGTATTGGAGCTTCAGGTTCAGCATCAATACTTCCAGTGAATACTCAGGATTGACTTCCTTTAGGATTGACTGGTTTGATCTCTGTGCAGTCCAAGGGACTCTCAACAGTCTTCTCCAATATCACAGTTCAAAAGCATCAATTCTTCAGCGCTCAGCCTTCTTTATGACCCAACTCTCATATCCATACATGACTACTGGAAAACCATAGCTTTGACTAGACGGACTTCCATCAGCAAAGTAATGTCTCTGCTTTTTAATATGTTGTCTAGGTTGGTCACAGCATCTCTTCCAAGGAGCAAGCATCTTTTAATTTCATGGCTGCAGTCACCATCTGCAGTGATTTCAGAGCCCAAGAAAATAAAAGTCTGTCACCGTTTCCATTGTTTCCCCATCTATTTGCCATGAAGTGATGGGACCAGATGCAATAATTTTAGTTTTTTGAAAGTTGAGTTTTAAAACAGCTTTTTCACTCTCCTCTTTCACTCTCATCCAGAGGCTCTTCAGTTCCTCCTTTGAGCATTTTGAGCATTACCTTGTAGTCTGAACATTCTTTGGCAGTGCAATGAAAACTGACTTCTCCAGTCCTGTGGCCACTGCTGAGTTTTCCAAATTTGCTGGCATATTGAGTGCAGCACTTTCACATCATCATCTTTTAGGATTGGAAATAGCTCAAATGGAATTCCATCACCTCCATTAGCTTTGTTCATAGTGATGCTTCCTATGGCCCACTTGACTTCGCACTCCAGGATGTCTGGCTCTAGGTGAGGGATCACACCATCATGGATATCTGGGTCATTAAGGCCTTTTTTGTATAGTTTTTCTGTGTATTCTTGCCACCTCTTCTTAATATCTTCTGCTTCTATTAGGTCCGTACCGTTTCTGTCCTTTATTGTGCCCATCTTTGCATGAAGTGTTCTCTTGGTATCTCTAATTTTCTTGAAGAGATCTCTAGTCTTTCTCATTCTGTTGTTTTCCTCTATTTCCTTGCACTGATCACTGAGGAAGGCTTTCTTGTCTCTCCTTGCTATTCTTTGGAACTCTACATTCAGATGGGTATCTTTCCTTTTCCCTGATAGCTCAGTTGGTAAAGAATCTGCCTGCAATGCAGAATACTCCAGTTCGATTCCTGGGTCAGAAAGATCTGCTGGAGAAGGGATAGGCTACCCACTGCAGTATTCTTGGGCATCTTTGTGGCTCAGCTGGTAAAGAATCCACCTGCAATTTGGGAAACCTGGGCTTGATCCCTAGGTTGGGAAGATCCCCTGGAGAAGGGAAAGGCTACCCACTCCAGTATTCTGGTCTGGAGAATTCCATGGACTGTATAGTCCATGGGGTCGCATAGAGTCGGACATGACTGAGCAACTTTCACTTTCACTTTCTCTTCTTTTCTTAGCTATTTGTAAAGCCTCCTCATACAACCATTTTGCCTTTTTGCATTTCTTTTTCTTGGGAATGGTCTTGATCACTGCCTCCTGTACAATGTCACGAACTTCCATCCATAGTTTTTCAGGCACCCTGTCTATCAAATCTAATCCCTTGAATCTATTTGTCAATTCCACTGTATAACGGTAAGGGATTTGATTGAGGTCATACCTGAATGGTCTAGTGGTTTTCCCTACTTTCTTCAATTTAAGTCTGTATTTTGCAATAAAGAATTCATGATCTGAGCCACAGTCAGCTCCCGGTCTTGTGTTTGCTGACTGTATAGAGCTTCTGGAGAAGGAAATGGCAACCCACTCCAGTATTCTTGCTTGGAGAATTCCACGGACAGAGGAGCCTGGTGTGCTGCAGCCCATGGGGTCGCTAAGAGTCGGACACAACTGAGCAACTATCACTCACTCACTCACTCATAGAGCTTCTCCATCTTCAGCTGCAAAGAATATAATCAGTCTGATTTTGGTATTGACCATCTGGTGATGTCCATATGTAGAGTTGTCTCTTATGTTGTTGGAAGACAGTGTTTGCTATGACCAAAGTGTTCTCTTGACATAACTCTGTTAGCCTTTGCACTGCTTTATTTTGTACTCCAAGACCAAACTTGCAAAATGCAATTTTTGGAAGCCCCCTAATACAAAGAGAATATTTCATTTACAGATAAACATTCAGAGTCTCTGAGACTCAAGTAAGATTCCCTTTGCTGATGTTCTCTCCTCAGTTTATTCTCGGAGGCCACCATGTTGAGCTGAAATGTTTTTGCTTTTACAAAAATCACTCTGATTTGGAGCAAAGCAGTTCCTAAACTCATTGCAACAGTAACTACCAGCTCATACTGAATTTTAGAGCTGCAAACAAAATAATAGTTAATATCAAGACTACAACTGCTACTAAATTTTCAGCTGCTTCAGAACTTTTCATCTTTTATTCATAAAATGATACAGTTTAGAGCTATCTAAAGGTTGGAATTCAGTATCAATGTTATATCAAGCTTGAAGCTACTTTTCCATTAGAAAAACACCATAGTTATTACATTAATTATAACAGAAATATTGACCACCAATATGAAATTTCAACAATGAACAAAAATTTGTGAAAGTATTTCTCTCCATGTAGTAAAGGATTAATAAAAAGAACAGAGAGAAGACAGGAAGGAAATGCATTAAAATGTTAACAATGTATGAAAAGTTTCTTAATATCATTAGCCATTATGGAAATGCAAGTTAAAAATGTGATGAAATAGTACTGTTTACTCTTCAGAATGTAAAATATTAAAAAGATTTACCAAAGCACGTGTTGGGCAAGAATTAGAAAGAGTGGTAATGTACACAAGATTGGGAAATTGTTTCTTAAAAAACAATTTGGTAGTGTCTTAAAAAGTTAATATATACCTACTAAATGATCTAGTAATTTTAACCCTAGATATTTTCTAAAGAGAAAACATAAAAGCTATAGCCATAGCAAGTTTCATATATGAATATTTATGGTAGTTTTATATGTAATAGCCAAACGTTGGAGATAAACTTTTGACAGCGATGGGTGTCTTGGTTGGAGCAACGGCTCTATGTGTGTATATGTATGTCAAAACTTACCAAATTGTACCAAGGTTCATCAACAAGTGAATGGATAAACAAATTGAGGTATATCCTTACAATGGAATACTACTCAGACATAAAAAGGAATAAACAACTTATGAATCTCAACAAATTATACTAAGTAAAAGAAGCCAGACAAAAAAGAATATATAGCATATGATTTCATTGATAAAAAATTACAGGAAATGTGAACTAATCTATAGTAGCAAAAAGGAGATCAGGTGTTTTCTAGATTTGGAAGAAAGAGCAGAAGGTAGTAATCACAAAGGGCACTTTGAGGGGTGATGGATATGTTTATGATCCTGACTGACAATGACTTCACAAATATACCTATATGCTGCTGCTGCTGCTGCTGCTAAGTCGCTTCAGTCGTGTCTGACTCTTTGCAACCCCATAGACTGCAGCCCACCAGGCTCCCCCGTCCCTGGGATTCTCCAGGCAAGAACACTGGAGTGGGTTGCCATTTCCTTCTCCAATGCATGAAAGTGAAAAGTGAAAGTGAAGTCGCTCGGTTGTGTCTGACTCTTAGCGACCCCACGGACTGCAGCCTACCAGGCCCATGGGATTTTCCAGGCAAGAGTACTGAAGTGGGGTGTCATTGCCTTCTCCAAACACTTATCAAATTGTATACTTTAAATACATTTAAAGAAAAAACTATACATTAACAAAATTATAAAATATGTTATATACCATATTTATTGCATATATCAATATATAAATAAAATATAATAATAAATATAATATTAAATATGTTTATTTAAACTAAACTGAAGTTTATTTTATAATTAACTGGTTTAAAAAGAAAAGAACAAGGGAATAAGAGGTCAACCATTCTCAGTACTTATTTGTGAGGAAAATACAATAATGTGCTTTGCATGTTTTTGTGGAGGAGCTGCTCTATGGGACAACTCACACATAGACTTATGAACCAGAAGTATTCATCAAACCAGCTAGTCTCAATGGGAGTGTTAATTTATGTGAGCTAATATGGTTCTGAGCTCATGCTGCTAGAGTTGATATGTGTTGCGCCCCCGCCCACCGCCCCCCCCCCCCCCCTCCCCCCCCCCCCACACACACACTACTGAATCTTCTGGTGTTTGGGGGCTTCTACAGACAGAACAGACACATTCTGGTTGATATATCTTGTCCCCTTGACTTTTTCTTGCACTCACCTTGCAAATCTACCTTCCTACATCAGCCAACACTTCCATTCTCCATTTCTACATCTGGTTCTGAGAGTAACTGGAAGGCCTTTGAATACACATGTGCAAGATAAGCAAGTTCTGTCTATAAGTGAGAGAAAGAAGTCTGTTCAGTTGGAAAAACTACTTGTAATCAGTTCATAAAAGTGAAAACAGATTCAAATAGCAAAGATGAATGTATGTAACTCAGTTCAACTAGAGACTGCCTTTTCTGAAAGGCTGAGATAAAATTGGCTTTGACTCCTCTCAAGAAGAGGAGTCCCTATTTCAACTACCTATCTGTGAAATTCCAAAGCCCTCTTCAAGATTTCAGTTTCTTCCCAGTGATCTTCTGTTACCATAACCACCTGGCCTGTGGGCTCCTGGTTCCACACCTCTTCCTCTGTTCTGCATGGATCCAGACTCAATCCTATTCTGTTTCAGTTGTTCTGACATCATCTGTTGTGCTGCAATTCAATTCTGACACTAAGCACCCAGTTATTGTCAGACTCCGCAGCACACAGTCCCCAACAAGACTCCCTGCCCTTCAGACACCAGGAACAAGCAGGGTCCCAGCCCACCCATACTTCTGACCAACTTGGCTACAAATCCAGATGGTTCCTAAATGTCCCTCAGGTTCTATAATTCAGTAAAATGACACAAAACTGAGGATAGCACTATACTTAGAGTTTTATTATGAAAGATTCAAATCAGACCATCCAAATGAAGAGACACATAGGGAAAGGTCTGGAAGGGTCCTGAACACACAGCTTCTGTGTGATCTCTCCTCATAGGATGAGGGCACCTCATCTTCCCAACATGAGTTCATCAACAAGAAACATCCACTGAGCTTTGCTGTCCAAAGTTTTACAGGAGTTTCACTGATTAAATCATGGACCACATGTTTGAACTCAATCTCCAATCCCTCTTCCCTCCCTGGATGTTGGGCTGGCTCAAAGTCCCAACCTTCTAACCAGTGGTTGGTCTTTCTGGTGACCAGTCTCTATCCTGAAGCTACTGGAAGGTCCCACCATGAGTCCCCTCATTAACATAAACTTAGCAGTGATCCAAGGGACTCATGAATAATAAAGACACTTTAATCACTTAGGAAATTGCAAGGGTTTTAGAAGCACCATGCCAGGAATTGTGTAAATTATTTTCTGGAACTTCCAAATGGCTTGAGCAGGGCTGACCCCCATCCTATTCCAGTGATCCAAACAAGTCACTAAACACAGATAATTGGCGCATCCCATATCCACGGCCAGACCGTGGTATAAGCTTGTGGGAACTCTTTTGAGTGAAGGACTCTTATCCCTGGGGTCACTGAGCTGGTAGAAAAGTCAGTCTAACATTGCTAGTGCGCATTTTTGCCACCACATGTAAAGAGCCTGCTAGAGGGTGAATCAAGACTGAGGAAAAGAAAATCAAGAGATCGAGAGACCACAAATATGAATGACAAAGCTTGGTCCCTAAATCCAGCCATGTCTAACTAGATATCAGGGTTTTCCCCTTATGGCAGACTGGGTTAAATTTCTGTCATTTGCAATTGCAAGAGCATTGACCAATTCCTTATTTCTTCCCCTTCCTTTTTATAAGCAATAAACCATATTACTTTCTTTGTTTCATGCAAAGCAGCTTCCCCATGTCTAAACTGGGTATATGCTGACACCTGTACCTGCAGGTCATTTCAGAGTTTTCACAAAGACAGTTTCCTCTGTATGAGATATGTTGGTGCCAACCATTAAGATAAATTTTTTTTCACTTTGTAACTAAAATATTTATATAGTCAAGACTGTACTGTATATCGGAGAATGCAATGGCAACCCACTCCAGTACTGTTGCCTGGAAAATCCTATGGATGGAGGAGCCTGGTGGGCTGCAGTCCATGGGGTCACTAAGAGTAGGACATGACTGAGCCACTTCTGCATTGGAGAAGGAAATGGTAACCCACTCCAGTGTTCTTGCCTAGAGAATCCCAGGGACGGAGGAGCCTGGTGGGCTGCCATCTATGGGGTCGCACAGAGTCAGACACGACTGAAGCGACTTAGCAGCAGCAACAGTACTGTATATACAGTTTCTTATCTGCTATTTTCAGTCAACAAATATTTATATAAAAACTGTATGCTAGTCATATAGTAAGCAACTAACACTCTATGTTAAGAATTTTCCCGCATCATTCAAAAGATTTTTGTAAATGTCATTTATTACTAACTGGCAAAATATACAAGCATATAGACAGGTGTTTTTTTTAAGATTTTCATTTTTTAGAGCAGTTTTAGGTTCACAGCAAAGTTGTGAATCCCTTTTCCCATATAACCCCTGTTCCCTTACAATTTTTAAACTAAACCTGTATTGTAGAATATTAAGCTTATTTCCAAATTTATGTTTTATGAATAATGATAGATACCTAATGCCATATACATCTCTCATGATTTTCTTAGGATAGATTCCTAGAAGTAGAATTTTTATAAGAACTTCATTTTTATCCCCCAAAAATGCAGGAAAAAATTACCAGTTGCTTCTGTAAAACAGCATCTATCCCTTCTGACCCCATGTAGCCTGGAGAGATCTGGCCTAAAGTGCCTCCAGATAGCACAAGAATCACGTTCCTTGAGAGCTTCCTGTTTCCTCTGAGTTCCCCTTCTCAGCTGTCCTTAAAGGGCTGGGGACTGACCAGGCAGCGGGCAGCCTGTCAACCTGAGAGACCTCTGGAGGCATAGTTCACATAACTGCTTATAGAAATTGAAAACAATGTCATTCAGGGTAACCCTGAAAAGGAGCTAGATGCCAAAACAAGAAAGTTAAGGCTAATCATGACCTTATTTTCATTTTTAAGCCTCTTTTTTCCCTGTTTCTTTATTTCCCTTAAGCATGTGTGGTTTATAATGGAAATTTTTAATTTATTGGCAAAAATAACAACAAAATGAGTTCCTCAAATTCAGTGTGGGACTGGAGATAATCTGGCTCCTGGAAAAGCAGCTGTGAGCTCTTTGGGTTGGCAATGCTTCCTACTAATCACTAGCTGACTCAGAAAAATACATACGCACATTAGTCACCAGAACAACAGGGTGATTCCCTTTGGGGCTACCACAAAGGGGAATTGATGACGGTCTTCCAGACCTGGAAGAGGGTTCCAAACTGCAAAGTGTGAAAATAAGAGGTGATTCTAAGAACAGTCAATGGGGCCTCCAAAACAAGGATTTTTTATTCCTTGCCACAACTTTCTAAGAGCCAGAGTAGACCAAAGATAAAGCCAGCTGTTCCAGGAGGTGATGACCTCCCCATCCTGTGAAGTGTTAAGGCCCACACTGGAGGCCAGCTGTCCTGGGTAGGATGGCAGGGATTCAGCTGCAAAGCAGAATAATGGTTCTTGATCTTTCTGGTCTCAGGACTCCTTTATGCTCTTAATTACTGAGGATCCCAAAGAACATGGTTTAAAAGGTTCTATCTATCAACATTTACCATATTAGAAATTAAAATGGAACATTTAAAATACTTATTAACTTATTTTAAAATAGCATTAGTGGGACTTCCCTGGTGGTCCAGTGGCTAAGACTCTGTGCTCCCAAGGCACAGGGCCTGGGTTCAATCCCTGTTCACGCATGCTGCAACTAAGAGTTCACAGGCCACAGCTGAGTTCTCATGTTGCAAATGAAGATCCTATATGCCCTCACAGCAAAGATGGAAGATCCTGAAAGCCCCAACTGAGACCCAGCGCAGCCAAAAGTGGAGGAAGGAGAGAATAGGAAGAATTGAGAGTAACATTGAAATGTGTGTTACCATGTGCAAAACAGACAACTAGTGGGAAGTTGCTCTATGACACAGGGAGCTCAGCCTGGAGCCCTATGATGACCTAGAGGGGTGAGATGTGAGGGGGAGCAGAGGGAGGTTCTGAAGGGAGGAACATGTGTATACTAATGGATGGTTCATGTTGTTGTATGGCAGAAGCCAACACAACATTACAAAGCAATCATCCTCCAATGATTAATAAAAATAAATAAATATTTAAAATAAAATAATGTTATTGATTCCTTTTATTAATACATTAACATAAAGAAAAGATTTTATGGAAAGTATATTTACTCAAAAAAAAAATCTAGGAAGAAGAGCAGCATTGCCTATTTTCTTTTTAAATCCTGTCACTATCTAGTTCAATAGAACACAGCTGGATTATTTTATCTATTTCTATACTCAATCTTCTGCAATATGTTCTTCAAGGTTGGTTGCAATGTGGAATCTGAAACCATATCACTGAACCTGGGATACAACTATGACAGGATACAAACTCTATGCCCGAAGAGGTCACAACTGAACAATAGTAAGAGAAAACACAGTGCTTACCATTATCCAGTTATGTGTCAAGTACTCTACACACATTACTTCAAGCAACATCTATAAAGAAAATCTACCTATTTTTATATATGAAGAAACTAAAACTTAGAGAAGTTATATACCTTACACCAGGTCACACAGCCTGGCAAGGCCAGGATTTAGAGCAATTTTAGCCTAATTGTTCTAATCTTGGCTTATTTTAACTAGCATAATGTTTCTGAGGTTCATCCATGATGTACTTCATTCATTCTTAAGACTGAATAATAAATATCCCATTTATACATATACCACACTTTGCTTATCCATTCATCTGTTGATGGATGAATCATAGTACATTTTAAATAAACAATTAGTAAGTTCTGTGATGGAAGCAAGCACAGGTTCTTAGAGAGAAGTAACAGAGGAGGAGCCACTGATCCAGCTTGGGCTGGGGCAATCAGGCGCTGGTGCCTGAGCAGTGACTTGAAGTATTGATAGGAGACATCCAGGAAAAAGACAGGAAAAGGGAGGAATCATGGCCTGCAGGTGTCAAAGAACCACAGCCAGCCCCTCTGGGCTGAGTCAGGTTTGTATGGAAGAGGGACAAGAAGTAAGGCTAGAGAGGCAACAACACTGATGTTTGTTGTTGCTGTTGTTCAGCTACTAAGTTGTGTTCAACTCTGTAGTCCCATGGACTGCAGCATGTCAAAGTCCTCTGCCCTCCACTATCTACTGGAGTGTGCTCAAATTCATGACCACTGGGTTGGTGATGCTATCTAACCATCTCATCCTCTGCCACTCTCTACTTCTTTCTCCCTCAATCTTTCCCAGCATCAGGGTCTTTTCCAATGAGTCGGTTCTTCACATCAGGTGGCCAAAGTACTAGAACTTCAGCTTCGGCCTCAGTCCTTACAATAAATATGCAGGTTTGATCTCCTTGCTGTCCAAATGATGCTCAAGAGTCTTCTCCAGCACTACAATTTGAAAGCATCAATTCTTTGATGCTCAGCCTTCTTTATGGTCCAACTGTAACATCTGTACCTCACTACAGAAAAAACTATAGTTTTGACTATATGAACCATGGATGTTACAGAGCATTTAAGACAGGCTGTGTACTGTGCAAAGTCTTTTAGATGTTTTAACTTATTTAAACATAACAGCAATCATCTTTAAAAAAAAAAAAAAAAAAGCATTTCTTGTGTATATTCTGAGGACCAGGCAATTTTCCTTCATTCTGGAATGAAAAGATCAGTTTTCATTCCAATTCCAAAAAACTGCAATCACAAAGAATGTTCAAACTACCACAAAATTGCACACATTTCACATGCAAGCAAAGTAATGCTCAAAATTCTCCAAGCGAGGTGTCAACAGTACATGAACTGAGAACTTCCAGATGATCAAGTTGGGTTTAGAAAAGGCAGAGGAACCAGAGATCAAATTGCCAACATCCATTGGATCATAGAAAAAGTAAGCAAATTCCAGAAAAACACCTACTTCTGCTTCATTGACTATGCTAAAGCCTTTGACTATGTGGATCACAACAAACTGTGGTAAATTTTTAAAGAGATGGAAATGCCAGACCACTTTACCTGCCTCCTGTGAAACCTGTATCCAGGTCAAGAAGCAACAGTTAGAACCGGACATGGAATGACAGACTGGTTCCAAATTGGGAAAGGAGTACATCAAGGCTATATATTGTCACCCTGTTTATTTAACTTATATGCAGAGTCATCATGAGAAATGCTAGGCTGGATGAACCACAAGCTATAATCAACATTGCCAGGAAAAATATCAATAACCTCAGATATGCAGATGACACTACCCTTATGGCAGAAAGTGAAGAGGAACTAAGGAGCCTCCTGATGAAGGTGAAAGAGGAGAGTGAAAAAGTTGACTTAAAGCTCAACATTCAAAAAACTAAGATCATGGCATCCAGTTCCATCACTTCATGGCAAATAGATGGGAAGCAATAGAAATAGTGAGACTTTATTTTCTCGGGCTCCAAAATCACTGCAGATGGCGACTGCAGCCATGAAATTAAAAGATGTTTGCTCTTTGGAAGAGATGCTATGACCAACCTAGACAGCATATTTAAAAGCAGAGACATGACTTTGCCAACAGAAGTCTGTATAGTCAAAGGTATGGCTTTTCCAGTGGTCATGTACACGTGTGAGAGTTGGACCACAAAGAAGACTGCATGCCAAAAAAACTGATTCTTTTGAACTGTATTAGAGAAGACTCTTGAGAGTCCCTTGGACTGCAAGGAGATCAAACCAGTCAATCCTAAGAGAAATCAATCCTGAATATTCATTGGAAAGACTGATGCTGAAGCTCCAATACTTTGGACACCTGATGCAAAGAGCCAATTCATTAGAAAAGACCCAGAGGCTGGGAAAGATTGAAGGCAGGAGGAGAAGGAGATGACAGAGGATGAGATGGTTGGATGGCATCACCAACTCAATGGACATGAGTTAGAGCAAGCTTCAGGAGATGGTGAAGGACAAGGAAGCCTGATGGGCTGCAATCTATGGGGTAGCAAAGAGTCAGACACGACTGAGCAACAGCAACAACAAGACATTGTTCTTAGTGCCTTGTGTGCAATAATAAATCTAATTCCCATGACAACACTTGAAGTTGGTACTATTATCATTGCCATTTTATAGATGAAAACATAAAGCACAGTTCAGTTCAGTTCAGTCACTCAGTCATGTCCGACTCTTTTCGACCCCACGAATCGCAACACACCAGGCCTCCCTGTCCATCACCAACTCCCGGAGTTCACCCAGACTCACGTCCATCGAGTCAGTGATGCAATCCAGCCATCTCATCCTCTGTCGTCCCCTTCTCCTCCTGCCCCCAATCCCTCCCAGCATCAGAGTCTTTTCCAATGAGTCAACTCTTCGCGTGAGGTGGCCAAAGTACTGGAGTTTCAGCTTTAGCATCATTCCTTCCAAAGAAATCCCAGGGCTGATCTCCTTCAGAATGGACTGGTTGGATCTCCTTGCAGTCCAAGGGACTCTCAAGAGTCTTCTCCAACACCACAGTTCAAAAGCATCAATTTTTCAGCGTTCAGCCTTCTTCACAGTCCAACTCTCACATCCATACATGACCACAGGAAAAACCATAGCCTTGACTAGACGAACCTTTATTGGCCAAGTAATGTCTCTGTTTTTGAATATGCTATCTAGGTTGGTCATAACTTTCCTTCCAAGGAGTAAGCGTCTTTTAATTTCATGGCTGCAGTCACCATCTGCAGTGATTTTGGAGCCCTAAAAAACAAAGTCACAGGACAAAACAATTTTACCCAAAGTTATGCTGATAAGCAGGCATGTGAACCCAGATTTCAGCAGCCACCCTCATGATTTGACAGCTGCAAACATGAGAACAAGGTAAGGAATTTAGACTTTCATCTGGCAGGGCCACTGGACAGGTTCAGGCAGAATGCAACTTGTTCTGATTTGCATTTTATAGTCATTCTAGCAGCTATACGGAGAGTGACAGGCAGGAAAGAAACTGGAGGCAGAGGCCAGTTAATAAGCCAAACAAACAAGAATGAGAACAAAGCTAGGCAGTGCAAATACAGACAAATGGAAGGTTTTGAGAAATATGCAGGTTACAGAGTAGTCAGCCTATCGTGATTTACTGAAAAGGGGTCAGGGATGACTCTCAAGTTTCTGAGAAGATGACAGTGGAATCATAGAGATGGGGGATGCATGGTAAAAACAATTTAGGGAGAATCTAGGGGTGAAAAGGAGAAGGCAATGGCACCCTACTCCAGTACTCTTGCCTGGAAAATCCCATGGACAGAGGAGTCTGGTGGGCTGCAGTCCATGGGGTCACTAAGAGTCGGACACGACTGAGCGATTTCACTTTCACTTCTCACTTTCATGCATTGGAGAAGGAAATGGTAACCCACTCCAGTGTTCTTGCCTGGAGAATCCCAGGGACGGGGGAGCCTGGTGGGCTGCCGTCTATGGGGTCGCACAGAGTCGGACATTACTGAAGCAACTTAGCAGTAGCAGGGGTGAAGATGATGAGATCATTTGGGACATCTTGAATCTTTGTATGCCTAGGGAGAGAGATCTGGGCAGGTAAGCTCCAGGAAAGCAAAGATCTCTGTCTGTTTCGTTAATTAACATGGGCTAGTGCTAAGAACTAGCCAAGATCAATAACCTCAGATATGCAGATGACACCACCCTTATGGCAGAAAGTGAAGAGGAACTCAAAAGCCTCTTGATGAAAGTGAAAGTGGAGAGTGAAAAAGCTGGCTTAAAGCTCAACATTCAGAAAACGAAGATCATGGCATCTGGTCCCATCACTTCATGGGAAATAGATGGGGAAACAGTGGAAACAGTGTCAGACTTTATTTTTCTGGGCTCCAAAATCACTGCAGATGGTGACTGCAGCCATGAAATTAAAAGACGCTTACTCACTGGAAGGAAAGTTATGACCAACCTAGATAGCATATTCAAAAGCAGAGACATTACTTTGCCAACAAAGGTCCGTCTAGTCAAGGCTATGGTTTTTCCAGTGGTCATGTATGGATGTGAGAGTTGGACTGTGAAGAAGGCTGAGCGCCGAAAAATTGATGCTTTTGAACTGTGGTGTTGGAGAAGACTCTTGAGAGTCCCTTGGACTGCAAGGAGATCCAACCAGTCCATTCTGAAGGAGATCAGCCCTGGGATTTCTTTGGAAGGGATGATGCTAAAGCTGAAACTCCAGTACTTTGGCCACCTCATGCGAAGAGTTGACTCATTGGAAAAGACTCTGATGCTGGGAGGGATTGGGGGCAGGAGGAGAAGGGGACGACAGAGGATGAGATGGCTGGATGGCATCACTGACTCGATGGACGTGAGTCTGGGTGAACTCCGGGAGTTGGTGATGGACAGTGAGCCCTGGTGTGCTGCGATTCATGGGGTCGCAAAGAGTCGGACACGACTGAGCGACTGAACTGAACTGAACTGAGTGCCAAGAACAGTACTTGGCATAAGAAAACACCCAGTAAGATAAACCAGTATGTAGTTGCTGAAGGAATGAATATGGGTCTAGAGGAGAAAAGGGTGTGATCTAGGGGTTAGGAAATTGCGTTGGGAGTTGGAGCTACAGAGATTATCAATAAAATGTAAAGTGAGGAGAAGTACAAGGACAGAACCCTGGGGACACAACACTTATAAGACAGGCAGAAAGAAACTAGTAGTACCCTAGATAGACTGAGGAGTGGCCAGAGAGGGAGAAACTAGAAGAATATTGTCAAAGGCATCTCAGATTTTTAAGATAGAGGAGACTTTGCACTGCTTCCTAGTTTATAAGACATACTTTCTCAGATACTTCTTTTTCTTTTAATTTTAGTACAGTATCAGTTCAGTTCAGTTCAGTCACTCAGTTGTGTCCGACTCTTTGCCACCCCATGGACTGCTGCCCGCCAGGCTTCCCTGTCCATCACCAACTCCTAGAGCTTGCTCAAACTCATGTCCATCCAGTCAGTGATGCCATCCAACCATCTCATCCTCTTGTCGTCCCCTTCTCCTGCCTTCAATCTTTCTTAGCATCAGGATCTTTTCTAAGGAGTCAGTTTTTCACATCAAGTGGCCAAAGTATTAGAGCTTCGGCTTCAGCATCAGTCCTTCCAATGAATATTCAGGACTGATTTCCTTTAGGATAGACTGGTTGGATCTCCTTGCAGTCCAAGGGATTCTCAAGAGTCTTCTCCAACACCACAATTCAGAAGCATCAATTCTTCAGCGCTCACCTTTCTTTATAGTCCAACTCTCACATCCCTACATGACTACTGGAAAAACCATAGCTTTGACTAGATGGACCTTTGTCGGCAAAGTGATATCTCTGCTTTTTAATATGCTGTTTAGGTTGGTCACAGAATCTCTTCCAAGAGGCAAGCATCTTTTAATTTCATGGCTGCAGTCACCATCTGCAATGATTTTGGAGCCCAAGAAAACAGTCTCTTACTGTTTCCATTGTTTCCCCATCTATTTGCTATGAAGTGATGGGACTGGATGCTGTGATCTTAGTTTTTTGAATGTTGAGTTTTAAGTCAACTTTTTCACTCTCCTCTTTCACCTTCATTAATAGACTCTTTAGTTCTTCTTCACTTTCTGCCATAAGGGTGGTGTCATCTGCATATCTGAGGCTATTGATATTTCTCCCAGCAATCTAGATTATAGCTTGTGTTTCATCCAGCCTGGCATTTCACATGATGTACTCTGCATATAAGTTAAATAAACAGGGTGACAATGTATAGCCTTGACATACTCCTTTCCCAATTTGGAACCAGTCTGTTGTTCCACGTCCGTTCTAACTGTTGCTTCTTGACCTGCATACAGGTTTCACAGGAGGCAGGTAAGGTGATCTGGCATTTACATCTCTTTAAGAATTTACTTTTTGTTAAATTTTTATTGAATAAAAAGTACTTTTTATTATAAGGTGCAATGATCTTAAGTGTATTATGTGATGAATTTTTGCATCTGTGTAACCCCCATCTGGATCACAGTAGGGACACTCCAGCACTCAGATGTTTCCTTCACATCCCTTCTCAATCACCACTCTTCTTCCCACTGGAGATAAGCATTCTTCTGGCTTCTATAATCTTCTATCAATTCTTGAATTTCAATCAGTTCTTAAATTTCATATAAATTAAATAATATAGTATATATTATTTTATATCTGGCTTCTTCCACTCAATAAAATAGCTATGAGAGTCATTTGTAATATTTTGAGCATCAGTAATTTGTTCTCAGGTATTTCCAAAAGTGTAATTCTCCAAAAATGTAACATATACCTCTAAAGGAATTAAACAGGATTGTGCCTAGTAGCCACCCTACAAAACGGATGTTTATTGATTATATAGCTTTGGCTCAGTATCAAAACAATTTAATTCTTATAGAGGAATCATTATTCCCTTCTAGCAGAATTTAGTAATATTTTGGAGGGGAGGGAAGAATGAAACAATGGTTTGCTGGTAAACCAGTTTTCCAGGGGGAAAAGGTTCCTGACTGGAGATCTAAATAGACACTCTTATAGAAAAAACAGACAGAGGGCCAACAGGCACACAAAAAGGTGTTCAACATCACTAATTAACAGGGAAACGTAAATCAAAACCACAATGAGATATCACCTCATGCTTCTTAGAATGGCTGTTATCAAAAAGACAGGAAACAACAAGTGGTAGAGAGGATGTGGAGAAAAGGGAACCCTTGTGCACTGTTGATGGTATATTTATATACATGGAGAAGGAAATGGCAACCCCACTCCAGTGTTCTTGCCTGGAGAATTCCATGGACCAAGTGGAGCCTGGCAGCCTACAGACCATGGGGTTGCAAAGAGTCGGACACGACTGAGCAACTAACACACACACACAAATATATATATAATACTGCTCAGCCATAAAAAATCATGAAATCTTGCCATTTTTGACAATATGGATGGACCTTGAAGGTAAGCCAGGCAGAGAAAGACAAATACTATATGATTCTATTTTTATGTGAAATCTAAAGACCAAAATGTGCAAACAACAACAACAACTCCTCATAGATGCAGAGAACAGATTGGTGGTTAACAGTGGTGTTGGGGGTTGAGAAATTGGAAAAATGGTTGCAGGGGTAAACTGTATGGTGACAGACGGTAACTAGAGTTATTGTGGTGATCACTTTTTAATGTATATAACCATTAAATTATAACATTGTGCATCTGAAACTTATATAGTGTATACCAATTATACTACAATAAAAATTTAAACCATCTGAAAGAAATTCCTGATCTATAGTGTTTGCTGATTTTTGTAGTATAATACTCCCATTGTGGTGGATATCAAATGATTAATGGCTTAACAACTGGCCTGCAAAAATTTTGCAAATTAAACTATCAGCTTTCCAGCACTGACATGAGTCAGTTCTGAGCACACCACAGAGTGATTCACAGACTCTGAAATTCAGTCCAGCTAAGATTCTTGCTCAAGGTCTCACGCTTGGAAAGATCAGCCTTTTAAAACCAGTCTTTTCTGATCCTAATTCTTTATGCTTTTTCCCCCTAGAGTCTTTAAAAATGAGTTGGCATCTACTGATGGATCTGATACTTACTGAAGGGCCTCAAAGTGATGCCTAAATTCATAATTTTATAAACTTTCATTTTCATTAGTCACCTACTAAGTGAATTATCCATTAATAAAATGTTATATTCATAAACTGAAATTGGGCTGCTACTAGAATTTATTAAAGAGTCTAAATTCAGGATTCCACTAAGAAGTCAGAGGCCAATCTTTATAGCCACAATTTGTCTCCTGCTGCTTATTATTTTCTCACTCAGATAGCTGGAATACTCTTAATTTGGGGAATAGACTCCCTGTGATCAGAGTATTAAATCCTCATAGTAGTATTATCTTTGGTTTGTTGTGATATTTCAATTGCTGATATTCCTTCTCTTTAATTTAAAATTACTGTTAACTCCCGCTTTTTTGTTTGTTAAGGTTGTTAAGTGTTACAGAACATGCAGTGACACATATTTGCACCAGCAGCATTTTTGTGCTATAATTTTCTAATAATTATACTTTAAGATATATATACAATCATGGTTCAATCATGACTCATCCGATACCCATATGGCTGAAGCGCATGTAAATGTTATCTCTCTAAATTTCATTTTTGCATTCACCCTTCTGTGGTGATACGTGTGGTTGCCTCTGAAGTGGTGCTGTTTAAACAACTTGCAATACACTCTCAATATAAATACAATTAAATTACAGGGTTATTATTAATTTACAAGGTATTGTTTATAATACAAAATTATATGAAAGTACATGGAAATAATAAATATGAATCTAATTATATATATGCCTGTATTCTTACATGTGGGAACAAGAAAAACAAGGAAGTTTATTGAGGCTTAGGAACAATTTCCACACACTATACCAAGAGGTAATATAATACAGTTGAAGACACAAGCTTTGGAATCAAAATGACTTGAGTACATTCTAGCTGTGTGACCTAGAACAGAACATTTCTGTCTCAGTTTCCTTGCATTTAAATGCAGTAAATGCCAGCTACCACAGAAAGATACCTTAAAGAGTAAATGCATAAAAACAGTCACAGAATCAAGAGCACAGAAATATATCCATGCATATTTGGTCAACTAATATTTGACAAGAGAGTCAAGAATACTCAACAGGAAAAGGATAGCTTTTTTCAATAAATGGTGCTGGTAAAACTGGATGTTCACATGTAAAAGAATGAAATTGGACCCTATCTTTGTACCATTCACAAAAATCAACTAAACAGTTTAAAAAGTTAAATGTAAGGCCTTAAACCATGAAACTCCTAGAAAAAAACAAACATGTGGACAAAGCTAACTGGCCTTGGTCTTGCAACAATTTTTTGGAGATGACACCAAAGCAGTTGACAAAAACAAAAACAAAGTGGGACTACATAAAGCTTAAAAAAAAGTTTCTATAGTAAAAATAACGATCAACAAAATGAAAAAGCAACCAGTGGCATGGGAGAAAATATTTGCCAAACACATATCAGATAAGGGGCTATCTATCCAAAACTTACACAGTTTAACAGTAAAAAAGACTAATAATTTGATTTTAAAATGGGCAGAGATATGAACATTTTTCCAAAGAAGATGCACAGATGTCCAACAGGTATATGAAAATATGCTCAACACACTAATCATCAGGGAAATGCAAATCAAAACCACAATGATATATCACCTTACACCTCTTAGAATGGTTATTATCAAAAAGACAAGAAACAACAATAGTAGAGAGCATTGGGGAAAAGGGAACCTTAAATTCAGTGGAAATGTAAATTGGTACAGTCACTATGGAAAACAACACGGAGGTTCTTCAAAAATTTAAAAATAGAACTATTATATGATGCAGCACTTCTACTTCTGGTGATGTAGCCCAAGGAAATGAAATCACTATCTTGAAGAGATATTTGCATCCTAATGTTCTTTGCAGCATTATTTACAATAGACAAGATGTGGAAAAACCTGAGTGTCTGTCAGTAGATGAATGGATGAAGAAAATGTGATATATATATATAGAGAGAGAGAGTGAGAGACAGAGACAGAGACAGAAAGTTTTTAATTCAGCTGTAAAAAGAAAGAAATCCTTCTACTTGCAACATAGAGGGACCTTGATGGTATTACTCTAAGTGAAATAAGTCAGATAGAAAGACAAATACTGCATGGTCTCACTTATATGTGGAATCTTAAAAAAAAAAAAAGGTCAAACTCATAGAAACAGAGTATAGAATGATGGTTGCCATGGCTTATAGAGAGGAGTAAGAAGAGATGTTGGTCAAGGTTAAAACTAAAAATTTTTTAATTAAATAAGATAAGGAGATTGGGATTGACATATAAAAACTTTATTACTGTTTAAATGCTAAATCATGCCAAACTCTTTGTGACTCCATGGATGGTAGCCCATAAGGCTCTTCTGTCCTTGTCCCAGGCAAGAATACTGGAGTGGGTTGCCATTTCTTTCTCCAGCAGATCTTTCCAACCCAGGGATCAAACCCACATCTCCTGCATCTCCTGCATTGCAGACAGATTCTTTACCACTGAGCCACTAGAGAAACCTCTATATATATATACTATTATGTAACTGTGGAAAATTCTGAAAGAGATGGGAATACCAGACCACCTGACCTGCCTCTTGAGAAATCTGTATGCAGGTCAGGAAGCAACAGTTAGAACTGGACATGGAACAACAGACTGGTTCCAAATAGGAAAAGGAGTAGGTCAAGGCTGTATATTGTCACCCTGCTTATTTAACTTATATGCAGAGTACATCATGAGAAACGCTGGACTGGAAGAAACACAAGCTGGAATCAAGATTGCCGGGAGAAATATCAATAACCTCAGATATGCAGATGACACCACCCTTATGGCAGAAAGTGAAGAGGAACTAAAGAGCCTCTTGATGAAAGTGAAAGTGGAGAGTGAAAAAGTTGGCTTAAAGCTCAACATTCAGAAAACGAAGATCATGGCATGTGGTCCCATCACTTCATGGGAAATAGATGAGGAAACAGTGGAAACAGTGTCAGACTTTATTTTTGGGGGCTCAGCCCTGGGATTTCTTTGGAAGGAATGATGCTAAAGCTGAAACTCCAATACTTTGGCCACCTCATGCGAAGAGTTGACTCATTGGAAAAGACCCTGATGCCGGGAGGGATTGGGGGCAGGAGGAGAAGGGGACGACAGAGGATGAGATGGCTGGATGGCATCACTGACTCGATGGACGTGAGTCTGGGTGAACTCTGGGAGTTGGTGATGGACAGGGAGGCCTGGCGTGCTGTGATTCATGGGGTCGCAAAGAGTCGGACACAACTGAGCGACTGAACTAAACTGCACTGATGTACAAAATAGATAACTAATGAGATCCTATTGTATAACACAGGCAACTCTACTCAGTGTTCGGTGATGACCTAAATGGGAAAGAAATCCTAAAAAGAGGGGATATATGTGTACATATAACTGATTCACTTTGCTGCACAGCAGAAGTTAATATAACATTATAAAGCAACTATACTCCAATAAGAATTTTTTATTAAATGAAATAATCATACACCCAAAATAAAGTAAGTGATGTCTATTATTATTTTCTTTGTGAGGCCTCCTATCAAGTAAAATCATGAACTTCTTTTCCCTATTGCTTCTCCAAGATTTCACCAGATACACAAAAGTTATTTTGGCAGGTTGATAATACAATCTGTCAAGCAGCCAAAATATATCTATCCTAGAAAATCTGAGAGAACTCATTCTGTTGTAAGAACTGGTCACTCCTGTGGATTTATTTTCTTACCCGAAATCCAGAACTTAACAGTCCTACTCTTTTTCAATTTGAAGATGCACTATATGCTAGAAATAGTTGGCAGAGTGCTAACTCTCTAAAGGAGCATGTTTTTAAGAGAAAGTCATAGTTTGAGGAAAGAAAAGAGATGGGTAGGTACTGGATATAAGAAGTGATGTTGCATAAGAAGAGAGTAACTTTGTTGAGCACCATAATATGGTGATTCACAGTGAGTGTCATGGAGAGTAGAGTGGCGGTTACCAGGAGTTGGGGGTGGAAGTAAGGGAGAGATATTGTTCAAAGGGTACAAACTTTCAGTGATAATATTAACAAGTTTGGGGATCTAATGCACAGCATGGTGATTATAGCTAATAATGCTGTATCGCATACTTGATACAGAGTGTATCTCAAATGTTCTTACTACCAAAACAAACGGTAACAATATCAGTGGATGAAGGTGGTAACTAATATTATGATGGTAATCATTTTGTAATTTATAAATGTATCAAATCAACATGTTTTTACACCTTAAATTTGCACAATGTTATGTGTCGATTATACCTCAATAAAGCTGGAAAAGTTTTTTTTTTTTTTTTTTAAGGTTGAGTGTCACAGAGGCAAGTGACCTGGGTTGGAGTCCAGATCTGTAAAATCTAGCCTTCTCTGCGCCTGTTTCATCACCAAGAAACTGGTGATAATAATATCTAATAGTAATATTTAATACAGTTGACATGAAGACTAAACAATTTAATACATGTAAAGTCCAAAATCACTGCAGATGGTGATTGCAGCCATGAAATGAAAAGACGCTTGCTCCTTGGAAGAAAAGTTATAACCAACCTAGACAGCATATTAAAAAGCAGAGACATCACTTTGCCAACAAAGGTCCATCTAGTCAAAGCTATGGTTTTTCCAGTAGTCATGTATGGATGTGAGAGTTGGACTATAAAGAAAGCTGAGCCCTGAAGAATTGATTCTTTTGAACTGTGGTGTTGGAGAAGACTCTTGAAAGTCCCTTGGACTGCAAGGAGATCCAACCAGTCCATCCTAAAGGAAATCAGTCCTGAATATTCATTGGAAGGACTGATACTGAAGCTGAAACTCCCATACTTTGGCCACCTGATGTGAAGAGCTGACTCATTGGAAAAGACCCTGATGCTGGGAAAGATTGAAGGCAGGAAGAGAAGGGAACAACAGAGGATGAGATGGTTGGATGGCATCACTGACTCAACAGACATGAGTTTGAGTAAACTCCAGGAGTTGGTGATGGACAGGGAGGCCTGGCGTGTTGCAGTCCATGGGGTTTCAGAGTCAGACACGACTGGGCTACTGAACTGAACTGAAAGCCCAATAGAAGTATCCAAGATATGATAAACAGCCAGTGAATGTTAGCTATTACTACTATGCATCAGGTTTGTTCTAGGGACTAGGGCACAATGAAGTATAAGATAGGCAAGCTTATTGCATTAAAGAGCATAACTCCCAGGCAAGGGGTGTGCCAAATTTCTTGTTAGTTCTCCAGATCCTCTTTCCACACTTTTCCACTATGCTCTGTGCCTCCAGAACTGACTATGAGACCACATCAATGAGTTTTCTTGTCTTCTGGCTTGTAATAGTGTACCCAGGCTATCTACACTTTTCCCCAGCAGATTATAAATTCAGAGGTTCCCATAATACCCTTGCTCAGGTTTGATAATTCACTAGAATGACTTACAGAACTCAGAAAAGTGCTAAACTTACTCTTACACTCTATTATAAAGGATACAAATGAACAGCCAGATGAAGAAGTACATAGATTGAGGTCTGGTACATAGGAACCTCTGCACCCAGGGAGTCAGGCTTTGCCACTCTTGAAAACAAGGATGTATTCACCACCTCAAAAGCTCTCTTAGTCTTGTGGTTCAAGAGTTTTTACAACCCAATCTCTAGTCCCTATCACTTTCCAGGAAGTCAAAGATTGAGGATGAAAGGGGAAATAAAATTGATTGTTCTTTCTACTGACTGGCCTCTATTCCAAAGTCACTTAGGAATCCCATTCTGAGTCATCTCATTAATACAAACTGAAGTGTGGTTGAAAGGGGCTCCAATGAACAACAGAAGATAATCCTATCACTCAGGAAATTCCGATGTTTTTAGGAAATCCATACCAGGAACTGGTGTCAAAGACCAAGTATATATTTATTATACCATAATCTGTATGAAATTGTATACACATCCAAATTAGGACTCATTTCTCATTTTAAAAATTTAAACCTTTAAAAATATCTTTTCAAATTTCAGTTAAAAATGATATATTAGGAGGAGATGACATATTAGAGTTTCATCAACTTTTTGAATAAACTTTCTTCATTTTGTTTGTGTTCAGGTTTCTCAACCAAGTTTTAAAAATATATTTTAGAATCCTGAAGTGTTTCTGTATCTATATGGTAGAATTCGAACAACTTTATAATGGGTAGGCTCTCTAACTATACTTTGACTCTTTAAAGAAAAATCCATGTTAGTATGTGTGTTTTAACTACCACATCCACAAAATAATGCAAAATAGAAACAACTGTTATAATTCTAACAATTTAATTAGTATCCTCACAGAAGACAGAGCATCTACAAAATAAAAACAGGATGTTATGAAAAAGGAAAATAATGTCAGAAAACAAAAATATAAGTGCCAAAATTTTTAACAAAAGTGTTGTAAGGTGGAAAAGAAACCTCCGATAAGATGGGGGGTAGAATCTGCATAAAATGTGAGACAAAAATACAAAGTTTAACATTTGACTAACAAGAGATCAAGAAAGACAGCAGAAATGGCAAGGACAAAGAAAAAGAAGAGAAAATCAGGTCACCTGCAAAAGATGACCTGAATACCAGAAGACTATCAACAATGTCTTTCAAATTCTGAGGGGATCTGACTACAACTGTACAATTTATGGAGAAGAGAAAATCACTGAGAATGAAATAATATCCACATGCCCACCATTCAAAGTGCATGCTAACATTTTTTTCATTTTTGCTTCAGAAAATAAGTAAAAAATAGAGCACTCCATACTTCAAAACAACTATTCTCACAAATTGGATGTGTATCTCCTAGTCTATATTTTCACACTTTTACTACCTGTATGTGTAGCTAGAATCAATAGTGAGAGCTCTGGGCTTCCTAGGTGTCAAAGTGGTAAGGAATCTACCTGCCAATGCAGGAGACGCAAGAGATGTGAGTTCCATCTTTGGGTCGGGAAGATCCCCTGGAGTAGGAAATGGCAACCGACTCCAAAATTCTTGCCTGGAAAATTCCATGGACAGAGGAGCCTTGTGGGCTACAGTCCATGGGGTCACAAAGAGTCAGACACAACTGAGCAACTCTCATGGACACACACACCATGAAAGTCGTGTATTTGAAAGGCATTTGAATTGAAATCTTGTGGTATATGCCCTTTTGCAGTTTGTTTGGCATCTTCTCTGTTCTATCTGCAGGCGAGGTAGGTCACTGCCAGGGGCACATCCAAGCTTTGTGGGCCCTGAAAGTTAGACAGTTGGTGGTGAGGGGAAGGGAAGGCCTCTTTAAGAATATTCAATTGTGTCAGAGAGTGTTTTGCCTATGTTCTCCTCTAGGAGTTTTATAGTTTCTGGTCTTACGTTGAGATCTTTAATCCATTTTGAGTTTATTTTTGTATATGGTGTTAGAAAGTGTTCTAGTTTCATTCTTTTACAAGTGGTTGACCAGATTTCCCAGCACCACTTGTTAAAGAGATTGTCTTTAATCCATTGTATATTCTTGCCTCCTTTGTCAAAGATAAGGTGTCCATATGTGCATGGATTTATCTCTGGGCTTTCTATTTTGTTCCATTGATCTATATTTCTGTCTTTGTGCCAGTACCATACTGTCTTGATAACTGTGGCTTTGTAGTAGAGCCTGAAGTCAGGTAGGTTGATTCCTCCAGTTCCATTTTTCTTTCTCAAGATCGCTTTGGCTATTCGAGGTTTTTTGTATTTCCATACAAATTGTGAAATTATTTGTTCTAGCTCTGTGAAGAATACTGTTGGTAGCTTGATAGGGATTGCATTGAATCTATAAATTGCTTTGGGTAGTATACTCATTTTCACTATATTGATTCTTCCAATCCATGAACATGGTATATTTCTCCATCTATTAGTGTCCTCTTCGATTTCTTTCACCAGTGTTTTATAGTTTTCTATATATAGGTCTTTAGTTTCTTTAGGTAGATATATTCCTAAGTATTTTATTCTTTTCGTTGCTATGGTGAATGGAATTGTTTCCTTAATTTCTCTTTCTGTTTTCTCATTATTAGTGTATAGGAATGCAAGGGATTTCTGTGTGTTGATTTTATATCCTGCAACTTTACTATAATCTTTGATTAGTTCTAGTAATTTTCTGGTGGAGTCTTTATGGTTTTCTATGTAGAGGATCATGTCATCTGCAAATAGTGAGAGTTTTACTTCTTCTTTTCCAATTTGGATTCCTTTTATTTCTTTTTCTGCTCTGATTGCTGTGGCCAAAACTTCCAAAACTATGTTGAATAGTAATGGTGAAAGTGGGCACCCTTGTCTTGTTCCTGACTTTAGAGGAAATGCTTTCAATTTTTCACCATTGAGGATAATGTTTGCTGTGGGTTTGTCATATATAGCTTATTATGTTGAGGTATGTTCCTTCTATTCCTGCTTTCTGGAGAGTTTTTATCATAAATGGGTGTTGAATTTTGTCAAAGGCTTTCTCTGCATCTACTGAGATAATCATATGATTTTTGTTTTTCAATTTGTTAATGTGGTGTATTACATTGATTGATTTGCGGATATTGAAGAATCCTTGCATCCCTGGGATAAAGCCCACTTGGTCATGGTGTATGATCTTTTTAATGTGTTGTTGGATTCTGATTGCTAGAATTTTGTTAAGGATTTTTGCATCTATGTTCATCAGTGATATTGGCCTGTAGTTTTCTTTTTTTGTGGGATCTTTGTCAGGTTTTGGTATTAGGGTGATGGTGGCCTCATAGAATGAGTTTGGAAGTTTACCTTCCTCTGCAATTTTCTGGAAGAGTTTGAGCAAGATAGGTGTTAGCTCTTCTCTAACATACATACATCTCTGACATACATCACAGCAGGATCCTCTATGACCCACCTCCCAGAATATTGGAAATAAAAGCAAAAATAAACAAATGGGACCTAATTAAACTTAAAAGCTTCTGCACATCAAAGGAAAGTATTAGCAAGGTGAAAAGACAGCCTTCAGAATAATAGCAAATGAAGCAACCGACAAACAACTAATCTCAAAAATATACAAGCAACTCCTACAGCTCAACTCCAGAAAAATAAATGACCCAATCAAAAAATGGGCCAAAGATCTAAATAGACATTTCTCCAAAGAAGACATACAGATGGCTAACAAACACATGAAAAGATGCTCAACATCACTCATTATCAGAGAAATGCAAATCAAAACCACTATGAGATACCATTTCACACCAGTCAGAATAGCTGCTATCCAAAAGTCTACAAATAATAAATGCTGGAGAGGGTGTGGAGAAAAGGGAACCCTCTTACACTGTTGGTGGGAATGCAAACTAGTACAGCCACTATGGAGAACAGTGTGGAGATTCCGTAAAAAACTGGAAATAGAACTGCCTTATGATCCAGCAATCCCACTGCTGGGCATACACACTGAGGAAACCAGAAGGGAAAGAGACACGTGTACCCCAATGTTCATCGCAGCACTGTTTATAATAGCCAGGACATGGAAACAACCTAGATGTCCATCAGCAGATGAATGGATAAGAAAGCAGTGGTACATATACACAATGGAGTATTACTCAGCCATTAAAAAGAATACATTTGAATCAGTTCTAATGAGGTGGATGAAACTGGAGCCTATTATACAGAGTGAAGTAAGCCAGAAGGACAAACACCAATACAGTATACTAACACATATATATGGAATTTAGAAAGATGGTAACGATAACCCTGTATATGAGACAGCAAAAGAGACACTGATGTATAGAACAGGCTTATGGACGCTGTGGGAGAGGGAGAGGGTGGGAAGATTTGGGAGAATGGCATTGAAACATGTGAAATGTCATGTATGAAACGAGATGTCAGTCCAGGTTCAATGCACGATGCTGGATGCTTGGGGCTGGTGCACTGGGACGACCCAGAGGGATGGTATGGGGAGGGAGGAGGGAGGAGGGTTCAGGATGGGGAACACATGTATTGAAAAAAAGAAAAAAAATATATATATTAAAAAAAAGAATATTCAATTGTGAATATAAAATTATATCTGACAGAAAATTTTTATTTAGAGTGAGAAAAAAAATTACAACAAATCACAGATATTAAATGCTGACACACCTCTTTATACTTTTTTGCCCACAACTTTATTTCTCAATAACCTCTTCATAGGACAATTATCTTATAATATCATTTTCAATAGAGAGAATAGAAAGATAAGTCAGTCTTGTCTTATGGTGATCAAAATTCACTCTCTGTAGATGATAGTTTAGAAAAGTTCCTTTCTGCCTCACATATCATTATCTATAAGATCATACAAATTGTCAGGATTTTTGTCAACTTTAGGAAAGCTTCAATTTTGCACTCTGATGTTTTCCTTTTTCATAGCAATCTGTTATTTTGTGGATGTACCATCTTTTATGAGGATAATAATTAGATGATTCTTTTAAATATTTATTTCGTGTTTTGGTTTGTTCCCCTGAGTTATCTCTGCTTCTTACAGTATTATTATTTTATCAGTTAGTTTATCTTGTCCTCAGATCAGATCAGATCAGATCAGTCGCTCAGTCATGTCTGACTCTTTGCGACCCCATGAATCAAAGCACGCCAGGCCTCACTGTCCATCACCAACTCCCAGAGTTCACCCAGACTCACGTCCATCGAGTCAGTGATGCCATCCAGCCATCTCATCCTCTGTCGTCCCCTTCTCCTCCTGCCCCCAATCCCTCCCAGCATCAGAGTCTTTTCCAATGAGTCAACTCTTCGCATGAGGTGGCCAAAGTACTGGAGTTTCAGCTTTAGCATCATTCCTTCCAAAGAAATCCCAGGGCTGATCTCCTTCAGAATGGACTGGTTGGATGTCCTTGCAGTCCAAGGGACTCTCAAGAGTCTTCTCCAACACCACAGTTCAAAAGCATCAAATCTTCGGCGCTCAGCCTTCTTCACAGTCCAACTCTCATATCCATACGTGACCACAGGAAAAACCATAGCCTTGACTAGACGAACCTTTGTGGGCCAAGTAATGTCTCTGCTTTTGAATATGCTATCTAGGTTGGTCATAACTTTCCTTCCAAGGAGTAAGAGTCTTTTAATTTCATGGCTGCAGTCACCATCTGCAGTGATTTTGGAGCCCAGAAAGATAAAGTCTGACACTGTTTCCACTGTTTCCTCATCTATTTCCCACGAAGTGATGGGACCAGATGCCATGATCTTCATTTTCTGAATGTTGAGCTTTTACGCCAACTTTTTCACTCTCCACTTTCACTTTCATCAAGAGGCTTTTGAGTTCCTCTTCACTTTCTGCCACAAGGGTGGTATCATCTGCATATCTGAGGTTATTGATATTTCTCCCGGCAATCTTGATTCCAGCTTGTGTTTCTTCCAGTCCAGAGTTTCTCATGATGTACTCTGCATATAAGTACAACAGGGTGACAATATATAGCCTTGACCTACTCCTTTTCCTATTTGGAACCAGTCCGTTGTTCCATGTCTAGTTCTAACTGTTGCTTCCTGACCTGCATACAGATTTCTCAAGAGGCAGATCAGGTGGTCTGGTATTCCCATCTCTTTCAGAATTTTCCACAGTTTGTTGTGATCCACACAGTCAAAGGCTTTGGCATAGTCAATAAAGCAGAAATAGATGTTTTTCTGGAACTCTTGCTTTTTCCATGATCCAGCAGATGTTGGCAATTTGATCTCTGGTTCCTCTGCCTTTTCTAAAACCAGCTTGAACATCAGGAAGTTCACGGTTCACATATTGCTGAAGGCTGGCTTGGAGAATTTTGAGCATTACTTTACTAGTGTGTGAGATGAGTGCAATTGTGCGGTAGTTTGAGCATTCTTTGGCATTGCCTTTCTTTGGGATTGGAATGAAAACTGACCTTTTCCAGTCCTGTGGCCACTGCTGAGTTTTCCCAATTAGCTGGCATATTGAGTGCAGCACTTTCACAGCATCATCTTTTAGGATTTGGAATAGCTCAACTGGAATTCTATCACCTCCACTATCTTGTCCTAGTCATCTTTAATTGTCTATACATGCTTGAGAATGAGGAGAGAGGAGAGTTGCCTGTGACTTCTGTGTGGGAGGGTGGTTGGGAGGCTGAAAGCTTTGTTTCAAAAAGAGCAGGTAGAGAATCAGCCATTATACTTGGAGAGTCTAAAATCCAAACACCAGAGAATAGTCCTAATTCATTCTCTTTCTTTAGAATAAACCACTAACTTCCTTGCAAGCTTTGGAGTAATATCCTGGCAACCAGATTCTCTGTACCCAGGGATAGGATGGGAGGATTGATGATTGTTTCAGCTCTATAGCTCATGTCTATCATGAGGGTAATGGCGTCAAAAACACTGAGAACACAGCATAAAGAACATCCTTTGTTATTTATGTCTAAAACTCATCTATTTATAAATGTCTATTTTACCATCTTCCTTTCAAAATGTGAAGGTAAATCTCAGGAACAGCTATGCCTCTGGAATTTTGCTTGAGAGCTGATCAATGCTTTCAGCAACAATGCCCTTCCTCCTCCATACGCTCACAGATCAGAAAACACTTCTCAACGCTCATCTTACAAGAGTGTGAGCAGGGCACAAAGATGTGACAAATACCAGTCCCACATTTTTAATAAAAACTGGGTCAGTCACAGACCTGAATAGCACCAAAACACAGCTGCTTTCTTCAAGTCTTTTTTCCCCCGCTGACAACAAGATCTAATTATAAGTTGTAAGAACAACTAAATCAGAAGTGTTGATTATAATATGAGTGTCATCTTTGGCAGGTGAATTTTGCATTGACTATATAACTCCCAACTCAGAATCAGAGTAGCTTCCAATTTGACTTAGAAACACAGAGCCCTAAATCCATACAGTTTGCAATTTGCAATATAAATAAAAAGGGGGGAGGATATTCCACCATCATTCCAACACAGAGGCCTGGTCAAACTGGTTCTGTCCCGTCCCACTTTGACAAGGCGGGTAAGGATTTCCCTTCAGGACATTATAACTCCTCCAGGAAGCCACATCTCCTCTCCCTGTGTTCTGGGGCTGACAAGAGTCAATGTTGTAATATGTGAAAGGTCAGATAGAAAAAGAGAGCTTGTCAAGACCTCCAGGGCAAAAGAACTCATTCCAAATCATATGCTCAGGGGCAGCCTGATTCTGCAGGCTGTGCAGGGTTCACTCCGGAGAGCAGCATGAGGGACAGCTGGTCACTGAAGCAGTTTCCACTTCATGGCTTCCCCCCTCCACCTCCCCCCATTTCAGACTTCGCCACATCTTCCTCTTCTGTGATCTGTGGTAAATACCACCCCTACTCTCTTCTCATCCTACTCTGGCCTGTGGTCTTTTATGTGGTCTCTGAGCAGAAAAATCTGCAAGGCTGCAAACCAAACTTAATGTATGGAGCAGTATTTCTGGACTTTGTAGGCAGGTGACTCATGTCTATCATGCAGGCCAGGAATGGGGATGGGAGCCGCCATTAGGGATAAAGTTAACAGGTCTGATGAACTCAGTGGTACTGGGAAGGCATGGTGAGGGAAGAAAAGATTGTATCTTTTTTTTTTTTTTAAGATTTCCTGCCTTAGGGACTTCCCTGGTGGTCCAGTGGTTACGATTCTGTGCTGCCAGTGCAGGAGGCACAGTTTTGATCCCTGGCTGGGGAACTAAGATCCTACATCATGTGTGGCACAGCCAAAAGATTTTTTAAAAAAGATTTCCTGCTTTAATCAACTTTTTTGATCACTTGACCAACTTCTAGTTTAGGTAGAGGCCTCCTACTGTAACTGGTCACAATTCACCAAATATCTGTGAGGGTCAGCACTGTCTTACATGTGTTTCATTATTTCAATTCTTTTCATAATTCTTACAATGTTGGCAGTTGTATCTGCATGTTATAAATAAACTGAGGCTGCTAGAGGCTGATTATCTCACTCAGGACAATCCTGCAAGTTAAATAATGGAATAAGAATTTGAGTATTAGTCATTTCCACTGGAACACTAAGAGAAGACTGTGCAGACCCAGACCAAAGGGCTATCCAGACTAGAGTCTTTGTGATGACAGCAAGAAGAAAGTGTTGAAGAAAGGCTTACTCGCAGTTCCTTAGCTCATAGGTTAGCTGTGTGCCCACCACATTCCTATTTACATTTGAGCGGACACGACTGAGCGACTGAACTGAGTGATTAGAAGCTAACATTTATTAGGTATTGACTATATGCCAAGTACTGTGCTGAACACTTGACACTTCATCTCATCTGCTTCTTTTTTTTTTTTTTTTTTTCTTTTTTAGATGACCAGTCCAAGTTCAATGCATCATCTGCTTCTTGTTACCTTCTATAAAGTGAGAATCATTACCCCCATTTTTCTGAGGAAGAAATTGATACTCAGAGTTATTGTGTAAGTTTCCTGAGGTCAAAGAGCCATGCTTTGAACCCAACTTGGGGAAATTCCAGAGCCTGCTCCTTGTAGCCTCCATGATTTGGAACCTGTGCCTCTTGAAGCCAGTGCAATGGCCCCTTTAGGCTTCAGGACAGATCATTTAGTGACACAATATAAGAAAGCCTCTGGGGACTTCCCTGGCGGCCCAGCGGTAAAGAATCTGCCTTGCAATGCAGGGCATGCGGGTTCATGCCTGGTCTGCATCCCCTGATCCAGGAAAACCACATGCCTTGGGAAAACTAAGCCTGAGCACTGCAACTAAGACCCAACCTGAAGCAGTCAAATAAATGAATACTTTTTTTTTTTTAAAGAAAGAAAAGAAAGCTTTTGTGCTGATGCATTCCAGGCCTTCAGGATGAGTTATTCAAATGCTGAGAAGCTGGATGACATAATGGTGTCAGCATCTGAAAACATCTAGAAGAGTTTCCAATTACATTTGTGAAAATCTGCTTAAACTCACTACAGGGCAAGTGGAGCCGAAAGCAAATAGTCTTGTGCTAGTCTTGGTCTTCTGGAGGCAGGGACTATCTTGTTCATCTGTTTCCATAGCCCCCAGCACAAGAACAAGCACACCATATATATATATATATATATATATATATATATATATATATATATATATTTTTTTTTTTTTTGCCATTTGTTGAGTACTCACTATGGGCCAGATAAACCCGCTTAATTTCTACAACCATCCTGAAAGGTAAATATTATTATCTCCATCTCACAGATACAGACTCTAAGGCTTACAGAAATTAAGCAACTTGCTGCTGAGTCACCGAACTAGTAAAACTCAGTCTACCCAAGAAGTCTTCTCCGAGGAGATCAATCTGGAGGAAAGCATTTGAAGGAGAAAAACAAGAGACAAGGGTTTCTAAACAGCAGCACTAGGCCAAGTCATAGACACAGGAAACAGTGGTTGGTCTTGCTCAGACCTAACTCAAGAGCAACCTTTTTTGAAACTCACCTTTATCAAACCTTTCCAAAACATTCAATTTTGTTTTCATAGAAATAATAGCTCAATCTCTCTTTATACTCAGACTTCACAGATTTACACTTTATTTAGTTAAATTATACCATGTGTGCCTGGCAAAAATCAGTTTGTTAGCAAACATCACTGAATCCTGGTAAGCATCTAACTCAGTTGGCGCTGAGTTATTTAACTTCCTTATGCCATATTATTCTCACTTGCAAAATGGTGTTGTTCTAAGTATTTAACAAGTTAATCTGTGTTTAAAAAACTTGGTAAGTGCTCAGTAAACATTGGACACAGAAGCACACAGGTATACCTTCACTGACGCATTTTCCAGAAGGAATGGAGAGCATCAATTACTTTCATGAGTTGGTTACATAGAGTTTTATTAGATAACTATGTCTGTTAGGGATCATAGAAAATCTGCCCCCTGCTCCAAATACTGTCTTCTGCTCCCTGGTTTTCTAATTAAACCTCAGTATACCTGACACATACCTTATCCAAGAGACTTATTCATAGGTCTTGTCTGAAGGCAGGAAACAGAACAAAAGCAAGTTGCTCCTTCAACACTTGAATGGCTGCCACAAAAATAAACAAATAACGTCCGCTTTATTCTCTCAAAGAGACACTTCCAATGAGTTTCTTTATCTTTCTGTATCTCTCTACAGCAAATATAGTCTCAGGGCCATCAGGTTGCAAGGTATACACAAATTCCAAGTGCACCACTGTGAACAAAAAATACTACCCTCTCTGGCACTGAAGGGCTCCCACTGTTGCCTCCATTTCCCAGTTACTGGCACCCAGTCATGAGCATCCTAGCCATGCCACATCTCGCTGAAAAATTATAACTAGAATTTAATGTGCCCAGCTAGAGTCATGTGCCCATCCACGTGTTAACTTCTGTGTTCAAGGAAATGGGGAGTAATGTGATTGGCTAGGCCTGCACCCCATGTAGAAGAGAAGGGGCAGACCTATGCAAACAGACATATTTTCTTAAAGTAAAGAATATTCTATTATAAGGAGGATAGGCAGGCAGAAGCACCAGATCCCTTAACATGGACTGAAAGATGGTTGTCAACCTCATTAGTCCTAGATCATTTCAGACAATAAGAATCTGCACAGGTTTAAAAGGCCTTTTAAGAAAATTAACTTAATATTTCTAATACTTATTCACAGATTTCAGTCTCCTCACATGAGGCTCTTCCTCAAATCCAATCTAATCTAAATTCCTTGAGTTCCTATTAAAGGTATTTTTCTCCTTGTTTGTAAAAGTTTAAAACAAAATAGTTACATAAATGCTTTACTCTATAATCTAGTCTGAAGATGTTTTTGAGTAGGAATCATTTTGTAGCCGAGTAAGGCCTTATAGGACCTTCCCAGAACAGGACAGCCAGTCACCCAATGTCCTTTCTGTGCGTCTTGTCTATAGGAAAATTTTAGCCTCCTTCCCCAAGTGTCAAAGAATATATTTAATCAAAGAAGTAAGAAAATGCAGAAAGAAAAGAAAACAGCAAGTAAGACAAAATAATACCTTAGCCATTAAGTATGACTAAAAAGTCAAGGACTTTTAATTCTTCCTAAAGGGCTATAAGTAATATTCTGAGCCCTACCCTTTGAGCTGTTTTGCAGATACTGAAACTGCTCCACTGACCAGGTGGAAGAAGTTATCTGTGTGCAGTCCACAAGCATGTAGATCTTGTGGGATGGAACCAAAAGATTGATCATGTTGACTCCCAATTACCTTACTGCCAACCAATCAGAAGAATGCCCAGGACCTGATCATATACCCCATAGCTCACCCTCCTTCACCCTGTCTTTAAAAATCTTCCCCTGAACACCACTGGGGAAGCCAGGTTTTTTAAACACTAACTGCCTGGACTCCTTGCTTGGCCCCTGCAATAAATAGTACATTTTGCTTCACGGTGACCTGGTGTCAGTAGATTGGCTTTACTAAGTGCAGTTGAGCAGCCCCGAATTTGGTTTGGTAACAATTTCATCAATATGGTGCTACTGGAGTAGTATGGCAAGAAGAGTCCAGAGAAAGAAAACTGTGATCATTTTGTGATGTCTGCCTGCTCCAGGTTCTGGAATGGAGAGGGGGCCACACACTTGGCTGCATTTGCATCCTTGATTTTTATAATCCATCTGAAAAAAAAAAAGTCTTCTTCCTTCATCCAGCACCCTTACTCAAACAGGGCAAGCATAGAGGAACTGTCAGGAAAAGTGGGATATGGACAACATGTTTGTTAACTTCTTCAGAGTCCCCACTTAAATCTTGAGATCTACTTACAGGGTCAAAAGTTATTCCTCAGTGAATCAGCAAAGACATTGAGTGTCATTAGCAGCTTTTAGATGCAAAAGAACATTGCAAACTGCTCTGTACCCTGCTTGGATGTGCTGAGGTGCAATCTCAGGTGTTAGCAAAATAGATGTGAGAGAGAAAGAATTGTTACACCCAGCAACGGCCCTTCCTTTCACCGTGATCACATCATCATCCAAGGTGTGATCACGGACATCAGATGTGCTTTTACCAAATAGTGTGAGTTGACAACTAAAGAACAGCAAGATAGTCTGTTCTGCAAAAAAGTTTTTCTATTTATTTGCTCCACTGACTTTCAAGGATCAGACTGAATTATCATCCTGAAGATTTTTTCTTTTTGGCCATGCTGTGAGGTTTACAAGATCTTAGTTCCCCAACCAGGGACTGAACCCTAGGCTACAGCAATGAAAGCGTCAGATTCTAGACACTGGACAGCCAGGGGATTCCCTCCACTATCTTTTTTAATACAAAAAAATTCAAATAAATAAAATTGGAGAGAATAGTACAAAATATACCCATCATCCAATTCAATAATAATTAGGATTTTGCCACACTTGCCTTATCTATCCTTCTTCTTTCTCTGTGGAAGTATTTTAAAGCCCTCATTATTTCTTATCTAGATACTTCATTTCACATCTTTAAATTATATGAATATTTTCTTATAAAACCACTCTGCCAGAAACACACCTAACAGGAGCAGTAATTCTTTGATATCATCTTATTCTTAGTCTATATATCTAAAGAAATATATACTTTTATAGTTGGCTCATTAGAATCAGGATCCAGGTGAGTTCTATATTTTGTGTTTGATGGTTATATCTTTTGAGTCTTTCTAAATCTAGAACAGTCTCTCCCCACCTTGCTCCAACTTTTAAATTTTCTTTATGCTATTGATTTCCTGATTAAATTAGTTCAATTATTCTATAGACTATCCTATGGATATATTCTGAGTTTATCCGTGTATGTCCTTGTGGCATCACTTAAACTTGAGGCTCTACCTCCTGTAGTTTATGTAAACTGGAGGTTAGTTCTAAAAGGCTTGTTAGATTCAGTTTCTATTTTCCATAAGGGGGAATCTCAAGAAGCACATATTATCTGGTGGTCTCACTCTAAGGGAAGTTAAGATTGATCAGTCTCCATTGTAAACTTCTCCATTAGCTGTTTTTTCTAGGGAAGGGCCAAGATGTCAGAAAGACCCTGAGCTCACTTCCTCTCTAATTACAACTATTTACAGAGCAACTGTGAGCACTACTTGAAGACTAGCAGAAAAGATCTTCTACAACTAAAGACATAAAGAAAAAACCACAATTAGGTAGGAGGAGTGGAGTTGCATTATACTCAAGACCCATAGCCCACAAATGGGAGGTTAGTTACAATGGCAGAGTTTCTTCCCAAGGAGGAAGTGTTCTGAGCCCCCAACCAAGGGTCCTGCAACAAGAAGATAGGGTCCCTAGAACATGTGACTTTGAAGGCCATCAGGGCTTACTTTTAGGAGAGTCAGAAGGCTGTGGGAAATGGAAAGTCCACTCTTAGAGGGCACACACAAAATCTCTCAGGCTGCAAAACACAGGGACACAGCTCTACCCACCAGCAGGCCAGCTTCACGGTTAGCTGAATAGCCTGGGAAATCCAAGAATCCAGGTCCTGGGACTAATAAACTATAGGAAGGACTCCAACATGGCGCTTGCCAACACCAGTGTCCTCATGATAGAATAAGCTCCCCAAAATGTGATGGGAGGGGAAAACCTATAAGCAAAAATACTCTGCAAAGCTATCATTCAGATTTGAAGGAGAGATCAAGAGATTTACAGACCAGAAAAAGCTAAAAGAGTTCAGTATCATGAAATGCACTAAAGTCCCCTATAAGCCTTTCATCTAATGCTTTCATCCTTTATTGATCTTTGCCATAATCGGTTCTATCATTAGGATAACAAAATGGTGATTTTTCTAATTCTGTCATTCCTTTCACATTTATTAGCTGGGAACAGTCTATATAGAAGAACTTTTCTTCAGTAATTAGGGCTATTTGGTCATCCTGAAATACAGACTGAATTGGAAAAGCAGGAAAATGCTTACTTGCTGCTGCTGCTGCTGCTGCTGCTGTTGCTGCTGCTAAGTCGATTCAGTCATGTCCGACTCTGTGGGACCCCACAGGCAGCAGCCCACCAGGCTCCCCAATCCCTGGGATTCTCCAGGCAAGAACACTGGAGTGGGTTGCTATTTCCTTCTCCAGTGCATGAAAGTGAAAAGTCAAAGTGAAGTCGCTCAGTCGTGTCCGACTCTTAGCGACCCCATGGACTGCAGCCCACCAGAATCCTCCGTCCATGAGATTTTCCAGGCAAGAGTACTAGAGTGGGGTGCCATTGCCTTCTCCGTTACTTACTTCTCTTAAATTGCCAATTTTCAGGGTAAGGTCCATGACCTAGTTACACCAATGTTACCCAAAGAGTTTGTTAATCTATTTAAGACACTCCTCTACCCCACCCACTCATGAACTCATTAGGTTTTACATATTCTATGTATTTCAATCAAATGCGATCATTACTTTTTTTGCATACTTCAGTTATTCCGTCTTTGACCAATGGAGCCCTTTCATGTTTGCTCTTGAGTCCTTTTGATAAAAAGAATCTTTGATAACTTCATAGTTTGGGCTCATCAAGATGTGTAAATTTTATCTTGTGTACGTATTGCCCCAAACTTGGAATCACTCATCCAAGATCCTGATTCTTTTAAACAAGGAATGCCATTTGGGGACCACAATCTGGGCACTAGACACTGTCCATTGTTTGTGGGGTTTTAATACTTCTAGGCCTTTCTGAAAAGTATAGAAATAGTAGAAACTATCATAAGCAAATACTGATATGAAGTTGCTCAATCATGTCCGACTCTTAGCAACCCCATGGACTGCAGCCTACCAGGCTCCTCCATCCATGGGATTTTCCAGGCAAGAGTACTGGAGTGGGGTGCCATCACCTTCTCTGTTCTGTGGTTGAGCCATATATAAATTCCCACACTTTGTACAGAAAAGATAACTACTATATGTATTATTATCCACTTCATTTTTTCACTTATATATTCTAGAGATCATTTCTCCTCCTTCATTCAAGTGCACTATCTTCCATGTGTGTATTGATGTACCATGATTTTTATTCAACCAAGTCTCTATTACAAAGCATTCAGTTTCCAATCTGTTGTTATTAAAAATAATGCCTCCATGGGAAACAGACATAGAGAATAGACTTATGGACATGGAGAGAGGGGAGGAGAGGGTGAGATGTATGGAAAAAGTAACATGGAAACTTACATTACTGTATGTAAAATAGATAGCCAACAGGAATTTGCTGTATGGCTCAGGAAACTCAAACAGGTACTCTGTATCAACCTAGAGGGGTGGGATGGAGAGAAAGATGGGAGGGAGGTTCAAAAGGAAGGGGATAAATGTATACCTATGGCTGATTCATGTTGAAGACTGACAGAAAAAAATAAAATTCTGTAAAGCAATTATCCTTCAATTAAAAACTAAATAAAATTTTTTAAAATGCCTCTATGAATAACCTTGTAAGTATGTCATTTCATATTTTAACTTAGTCCATATTTTAATTAACAGATATAAGTCCACCCTATCTGTAAGAGACCACCCCCTGCCACACCCAGCCTAAGTCATTCATTCTGGTAAACAATTGTCCTGGTCTTTGGGTACCCAAGGGCTCCCCCTGTGGCTCAGCTGGTAAAGAATACACCTGCAATGCAGGAGACCTGGGTTTGATCCCTGGGTTGGGAAGATCCCCTGGAGAAGGGAAAGGCTACCCACTCCAGTATTCTGGCCTGGAGAATTCCATGGACTATATAGTCCATGGGGTCTCAAAGAGTTGGACATGACTGAGTGACTTTCACTTGGGTACCCAATGCCTTTGAACAGCTTTCTGATGTTAGGAGAATTTTCCTTTTCTGATTTCCACAAAGTTAGAATGCAGGGTACTCATTCCCCTTTCCCTTCCTTTGCAGTTAGGGCAAGGGCATGTGACTTGTTTTCCTCTAATCAAATGCATTTGTGTGAGATTCTGGTGAAGAAAGGGGCAGTGAGAGGGGAAAGGCTGCACAGTGCACTCCTTTTCTGGTGGGGGGTGGGTGGCAGAGCCAAGTGGTTTAGGGGAACTGGGATGGTCTGTAAGGTTGAGGTTCTGGTGCAGAAGTTGCCCTGATGCTTTTGGCAGCAGTTATTCAGTTGCTAAGTCGAGTCCAATTCTTTGCGATCCCATGGACTGTAGCCTGCCAGACTCCTCTGTCCGTGGGATTTCCCAGGCAAGAATACTGAAGTGGCTTGCCATTTCCTTCTCCAGGGGATCATCTCGATCCAGGGATTGAACCCATGTCTTCTGCATTGTCAGGCATATTCTTTACCACTGAGTCACTTGGGAAGCCCCTTTGGCAACAGTGGCTGTACCCGCAGTCAAATTGAGTTCTTAGCAGCATATAGTGGCTGAATGGTGAAAGGGCAGTGGCCTCAGGCTGCTCATTAGGCCAGCTATGCTACTAATTTGGGGGGATTCTCTTGGAAACTTAGCCTCACAATTGTTTCCTCAGTCTTCCCAACATTTCTATGAGCTACCCATTCATTTCAGCTCAGTTCAGTTCAGTCGCTCAGTCGTGTCTGACTCTTTGCGACCCCATGAATTGCAGCATGCCAGGCCTCCCTGTCCATCACCAACTCCCGGAGTTCACTCAGACTCACGTCCATCGAGTCAGTGATGCCATCCAGCCATCTCATCTTCTGTTGTCCCCTTCTCCTCCTGCCCCCAATCCCTCCCAGCATCAGTCTTTTCCAATGAGTCAACTCTTCGCATGAGGTGGCCAAAGTACTGGAGTTTCAGCTTCAGCATCATTCCCTCCAAAGAAATCCCAGGGCTGATCTCCTTCAGAATGGACTGGTTGGATCTCCTTGCAGTCCAAGGGACTCTCAAGAGTCTTCTCCAACATCACAGTTCAAAAGCATCAAATCTTCGGCGCTCAGCCTTCTTCACAGTCTAACTCTCACATCCATACATGACCACTGGAAAAACCATAGCCTTGACTAGATGGACCTTTGTTGGTAAAGTAATGTCTCTGCTTTTGAATATGCTATCTAGGTTGGTCATAACTTTCCTTCCAAGGAGTAAGTGTCTTTTAATTTCATGGCTGCAGTCACCATCTGCAGTGATTTTGGAGCCCCAAAAAATAAAGTCTGACACTGTTTCCCCTGTTTCCCCATCTATTTCCCATGAAGTGATGGGACCAGATGCCATGATCTTACTTTTCTGAATGTTGAGCTTTAAGCCAACTTTCCCACTCTCCTCTTTCACTTTCATCAAGAGGCTTTTTAATTCCTCTTCACTTTCTGCCATAAAGGTGGTGTCATCTGCATATCTGAGGTTATTGATATTTCTCCCGGCAATCTTGATTCCAGCTTGTGCTTCTTCCAGCCCAGTGTAACATCCACTGGATCATAGAAAAAGCAAGAGAGTTCCAGAAAAACATCTATTTCTGCTTTACTGACTATGCCAAAGCCTTTGACTGTGTGGATCACAGTAAACTGTGGAAAATTCTGAAAGAGATGGGAATACCAGAGCACCTGACCTGTCTCTTGAGAAACCTATATGCAGGTCAGGAAGCAACAGTTAGAATTGGACATGGAACAACAGACTGGTTCCAAATAGGAAAAGGAGTATGTCAAGGCTGTATATTGTCACCCTGCTTATTTAACTTATATGCAGAGCTACCCATTATCCTCTGAATAAAATTCTTTTCTGTTCAATCTGCTAGCATCAGCTTCTGTTACTTGTGGCCAGTAAATAATTTATGCAACAAATCCTGGGAGTTAGACCGGTATAGCTTTAGTACCACAGGGGCCTGACCATCCTCTGATTTGTACTTCTGCCCTTCCTTCTTCCCCCTAAGAATGCTTGTGATTTCAGGGATAGAAGGTCTGTGGTATAACAAAATTAACTGGGTCATCAGGAACCCAGAGCTCTTTTGCATGAAATCCCTTTGAAACTCTTATGACTTTCAAGTCATAAGAAGTAGAGGGACTTCCCTGGTAGTCTAGTGGCTGAGACTCTGCACTTTCAATGCAGGGGTCCCAGGTTCACTCCCTGGTCAGGGAACTAGATCCCACATTCCACAACTAAGAGTTTGTGTGCCACAACTAAGACCCAGCACAGCTAAATATATATATAAAAGAAGTAGTGTTTTCCTGTAAGTTGGAGGAGAAGAGAGACAGATGTCAGTGGTGGGGAGGAGGTCATCAGTGGCCCAGCAGAATTCCTGAGGTCAACAGAGCAGAAGGACGGTGAGACCAACAGACAGAACAGAGGAACTAAATATTAAGAATCTTGCCCTCAATTCCTAGGCTTCTCAGGTGAATAACTGGGGCAGGAGATCTTGGGAAAAAAAATACAATTTCTAGATCATATGATATATGATATCATTATATGTGGAATCTAAAAAACAGTACCAATGAATTTATTTACAAAACAGAAATAGAATCACAGATGTAGAAAACAAACTTATGGTTACCAGAGGGGATTGTTGCTGTTCTTCAGTTGCTAAGTCATGTCAGACTCTGTGACCCCATGGACTGCAGCACACCAGGCTTCCCTGTCCTTCACTATCTCCCAGAGTTTGCTCAAAATCATGTCCATTGAGTCGGTGATGCCATCCAACCATCTCATCCTCTGCTGCTCCCTTCTCCATTTACCCTCAATCTTTCCCAGTATCAGGGTCTCTTTCAATGAGTCGACTCTTTGCATCGGTGGCCAAAGTTTTGGAGCTTCAGCATCAGTCCTTCCAATGAATATTCAGAGTTGATTTCCTTTAGGATTGACTGGGTTGATCTTGCAGTCCAAGGGGCTTTCAGGAGTCTTCTCCAGCACCATGATTCAAAAACATCAATTCTTTGGTGCTCAGCCTTCTTTATGGTCCAACTCTCACATCCATACATGACTACTGGAAAAATCATAGCTTTGACTATACAGGCTATTGTCATCAAAATGACATCTCTGCTTTTTAATACACTGTCTAGGTTTGTCATAGCTTTCCTCCTAAGAAACAAGCATCTTTTAATTTCATGGCTGGAGTCACTATCCACAGAGATTTTAGAGCCCAAGAAAATAAAATCTTTCACTCTTTCCACTTTTTCCCCATCTATTTGCCGTAAAGTGATGGGACTACTTCTTTTGATTTCATGCCATTAGAGTGGGATCATCTGCATATCTGAGGCTGCTGATATTTCTCCTGGCAATCTTGATTGAAACTTGTGATACATCCAGCCCAGCATTTCACATGATGTACTCTGCATAGAAGTTAGCAAAGTGACAATATTCCAGGAAGGGGAGAGGGGAATAAATTAGGAGGCTGAGATTGATATATATACACTACTATATATAAAATAGATAACTAATAAGGACTTACTGTATACTGCAGGGAACTCTACTCAATACTCTCTGTAGTGACCTATATGGGAAAAGAATCTAAAAAAGAGTGGCTGTATGCATAATTCACTTCACTGTACACATGAAACTAATGTAATGTATATCAGCTACACTCCAATAAAAATTTTTTTTAAAAGAAGATAATGACTTATAGTCATCTTGTGAGTGGACCCATCTGGATCCAGTGACAATCTACACGAGGTGATGTGTTAAAGCTACTAACTATTATCTCTCATAGATGGCAACTATTTCCCCCACCAAGTTAATCATTTGTCTTTTCATTTTATATTTGCTGACCAAAAAGTTTTAACAGCATATACTTGATTTTATTGATGCTTTCTTTGTCATATTTTTCATTCCTTTTCTGTTTAGGTAACATCATCCCTTTCCAAGAATATGTTCAATATTATATTCTCTTTTAGTTTTTTATTGTTTTATTTATTCATATTTAACCCCTTATTCTATCTAGAGCTCATTTTTATATATGGTGTGATCACCATGTGTCTTAATGGTCTTAATGGATAAAGCTGACAGGCTAAAAACAAGGCAACATGCTTTGCAAATTAAAAGAATGTTGTGCAATAACGAGATACCATTTTGTACCTTAAAAATTATCAAGCATTAAGAAAAAAAACTTCGTGAAGATAAGCATGAAGGAAATGGCACCCTAAAAGTGCTGTTTTCAACTTATCCATTCTGTTAAGAGCCTATAGTTAAATAGCAAGCAAGGTAAGAACAAAAAAAGAGGGAATCTATTAATTAAAGGAAATTTATAAAAACCAATACAAATGCAAATCTTGTTTAAATCATGATTCAAATAAGCCAAAAAAAATTTTTTTTAATGAGACAATTAGAATTTGAGCTCTGACTATACATTGATGGCAGTAAAAAAACACCTCTTTGTTAGTTATAATAATCGTGGATATGTTTTTAAAGAAGTTCTTATCTTTTAGAGATACATACAAAAAGATTTGATGTCTTGGATTTACTTCAAAATAATGTAGTGGTTGGAAAAAGAAAAGAATATAAATGGGACAAGATTGGCTCTAAGTTGTTAATTGTTGAAGTTGGCTGAGGGTGCATGAGAGTTTATTACACTATCCTTTCTATTTTTACATACATTAATATTTGGATTTTTCCATAATAAAAGGTGAAAAAAAATAGAGATTAAAAATATATAATGGCAGGGGGAATTGCTAAATATTCCCAGTTAGGTAATAAAGCTCCAGTTTCTCAGAGTGGCACATCTGGGCCAGATCATGGCCTCACCTAAGGTGACTGCTCCTCACCAGTGTCCATGGAGTTTCAAAAACAGCAAGTCTTTACAGAGAGCTTTCTGGATGTCAGGCCCAGTGAAAGAAAAAGGTCCTTTCACTGTGAAGCAGAAAGAGATGGGCAAAGTATGATTTACAAAAATAGCACAATGAAATCATTGCTCCCACAAAAAGTCCCTGAAGAGTCATCTAAAATAAACATCTGTCATTTGTGGAAGTTTAAAAATATGTTTTAAAAAAGTCTTCTGGCCACTCTATGCAGCATGTGGGATCTTATTTCCCTGACTAGGTTTCAAACCTGCACCCCCTGCATGGGAAGCACAGAGTCTTAAGCACCGGATCACCAGGGAAGTCCCTAAAATATGTTTTTATTAAGAAAAGAATAAAACAATCAGACCAGGTCACATTGCTGTTTAAAATGATCCATGAATCTTCTAATTGTCATCAGCATAAAGCTCCTTAGCCAGGCCTACCTCATGCCCCAACCCAGCCTCTTCCCTAGCTCCATCTTCTGCTCCTCATCCACACACACTTTAAACTTCAGCTATGGTAAAGGACTTGCAGTTCCCAGAACATACCTCATGGAGTTTATGTTCTCCTGAGGAAGTTCCCTTCATTCATTCAACAGCATTCATTGGTCTCCTCATCAGGCCCAGGCCCTAGGCCATGCTCTGTCTCATCACCACCAGGATTGCCTTTCTCCCCCATCAGTTCATTCTTCCAGCCTCGACTTGTTTGTTTACATGTTTCTCTGAGAAACATTCTTCAAACCACTCAAACTGAACAAGGTACCCTTCCCCTGTACTTTCTATATTTAAGAATATATGGAGGGTAGCAGAGGAGGAGAGGGGACATATGATATTTCCTCCACTAGATTTTGAGGGCAAGGATAAAATCCTATTTAGGCATAGTACGTAGTTTAAGGCCTGAGTCATATGAGAAGATGAGTAAATGCTTATGGAATAAATGAGTGAATGAATGAATGAAACACAAACGCGAGGATTTTTGTTGTTTCATTCTGCTTTATCCTTAAGGCATCTAAGACAATACCTGGCACATTAAATATTTGTCAAAATAATTAAAGTTGCCTGTCAAAGAAAAACAAATGAGATTACATTAAGGCTCTTATGCAAATTTCCCATTTGCTGTAGTCAACCTATCTGTCATAGCAAAAGACTGATTCACAACTAAAAAAAGATTTAGAGGCAAAAGGTGTTTTGGAGATCAAATGGAAAGAAATGTTGTCCGTCCATTATTGAGTTAGTAACCTGGATTTAAAACCTATCTCTGGGACTTCCCTGATGGTCCAGTTGTTGAGAATCCACCTGCCAATGGAGGGGACCTGGATTGGATCACTGGTCCAGGAGGATCCCCCACATGCCTCGGGGCAACTAAGCCCACTCACCAAAACTACTGAGCCTGCATGCCACAACTACTAAAGCCTGAGCACCTAGAGCCCATGCTCTGAAACAAGAGAGGCCACGGTAATGAGAAGCCCACACACCACAGCTAGAGTAGCCCCCCTCACTGCAAGTAGAGAAAGTCCACGTGCAGCAACAAAGACCCAGAGCAGCCAAAAATAAGTTAAGGAAAAAAAAAAAAAAACTATCTCTTCAGTCAAGAAAGACCAGGGCATCTATTTATTTAATTGTTACATGTATTGTTTTAGAAGACACTAAGCAAGATGTTGATTTTACTTCACCTAAAAAAAAAGTCAGTGTTTTGCGGACTTAGATTCTCATCTGACATAGGTCACTTTCTCTGTGGCCATACAGCCTATGGATCTGGAGAAATATATCCAGCACTGGGGTAGCACATGATCTCCTACATCTGGGACAGCCAGGACCCAAAGCCATCCTTCATAAATGACATCAGCCTTACTGATTTAACTTTTAAAAAAACAAACAAACAATGGAATAATTTCTTCTTGCCCAAACCTTACTACAGTGGTTTGGACCAGCAACTCCATAGTGGGATGATGGGAGGGCTGCATGGACAAAGGACAATTGTTGGCCTCCCGCAGCGGAAGAATGGTTTACAAAATGATCTTTCTTAGGCGCTCTGCCTGGGACTATTGTACATCACATGGCAGGTGCTCTGACATAAGTAAGGCCAAATTGGTTTCCATTTGGATTTATTTTCTTTTTGAAACCATCCTTATCTAGAACTGTCCTCTCTGAAAGTCACTAGAACAACAGGAGGGAAAAATGAGATCTTGAACTCCCCAGGGAATCAAGGCAGACTTTCCTTCCCCTTTCTTTACTCATCCATCTTTCCATGGCTGCCAGCTACCGGGATCTCATTTGAGAGGAGGTTTTATTTCCCTGCTTTCTTTCAAGATTCTGCCTCAAATAATCCTCACTGACTTTCAATGAAGCAAAGTAGGACTCCCATTTACTTTATCCAATACACTCCTACATTCAACCTTGAAAACAGCATGCAGTGAATGATCTTCTACAGGAACAAAGAGCAGAATGGAACCTGACTATTTTCCATGAGGCTGATTTTTGCTAATCAAACACATTTATTTTCTGAAACACTTTCACACCTACTGAGAAATAAGAAAGGATATACCTCCCAGAACACAACTTAGAAATGTGTAGAAAATAGATAATACTGAGGTCTTCATGTGACAATAATTTGTGGAGGGGCAGTAGGACCATTTTGGAGCACCATCAAGATACACACTACACAACTTCTTCCTCCTAACAATTTTGCAGCATTCTCTCTCACAGAAATGTTCATACCTGGGAGTAAAGACATATGAATGGCATTACTGATTGAATCACATGTAAGTGCCACATGAACTGACAAAAAGAGAGACTATATATTGTGATGTGATAAAAGTAAATTGCCAAATAATATGTAAATAATATAAGATTCCATTTTTGTTTAAAAGCCCACATTTTATTTATGTAGATGCATATAAATACATATACATATGTATTTATAGATGTAAAGAAAAAGCCCAGAAAGATACCAGAACCAAACTATTAACAGTGGTTCCTTCCTCCGAGAGTATAACTGGGGGAGTTTCGTTTTTTACTTCATTTACTTCAGTATTATTTAAATTTATTCTTTAAATAAAGAAAATAAATAACTAGATTATTTATTTATTTATATAAATAACTAGTGTAAGGTGGCTAACATTTACAGAGTCTTTATTCTATGTTGGGCATGTGATGGACACTTTGTATATCATCTCACTTATTCTGCAAGCCATCTGAAGTAATAATCATCCCTGTTTACAGATAAGAAAACAAGTTCAGAGAGGTCAGTAACTTGTCCAACCTAACAGGGTTAGTAAGTAGTGGAGCTGGAATTCAAACCCAGGACTCTCTGACTCCAAGACCCAAGATCTTCCCAATGGTCCAACAATGGCGTCTTCTGGGACACAGTCTTGACTCAGTAGATGGGCCATTGCCACAAGGCTGCTGAATATTAGGGTTATTCTTTAAAACTGTTTTTAATGGAAATTTTCAAACATACACAAAAAGGGAAGGAAGAGTAAAAATGAATCCATGTGCCTGCCATCATCCAGAGTCTACAATTATTAATATTCTGTGTCACTGTTTCATCTATTCCAACAAATACTTTTTAGAAAGTATTTCAATGCAAATTCAAGACACCATGCCACTTCATCATTAATATTTCAATCTCTGAATATAAGAACATAAAAAACATAATAGCATGTTGTAAATCCTCTATACTTCAATAAAATAAAAAATAAACTTTAGAAAAAAGAATAATGGTGTGATAGATATTGTTTTCACAAATAATAAAGTTCACAATAATTCCTTAATAATATCAATATCCAATCCATGTAAAGTTTTCTAAATTGTCTCAAAAGCATCTTTTTAGGTTTATTCAAAATTTGTCTGTCTCCTTGAATTCTAATTTTTCCCCTCCTTTTTATTTTATACAACTAATTTTTGAAGAAATTGAATCATTTGTCTTATAGAATTTCCCATCTTCTTAATTCGATTTCTCATATATCAATGGGGTCATTTAACATGCTCCTCTTTCCTTTATCCCCTGGAGAAGGAAATGGCAACCCACTCCAGTATTCTTGCTTGAAGAATCCCATGGACAGAAGAGCCTGGCAGGCTATAGTCCATGGGGTTGCATGAGTTGGACACGGCTTAGTGACTAAACCACACAACCACAACTTTCCTTTATATTTCTCACAACATGATGGTGAGAGACTTGTTAAATTCAGGTTCAATTTTTTTGGCAAGATTGTTTCTTAAGCGGTAATATATACTTCCTATTACACCTTATCAGGAGGCAATAAATGTCTGTCCCACTTTTAGTAAATGCTAAGGTTCAGTAGTTGCCAACCTGGTATATACGTTATAAAGTTCCTCATCAAATTTTTACCTAATAGTTTCAGCAGCCATTGATGATTTTTTTTCTCTTATATCCATGATTTCATCAGGAGCTTAGGTTCATTTAAAATCCATAAGACTGACTTCCCTGGTGGTTCAGAGGTTAAGAATCTGCCTTGCAATGCAAGGGACACCAGTTCGATCCCTGGTCCAGGAAGATCCCATATGCCAAGGGGAAACTAAGCCCACATGCCACAACTAATGAGCCTGAGCTCTGGAGGCCTCCAGCCCCAACTACTGACCCAACATGCCACAACAACAGAAGCCCACACACCCTGGAGCCTGTATTGCTCAACAAGAGAAACCACCACAATGAGAAGCTCTTGCACCTCAACTAGAGAGTAGCCCCCGCTCGCCACAACTAGAGAAAGCCAGTGTACAGCAAAGGAGACCCAGCAGAGTCAAACATTTTTTAAATAAATGTATAAATATTTTTAAAAATCCTATAAGGCTTAGGTATTTTTAAAAACCATCCTATGGAGACTTCTCTGGTGGTCCAGTGTTTAAGAATCCTCCTACCAGTACAGGGGACACAGGTTCCATCCCTGGTCTGGGAAGATTCCACATACCTCAAGGCAACTAAGCCTATGTGCTGTAACTACTGAAATGCACGCACCCTGGAGCCAGTGCTCTGCAACAAGAGAAGCCACTGCAATGAGAAGCCCATGCACCACAGTGAAGAGTAACTCCTCAGTTCAGTTCAGTTCAGTCGCTCAGTCGTGTCTGACTCTGTGCAACCCCATGACTTGCAGCACACCAGGCCTCCACCTCCCTATCCATCACCAACTCCCAGAGTTCACCCAAACTCATGTCCATCGAGTCGGTGATGCCATCCAGCCATCTCATCCTCTGGCGTCCCCTTCTCCTCCTGCCCCCAATCCCTCCCAGCATCAGAGTCTTTTCCAATGAGTCAACTCTTCGCATGAGGTGGCCAAAGTACTGGAGTTTCAGCCTTAGCATCAGTCCTTCCAAAGAACACCCAGGGCTGATCTCCTTCAGAATGGACTGGTTGGATCTCCCTGCAGTCCAAGGGACTCTCAAGAGTCTTCTCCAACACCACAGTTTGAAAGCATCAATTCTTCGGCACTCAGCTTTCTTCACAGTCCAACTCTCACATCCATACATGACCACTGGAAAAACCATAGCCTTGACTAAACAGACCTTTGTTGGCAAAGTAATGTCTCTGCTTTTGAATATGCCATCTAGGTTGGTCATAACTTTTCTTCCAAGGAGTAAGCATTTTTTAATTTCATGGCTGCAATCACCACCTGCAGTGATTTTGGAGTCCAAGAAAATAAAGTCTGACACTGTTTCCACTGTTTCCCCATCTACTTCCCATGAAGTGATGGAACCAGATGCCATGATCTTACTTTTCTGAATGTTGAGCTTTAAGCCAACTTTTTCACTCTCCACTTTCACTTTCATCAAGAGGCTTTTGAGTTCCTCTTCACTTTCTGCCACAAGGGTAGTGTCATCTGCATATCTGAGGTTATTGATATTTCTCCCAGCAATCTTGATTCCAGCTCGTCCTTCTTCCAGCCCAGTGTTTCTCATGATGTACTCTGCATATAAGTTAAATAAGCAGGGTGACAATATACAGCCTTGACGTACTCCTTTTTCTATTTGGAACCAGTCTGTTGTTTCATGTCCAGTTCTAACTGTTGCTTCCTGACCTGCATATAGGTTTCTCAGGAGGCAGGTCAAGTGGTCTGGTATGCCCATCTCTTTCAGAATTTTCCACAGTTTATTGTGATCCACACAGTCAAAGGCTTTGGAATAGTCAATAAAGCAGAAATAGATGTTTTTCTGGAAATCTCTTGTTTTTTTCCATGATCCAGCAGATGATGGCAATTTGATCTCCGGTTCCTCTGCCTTTTCTAAAATCAGCTTGAACATCTGGAAGTTCATGGTTCATGTATTGCTGAGGCCTGGCTTGGAGAATTTTGAGTATTACTTTACTAGCCTGTGAGATGAGTGCAATTGAGCAGTAGTTTGAGCATTCTTTGGCATTGCCTTTCTTTGGGATTGGAATGAAAACTGACCTTTTCCAGTCCTGTGGCCACTGCTGAGTTTTCCCAATTAGCTGGCATATTGAGTGCAGCACTTTCACAGCATCATCTTTGAGGATTTGAAATAGCTCCACTGGAATTCCATCACCTCCACTAGCTTTGTTCGTAGGGATGCTTCCTAAGGCCCACTGACTTCACATTCCAGGATCTTTGCTCTAGGTGAGTGATCACACCATCATGATTATCTGGGTCATGAAGATCTATTTTGTATAGTTCTTCTGTGTATTCTTGCCACCTCTTCTTAATATCTTCTGCTTCTGTTAGGTCCATACCATTTCTGTCCTTTAGTGTGCCCATCTTTGCATGAAATGTTCCCTTGGTATCTCTAATTTTCTTGAAGAGATCTCTAGTCTTTCCCATTCTGTTGTTTTCCTCTATTTCTTTGCATTGATCGCTGAGGAAGGCTTTCTTATCTCTCCTTGCTCTGCATTCAGATGCTTATATTTTTCCTTTTCTCCTTTGCTTTTCGCTTCTCCTCTTTTCACAGCTATTTGTAAGGCCTCCCCAGACAGCCATTTTGCTTTTTTGCATTTCTTTTCCACGGGGATGGTCTTGATCCCTGTCTCCTGTACAATGTCATGAACCTCAGTCCATAGTTCATCAGGCACTCTATCTATCAGATCTAGTCCCTTAAATCTATTCCTCACTTCCACTGAATAATCATAAGGGATTTGATTTAGGTCATACCTGAATGGTCTAGTGGTTTTCCCTACTTTCTTCAATTTAAGTCTGAATTTGGCAATAAGGAGTTCATGATCTGAGCCACAGTCAGCTCCTGGTTTTTGTTGACTGTATAGAGCTTCTCCATCTTTGGCTGCAAAGAATATAATCAATCTGATTTTGGTGTTGACCATCTGATGATGTCCATGTGTAGAGTCTTCTCTTGTATTGTTGGAAGAGGGTGTTTGTTATGACCAGTGTATTTTCTTGGCAAAACTTTATTAGTCTTTGCCCTGCTTCATTCCGTATTCCAAGGCCAAATTTGCCTGTTACTCCAGGTGTTTCTTGACTTCCTATTTTTGCATTCCAGTCCCCTATAATGAAAAGGACGTCTTTTTGGGGTGTTAATTCTAAAAGGTCTTGTAGGTCTTCATAGAACCATTCAACTTCAGCTTCTTCAGCGTTACTGGTTGGGGCATAGATTTGGATTACTGTTATTTTTTTTTTTTTTTTTTTTTTCGGGTTGTCCCAGGCCAGCCTTCTGCTGCCGCACACTCCTCCTGGCTCAGCGGCCGCATCCTGAACTCCCTGGCGGGCTTCCAGGCCTTGGAGGAGGCCACCGCCTTTGCCACCACCATCCTGGATTACTGTGATATTGAATGGTTTGCCTTGGAAACGAACAGAGATCATTCTGTCGTTTTTGAGATTGCATCCAAGTACTGCATTTCAGACTCTTTTGTTGACCATGATGGCTACTCCATTTCTTCTGAGGGATTCCTGCCCGCAGTAGTAGATATAATGGTCATCTATATAATGGTCATATAATGGTCAATGAGTTAAATTCACCCATTCCAGTCCATTTTAGTTCGCTGATTCCTAGAATGTCAATGTTCACTCTTGCCATCTCCTGTTTGACTACTTCCAATTTGCCTTGATTCGTGGACCTAACACTCCAGGTTCCTATACCATATTGCTCTTTACAGCATCGGACCTTGGCGGCAGCCAGGAGGAGCTTACCCCATGCCCGGGTCAGGGGCAGCAGCGGAGAGGAGCAACCCCACGTCCAAGGAGCGGTGGCTGAGAGGGCGCAGGAGGGCTGAGAGGAGCTACTCCACGTTCAAGGCCAGGAGCAGCGGCTGCACTTTGCTGGAGCAGCCGTGAAGAGATACCCCACGTCTAAGGTAAGAGAAAACCAAGTAAGATGGTAGGTGTGGAGAGAGGCATCAAAGGGCAGACCTACAAACCATAATCACAGAAAACTAGTCGATCTAATCACACGGACCACAGCCTTGTCTAACTCAATGAAACTAAGCCATGCCATGTGGGGCCACCCAAGACAGGCAGGTCATGGTGGAGAGGTTGACAGAATGTGGTCCACTGGAGAAGGGAATGGCAAACCTCTTCAGTATTCTTGCCTTGAGAACCCCGTGAACAGTATGAAAAGGCAAAATGATAGGATACTGAAAGAGGAACTCCCCAGGTCAGTAGATGCCCAATATGCTACTGGAGATGATTGGAGAAATAACTCCAGAAAGAATGAAGGAATGAAGAGTACGCCCTACTTGCCACAACTAGAGAAAGCCTGTGAGCAGCCATGAAGACACAGCAGCCAAAAATAAAATAAATAAGTAAATAAAAATTTTAAAATAAAAACCATCCTAAGATAGTAATAGGGCATCTTAGTTTTGAGGTAAGATATAAAAAAAAAAAAGAAGAAGAAGAAGAAATCTCCTTTTATCTATTACCTATCATGGGTTTGGATTGTTTTTTTAGTTTGTTTTCACTTATGGGTTCTTTTCACAAAAGTGATTGAGCTTTTAGCCTTATTTTCCTAAAACCATCAGTATTCTGCAACCTTTTATTTCCCATGTGGGACCATTTTGCTACTTAGATTGACAGTTTTATTAACCTATTATTCAGAATTTTTATCTATGCTTCAATCCCTAAATAATCCATAAAAAGTAAGAAGAAAAAGGAAACATATCCTGTTCCTCTATATCAATACTACAGTAAGTCAGGTAAACTTTTCTGAATCATTTTCAATTTCATACCCAGGATAACTACCTGTACCTGTTTTACATTAGAAAAGCTTGTTATTTTCAGTGATTTTAAATCTGTTATTCATTCTACATTCATTGTGGCTTCTCTCCTGGGCCAAGTTTTGAAGCTAATGGGAGGAAAAGCCCAGGTCCTGTCCTCCTAAGATTCTCAATCACCTACACTGATAAAATAATGTCCAGAAGGTTCTTGGGATCTGGGGAAGAGGCATCTGAGACTATGAAGTCAGAGAAAGCGTCTCAAAATAGATGTTTAGCTGAGTTTTGAAGGATGAGTGGAAAATAACTAGGGGAAGGGTATTCCAAGAAAAGAAAAGCCATACAAAGTCACAGAAGCAGAAAAGAATAGGCCCTTTCAGAGCACTGAACATGGTTTTGTATGGCTGGGGAGTAAGGTTTACAGGAAGAGGTAGCCGTGGTGGAGGAGCAGCAGGGCCAGAAATGAAGAGCTTTATCTGCTAAAGAGTTAGGAAGTCTCTGAAGGCTTTTAAGCATGAGAGTGGCAGACTCTGATTTATGCTGTGTTTTTCTCCTCGGTAGATTTCTTTCTTTTTTTCTGTTGAGGTGCAATTCATGTAACATAAAATTAATCATTTAAAGTAAATAACTCAGTGGCATTTAGTACATTCGCAGTGTTGTACACCACAACCTCTGTCTAGCTCTAAAACATTTTCATCTCCCCGAAAGGAAACCCATACCCATTAAGCAGTCACTTCCCATTTCTTCCTCCCACCAGTCCCTGGCAACCACAAGTCAGCTTTCTGGTGGATTTGCTTATTCCCTCAGTACATGTTTTTTCTGTTTTTTATAATTTTATTTATTTAGTTATTAATTTGACTGTGCTGAGTCATCATTTCTGTTTTTTGGGGTTTTTTTGCTCAAGCTTTCTCTAGTTGTCATGAGCAGGGGTCTACTCTTCATTGCGGTGCTAGGGCTTCTCATAGCAGTGACTTCTCTTATTGTGGGGCACAAGCTCTAGGCACGAGGGCTTCAGTAGTTGTGGCACATGGGCTCAGTAGTTGCAGCTCCTAGGCTCCAGAGCATGGGTTCAGTAGTTGTGGTGCATGGGTTTAGTTGCTCCACAGCATGTGGGATCTTCCCAGACCTGGGATTGAAACTGGTGTCCCCTGCATTGCAAGGCAGACTCTTGACCCATGGACTACCAGGGAAGCCCATCCCTCAGTATACTTTTTATTCTAAAGATTATAAAAGTAATATGGATTCATTATAGAAGAATCAAAATACAAATGAGAAAAGATGAAAATATTGTTCATAACTTTAGCATTTTAGGTAACTTTTTATGCTCGGATGCCATGATCTTCGTTTTCTGAATGTTGAGCTTTAAGCCAACTTTTTCACTCTCCACTTTCACTTTCATCAAGAGGCTTTTGAGTTCCTCTTCACTTTCTGCCATAAGGGTGGTGTCATCCGCATATCTGAGGTTATTGATATTTCTCCTGGCAAACTTGATTCCAGCTTGTGTTTCTTCCAGTCCAGCGTTTCTCATGATGTACTCTGCATATAAGTTAAATAAACAAGGTGACAATATACAGCCTTGACGAACTCCTTTTCCTATTTGGAACCAGTCTGTTGTTCCATGTCCAGTTCTAACTGTTGCTTCCTGACCTGCATATAGGTTTCTCAAGAGGCAGATCAGATGGTCTGGTATTCCCATCTCTTTCATAATTTTCCACAGTTTATTGTGATGCACACAGTCAAAGGCTTTGGCATAGTCAATAAAGCAGAAATAGATGTTTTTCTGGAACTCTTGCTTTTTCCATGATCCAGCAGATGTTGGCAATTGGATCTCTGGTTCCTCTGCCTTTTCTAAAACCAGCTTGAACATCAGGAAGGTCACGGTTCACATATTGCTGAAGCCTGGCTTGGAGAATTTTGAGCATTACTTTACTAGCATGTGAGGTGAGTGCAATTGTGCAGTAGTTTGAGCATTCTTTGGCATTGTCTTTCTTTGGGATTGGAATGAACACTGACCTTTTCCAGTCCTGTGGCCACTGCTGAGTTTTCCCAATTAGCTGGCATATTGAGTGCAGCACTTTCACAGCATCATCTTTCAGGATTTGGAATAGCTCAACTGGAATTCCATCACCTCCACTAGCTTTGTTCGTAGTGATGCTTTCTAAGGCCCACTTGACTTCACATTCCAGGATGTCTGGCTCTAGGTCAGTGATCACACCATCGTGATTATCTGGGTCATGAAGATCTTTTTTGTACAGTTCTTCTGTGTATTCTTGCCATCTCTTCTTAATATCTTCTGCTTCTGTTAGGTCCATATCATTTCTGTCCTTTATCGAGCTCATTTTTGCATGAAATGTTCCTTTGGTATCTCTGATTTTCTTGAAGAGATCCCTAGTCTTTCCCATTCTGTTGTTTTCCTCTATTTCTTTGCATTGATCGCTGAAGAAGGCTTTCTTATCTCTTCTTGCTATTCTTTGGAACTCTGCATTCAGATACTTATATCTTTCCTTTTCTCCTTTGCTTTTCGCTTCTCTTCTTTTCACAGCTATTTGTAAGGCCTCCCCAGACAGCCATTTTGCTTTTTTGCATTTCTTTTCCACGGGGATGGTCTTGATCCCTGTCTCCTGTACAATGTCACGAACCTCAGTCCATAGTTCATCAGGCACTCTATCAGATCTAGGCCCTGAAATCTATTTCTCACTTCCACTGTATAATCATAAGGGATTTGATTTAGGTCATACCTGAATGGTCTAGTGGTTTTCCCTACTTTCTTCAATTTAAGTCTGAATTTGGCAATAAGGAGTTCATGGTCTGAGCCACAGTCAGCTCCTGGTCTTGTTTTTGCTGACTGTATAGAGCTTCTCCATCTTTGGCTGCAAAGAATATAATCAATCTGATTTCAGTATTGACCATCTGGTGATGTCCATGTATAGCGTCTTCTCTTGTGTTGTTGGAAGAGGGTGTTTGTTATGACCAGTGTATTTTCTTGGCAAAACTCTATCAGTCTTTGCCCTGCTTCATTCCGTATTCCAAGGCCAAATTTGCCTGTTACTCCAGGAGTTTCTTGACTTCCTACTTTTGCATTCCAGTCCCCTATAATGAAAAGGACATCTTTTGGGGGTGTTAGTTCTAAAAGGTCTTGTAGGTCTTCATAGAACCATTCAACTTCAGCTTCTTCAGCGTTACTGGTTGGGGCATAGACTTGGATTACTGTGATATTGAATGGTTTGCCTTGGAAACGAACAGAGATCATTCTGTCGTTTTTGAGATTGCATCCAAGTACTGCATTTCGGACTCTTTTGTTGACCATGATGGCTACTCCATTTCTTCTGAGGGATTCCTGCCCGCAGTAGTAGATATAATGGTCATCTGAGTTAAATTCACCCATTCCAGTCCATTTCAGTTTGCTGATTCCTAGAATGTCAACATTCACTCTTGTCATCTCTTCTTTGACCACTTCCAATTTGCCTTGATTCATGGACCTGACATTCCAGGTTCCTATGCAATATTGCTCTTTACAGCATCGGACCTTGCTTCTATCACCAGTCACATCCACAGCTGGGTATTGTTTTTGCTTTGGCTCCATCCCTTCGTTCTTTCTGGAGTTATTTCTCCACTGATCTCCAGTAGCATATTGGGCACCTACTGACCTGGGGAGTTTCTCTTTCAGTATCCTATCATTTTGCCTTTTCATACTGTTCATGGGTTTCTCAAGGCAAGAATACTGAAGTGGTTTGCCATTCCCTTCTCCATAGACTACATTCTGTCAAATCTCTCCACCATGACCCGCCCGTCTTGGGTTGCCCCACAGGCATGGCTTAGTTTCATTGAGTTAGACAAGGCTGTGGTCCTAGTGTGATTAGACTGACTAGTTTTCTGTGAGTATGGTTTCAGTGTGTTTGCCCTCTGATGCCCTCTTGCAACACCTACCGTCTTACTTGGGTTTCTCTTACCTTGGGCGTGGGGTATCTCTTCACGGCTGCTCCAGCAAAGCACAGCCATTGCTCCTTACTTTGGATGAGGGGTATCTCCTCACCGCCGCCCTTTCTGACCTTCAACGTGGGATAGCTCCTCTAGGCCCTCCTGCGCCCGTGCAGCCAGGGTTCCTCCAAAATCACTACAGATGGTGACTGCAGCCATGAAATTAAAAGACGCTTACTCCTTGGAAGGAAAGTTATGACCAACCTACATAGCATATTGAAAAGCAGAGACATTACTTTGCCAACAAAGGTTCGTCTAGTCAAGGCTATGGTTTTTCCTGTGGTCATGTATGGATGTGAGAGTTGGACTGTGAAGAAGGCTGAGCGCCAAAGAATTGATGCTTTTGAACTGTGGTGTTGGAGAAGACTCTTGAGAGTCCCTTGGACTGCAAGGAGATCCAACCAGTCCATTCTGAAGGAGATCAGCCCTGGGTGTTCTTTGGAAGGAATGATGCTAAGGCTGAAACTCCAGTACTTTGGCCACCTCATGCGAAGAGTTGACTAGTTGGAAAAGACTCTGATGCTGGGAGGGATTGGGGGCAAGAGGAGAAGGGGACGACAGAGGATGAGATGGCTGGATGGCATCACTGACTCGATGGACATGAGTCTGAGTGAATTCCGGGAATTGGTGATGGACAGGGAGGCCTGGCGTGCTGCGGTTCATGGGGTCGCAAAGATTTGGACACGACTGAGTGACTGATCTGATCTCTGATCTGATCTCATCCTTCTAAACTGTTTTCTCTAAGTTCCCTCTCCCTATGTACTTTACAGGTCTCTCCATCCTTTGAGATGGAAAAAAATTCTGCTCAAACCTATGTCCTATGAATGGGTGTGAAACCCAAGTCTCTACCAATATCACTGAGAGTTCCTGGGGGTTTTGTGGAGGTGGGGGTGGGAATATGTTTCTTCTGATTATCTCTAACTCTGATTTTCTGCCTTGATCTCCACCACTTATTTCACCTGCTGGGTGTGAAATGTCCCTTCTACATTTCCACAACCCTTTCTCCTCCCAGAATATGGCCTAAACAAGGTCGTGTGTTAGCAAACATTTAGGGAAGATTTGAGAGCAAGAAAAAATGGCTTACAGTGAAGTTTGACATACAGAATAACTTGAAACCACATATTAGAAAGCAGTTCTTTTAAGAGTCCATTTAGTCACTCTCATCACTGGAAAACTCTCACTGGCCAACCCTCCAGAGGTACTACAGTAGCACCAGCTGCCCAGTTCTCTCCTGGAGAAGATAATGAATATCTTTTCCATTTTCCAAAGTCAATTCCCTTAGCTATAAACTCCAAAGCAGTCATTTCCAGTTCCCATTCTCTTTTGCACAAGGCAAGTTAATGAGTCTTTTGCTTTATTCTAAATCACAAATAGATAAGTTATCTTACTTAATCAAAACAGTCCCTCCCTATCTGAACTCTAGTGTGAGGTTGTCAAAATAATAGCTTCTTTCCCCCTACTGACTGCATTTTCATTATTGTTATTTTAAATAATATTCCTTAAATATTTTTTGTTCCTAAGTATTTTTCTGTATCTTTTAAAATGGCTGCATACATCCTCTGTTTTTGGACACTTAGGTTGTTTCCAATTCTTCAGTATTATACATACTGCCATGTTATATATTATATATATATTCCTTATTATCCTTCTTATATCCTATATATATTTTATATCCTTATTATTATATGTATATCCTATCCTTAATTATTTCTTTGCTCTACATTCCTTGAAGTATTAATAGCATTCCTAAACAGTAAATCCTGTAATATATGTTTTTTTGTTTGTTTGTTTGTCTAAACTATGTGCATGAATTTTATTATGTTTTTCTCTTTTCTGTTTGTTTTTTGCTTTGGGGACTTTTTTGGCCACACTACACGGCTTCTGGGATCTTAGTTCCCTGTCCAGGGGTTGAACCCCCCACCTCCTACCATGGAAACATGGAGTCTTAACCACTGGACCACCAGGGAATTCCCTGTATAAGTTTATATATCCAACAATGTTTGAAAGGGCTTGAATATCCAAACTCTTTGTTAATTGTGCATATGTTTATCCTTATTGTTTTCTTTATGGTTTAAATTTGCATTTCTTGACTGACAGTGACATTTAACTTTTTATGTTTATTGGCCATTTGAGGTTTTTTCTTGTGTAAAATACATTTCCTGGTCAGTTGTATAATACATTTCTCTGTTATTGATTTGAAAAAGATCTTTGAACATTAAGGATAAATATCTTTGGTAAAGGATACTTTCTTCCAATGTCATTTGTCTTTTAAGTTGATTTACGGTGAATTTTGCTATATAAAAGTTTTATATTTTATATAACCACCACATCTATCATCTATGGCCTGGCCTAGTGGCTCAGAGGGTAAAGAATCTGCCTGCAATGTGGGAGACCTGGGTTCCATCCCTGAGTCTGGAAGATCCTTGGAGAAGGAAATCGCTACCAACTTCATTATTCTTGCCTGGAAAATTTCATGGACAGAGGAGGCTGGTGGCTGCAGTCCATGCAGTCAGTCGCAGAGTCAGACACAACTGAACCACTAAGGCTTTCACTTTCATCATCCTTTATGCTTCCTACTTTTTTCGTTGAAGGTGGTTCAACTAATCTTCATTTTATCTTTGCTGTTGTTGTTCAGTCCCTAAGTAGTGTCCCATTCTTTATCACCTTATGGACTGCAGCACACCAGATTCCCCTATTCAAGTCTTATTGAGTCAGTGATGCTATCTAACCATCTCATTCTCTGCAGCTCCCTTCTCCTTTTGCTTTCAATCTTTCCCAGCATCAGGGTCTTTTCCAATGAGTCATGTCAGGTGGCCAAAGTATTGGAGTTTCAGCTTCAGCATCAGTCCTTCCAATGAATATTCAGTGTTGATTTCCTTTAGGATTGACTGGTTTGATCTCCTTGCTGTCCAGGGGACTCTCAAGAGTCTTCTCCAACACCACAGTTCAAAAGCATCAATTCTGGAATTGAGCTGCAGGATTTGCTTGTATATTTTTGTGATGAATTCTTTGTCAGTTGCTTCATTTGCTATTATTTTCTCCCATTCTGAAGGCTGTCTTTTCACCTTGCTTAGAGTTTCCTTTGTTGTGCAGAAGCTTTTAATTTTAATTAGGTCCCATTTGTTTATTTTTGCTTTTATTTCCAATATTCTGGGAGGTGGATCATAGAGGATCCTGCTGTGATTTATGTCGGAGAGTGTTTTGCCTATATTCTCCTCTAGGAGTTTTATAGTTTTTGGTCTTACGTTTAGATCTTTAATCCATTTTGAGTTTATTTTTGTGTATGGTGTTAGAAAGTGTTCTAGTTTCATTCTTTTACAAGTGGTTGACCAGTTTTCCCAGCACCACTTGTTAAAGAGATTGTCTTTTCTCCATTGTATATTCTTGCCTTCCTTTCTCAAAGATAAGGTGTCCATAGGTGCATGGATTTATCTCTGGGCTTTCTATTTTGTTCCATTGATCTATATTACTGTCTTTATGCCAGTACCATACTGTCTTGATGACTGTGGCTTTGTAGTAGAGCCTGATCAAAAAATAGGCCAAAGAACTAAACAGACATTTCTCCAAAGAAGACATACAGATGGCTAACAAACACATGAAAAGATGCTCAACATCACTCATTATCAGAGAAATGCAAATCAAAACTACAATGAGGTACCATTTCACGCCAGTCAGAATGGCTGCTATCCAAAAGTCTACAAGCAATAAATGCTGGAGAGGGTGTGGAGAAAAGGGAACCCTCTTACACTGTTAGTGGGGATGCAAACTAGTACAGCCACTATGGAGAACAGTGTGGAGATTACTTTAAAAACTGGAAATAGAACTGCCTTATGACCCAGCAATCCCACTGCTGGGCATACACACTGAGGAAACCAGAATTGAAAAAGACACGTGTACCCCAATGTTCATCGCAGCACTGTTTATAATAGCCAGGACACAGAAGCAACCTAGATGTCCATCAGCAGATGAATGGATAAGAAAGCGGTGGTACATATACACAATGGAGTATTACTCAGCCATTAAAAAGAATACATTTGAATCAGTTCTAATGAGGTGGATGAAACTGGAGCCTATTATACAGAGTGAAGTAAGCCAGAAAGAAAAACACCAATACAGTATACTAACGCATATATATGGAATTTAGAAACATGGTGATGATAACCCTGTATGCGAGACAGCAAAAGAGACACAGATGTACAGAACAGTCTTTTGGACTCTGTGGGAGAGGGTGGGATGATTTGGGAGAATGGCATTGAAACATGTATAATATCATATACAAAATGAATCACCAGTCCAGGTTTGATGCATGATACAGGATGCTTGGGGCTGGTGTACTGGGATGACCCAGAGGGATGGTACGGGGAGGGAGGTGGGAGTGGGGTTCAGGATGGGGAACACGTGTACACCCGTGGCGGATTCATGTTGATGTATGGCAAAACCAATACAATATTGTAAAGTAATTAGCCTCCAATTAATATAAATATATTTATATTTTAAAAAAGCATCAATTCTTCGGTGCTTAGCCTTCTTTAAGGTCTATCTCTCACATCCATACATGACTGCTGGAAAAATCATAACTTTGACTAGATGGACCTTTATCGGCAAAGTGATGCCTCTTCTTTTTAACATGCTGTCTGGGTTTGCCACAGCTTTCCTTCCAAGGAGCAAGTGTCTTTTAATTTCATGGCTGCAATCACCATCCACAGTGATTTTGGAGCCCAACAAAGTAAAATCTGTCACTGCTTCCACTTTTCCCCCCTCTATTTGCCATGAAATGATGGGACCAGATGCCATGATCTTAGTTTCTTGAATGTTGAGTTTTAAGCCAGGTTTTTCACTCTCCTCTTTCACCTTCATCAGGAGACTCGTTAGTTCCTCTTTGCTTTCTGCTATTAGAGTGGTACCATCTGCCTATCTGAGGTTGTTGATATTTCTCCTGGCAATCTTGATTCCAGTTTGTGATTCATTCAGTCCAGCATTTTGCCTGATGTACTCTGCATAGAAGTTAAATAAGCAGGGTGACAATATACAGCCTTGACATACTCCTTTCCTAATTTTGAACCAGTCTGTTGTTCCATGTCCGGTTCTAACTGTTGCTTCTTGACCTGCATACAGGTTTCTCAGCAAACACATAAGGTGGTCTGGTATTCCTATCTCTTTAAGAATTGTCCATTTTGTTGTGATTCACATAGTCAAAGGCTTTAGCATAGTCAATGAACAAAAGTAGATGTATTTCTGGAATTCCCTTGCTTTTGCTATGACCCAATAAATGTTGGCAATTAGAACTCTAGTTCCTTTGCCTTTTCTAAATTTAGCTTGCACATCTGGAAGTTCTCAGTTCACATCCTCCTGAAACCTAGCTTGAAGGATTTTGAGCATTACCTTGTGAGCATGTGAAATGAGTGCAATTGTTCAGTAGTCTAAACATTCCTTGGCATTGCCCTTCTTTGGAATTGGAATGAAAACTGACATTTTCCAGTCCTGGAGCCATTGCTGAGTTTCCAAATTTGCTGACATATTGACTGCAGCACTTGAATAGCATCATCTTTTTAGGATTTGAAATAGCTCAGCTGGAATTCCATCATCTCTACTAGTTTTGTTGGTAGTAATGCTTCCTGAGGCCCACTTGACTTCATACACTAGGATGTCTGGCTCTAGGTAAGTGACCACACCATCCAGGCCACTGAGACCCTTTTTGTATAGTTCTTTTGTATATTCTTGCCACCTCTTCTTAATCTCTTCTGCTTCTGTTAGGTCCTTTTGTTTCTGTCCTTTGTCATGTCCATCCTTGCATGAAATGTGCCCTTGATATCTCCAATTTTTTTGAAGAGATCTCTAGTCTTTCTTATTCAATTGTTTTCTTCTATTTCTTTGTATTGTTTATTTTAGAAGGCCTTCTTGTCTCTCTGCTATTTTCAGGAACTCTGCATTCATCTGGGTGTACCTTTCCCTTTCTCCTTTTCCTCTTTCTAACAGATCTAATTCCTTGAATCTATTCATCATCTCCACTATAAAATTGTAAGGGATTTGATTTAGGTCATACATGAATGGTCTAGTGGTTTTCTCTATTTACTTCAATTTAAATCTGAATTGTGCAATAAGGAGCTCGTGATCTGAGCTACAGTCAGCTCCCAGTCTTGCTTTTCCTGACTGTATAGAGCTTCTCCATCTTCAGCTGCAAAGAATATAATCAATGTGATTTCAGTATTGGCCAACTGTGTGATGTCCATGTGAAGAGCCATCTTCTGTGTTGTTGGAAGAGGGTGTTTGCTATGGCCAATGAATTCTCTTGAGAAAACTCGGTTAGCCATTGCCCTGCTTCATTTTGTACTCCAAGGCCAAATTTGCCTGTTACTCCAGGTATCTCTTGACTTCCTACTTCTGCATTCCAATCCCCTGTGATGAAAAGGACATCTTTTCTTGGCGTTAGTTCTAGAAGGGCTTGTAAATCTTCATAGAAGCATTCAACTTCAGTTTCTTTGGCATTAGTGGTTGGGGCATAGACTTGGATTACTGTGATTGTGAATGGTTTGCCTTGGAAATAAACTGAGATCATTCTGTTGTTTTTGAGATTGCACCCAAGTACTGCATTTCAAACCCTTCTGTTGACTGTGAGGGCTACTCCATTTCTTCTAAGGGATTCTTGCCCACAGTAGTGGATATAAAGGTCATCTGAATTAAATTTGCCCATTCCCATCCATTTTAGTTCACTGATTTCTAAGATGTCAGTGTTCACTCTTGCCATCTCCTGCTTGACCACATCCAATTTCCCTTGATTCATGGACCTAACATTTCAGGTTCCTATGCAGTATTCTTTACATCAGACTCTACTTTCACCACCAGACACATCCACAACTGAGCATTGTTTCTGCTTTGGCCCAGCCACTTCATTCTTTCTAGAGCTATTAGTAATTGCCTTGTTCTCTTCCCTGGTAGCATACTGGACACCTTATGAACTGGGGACTCATCTTCCAGTGTCATATCTTTTTGCCTTTTCATACTTTTTTGCCTTTTCATGCATCCTTGAGGCAAGAATATTGGAGTGGTTTGCCACTGCCTTCTCCAGTGGACCACATTTTGTCAGAACCTTTCCCTATGACCCGTCCATCTTGGGTGGCCCTGCATGACCTCATTAAGTTACACAAGTCCCTTCTCTACAACAAGGCTGTGATCCATGAAGGGATTATTTCATCTTAGGGGTTTTTTTTAACTGTATTTATTATTTATTTGGCTGGGCTGCATACTTGAGGCATGCAGGATCTTTGATCTTGGTTGCAGCATGCGAGATCTTCTAGTTTCAGCATGCAAACTATTTGTTGCAGCGTGTGGGATCTAGTTCCCTGACCAGGGATCAACCCAGGCCCCCTGCCTTGAGAATGTGGCATCTTAGCTACTGAACCACCAGCAAAGTCCCTGATTTGTCCTTTAAAATTATAACAGCAGGTTTGAAATGTAGATTGCAAGGAGGCAAGATCAAAGGCAAAGGAAACATTTTAGGAGGTGATTACAGTTCTGAAATAAAACAATGGCAGTGGAAACAGAGAATAGGTCTGGATTTAAAAGGTATTTAAGATGAAAGATCAACAGTGACTCATTGGATATGAAATCTGAAGTAAGGAAAGGAATTCAGGAAAATCACTAGGTTCTTAGTTTGGTGACATCTACCAAGATGAGGTAGCCTTGGTGGGGATTGGAGGAGAGGATAAAGGATGAGCTGAAGTTGGACGCCCAGGTACAGATAGGTAAGCCATCATGGATCTGGAGCAGAGAGATTTGAGATGCAGATATTGAGCTGGTGGTTATCATGGAAGACAGAGAAGTGTGGAGAGTGTGAATACAAGAAGAAGGCTGGAAATGACACCACAAAGAATATGTAATTTTAAGAGAAAGGAGAAGGAAGATGTCTCTAAGAAGACACAACCAGAAAAGTAAGAAAAGAATTCTCTTAATCAGGAAAAGAAAGAGGATAGACTTTCAGGGAGAGAGTGGCTAATACTGCCAAATGGAACAAATTTTTCCAGTAAGATAGAAGCTAGAAAGTATCCTCTGGATTTGCCAAGCCCTCCTGGAGGACCTCCACCAAAGCAAATGCTATAGAAAGTTGAAGGTGAAATCTGACTGTGCTGTGTAAGATGCACAGCTTTATACCCTTTAACCACTTTCCAAAGGCACCTCTTACCTCCTGGACTGCTGCTGCCTCTGCTCAGTTCCCTGGAGTCAAAACTGGAGCTCCAGACTGTATGGCCTGTTTACCCTCCCATCTGCACTGGTTTGCTCCCCCACTCTCAGGATAAGTTACCATACCACAAGGGCATGGAGTCTTGCTTCTGGAACTGGTGTCAATAGGCCAGATGATGCACCATAGAAGTTGCACAGGGTAAGTATAGGAGAGTTATCCTGTTGTGAAGCAAACCTTGACAAATAGGAAATGGGAGAAGGGAATAAGGCAAGTAGAGGCATTTTTCCTAGTCTTCCCCTTCCACAGACTCTTTCAAGATTATGATTTCTGGGATTTCCCTGATGGTCCAGTGGCTCGGACTATGTACTCCCAATGCAAGTAATCTGGGTTTGATTCCTGGTCAGGGGCCTAGGTCCCAACAATGGTCAAATATCCCACATGTGGTAACTAAGACCTGGTGAAGCCAAATAAATAAATATTAAAAAAAAAAGATTATGATTCCTCTCTGTGACCATGACAGAGAATCACTGTGGCTCGAAGTATCTATATGCTAAAACACCTCTTTATTTCTCATCATGGCCTGGTGGAAGCAGTGCCAGCAAGGTAACACATCTTGCTGCATTGGTTGATTAGCTTTTTCTTCACTTTTACCTTCCTAAATTTATCCCTACTCCCCCAAAAAGGATTAGCACTTTAATTTTGACCCCAGACTTTATGATCCAGAGAATTTGGGCTAAGACATGGTTGTTAAATTGGTAAATTAATTAGGAAAGAGACTATTTAAATCAACTCTCCATTTGGGCTGCTCAAACCAACAGAATCTTTAGTGTATATGCTCTGTTTTCTGACATTTCAACATAATGAAATGAGGAAGGGAATAAATAGGAGGGCACTGTAACAGCATGGATAGCATTTTGGTTTGAGAAAGGTAGAGCTAGACCAAGAAGAAAACTGTCAAATTATTGGGCTTCCCCTGTGGCTCAGCTTGTAAAGAATCTGCCTGCAATGCAGGAGACCTGAGTATGATCCCTGGGTTGGGAAGACCTGGAGAAGGGAAAGGCTACCCAATCCAGTATTCTGACCTGGAGAATTCTATGGACTGTATAGTCCATGGGGTGGCAGAGTCAGACATGACTGAGCGACTTTCACTTTCATAAGATGAAAAGGATATAAACATTAATATTAGATCACTGCTGAGCTCACATATTTCCCCAGGTCAGGTTATCCAAAGAACATAACAATCTAGTTTTATCTATAAGTGACTATCAAAAGTACCTGTAGCCAGGGAGCTCAACAAGGTGCTCTATGACAACCTAGAGGGGTGGGATGTTGTGGGGGGGTGGAAGGGAGGTTCAAGAGGGAGGGGACATATGTATACTTATGGCTGATTCATGTTGTTGTGCGGCAGAAACCAACACCACATTGTAAAGCAATTGCCCTCCAATTAAAAGAAAAAAATTTTTTTTTTTTAAAGAAAATTTTTAAGTTAGTTGTAACATCCAGCAAAATCCATTATCCACAATATGTCTTTTTACTTTGCTACAGCAGAACCAGCCTTTAGCCCTTCAACTCAACCAATATCTACCAGCCCCTGTCATGTGGCAGGTAATGTCCTGGGCTTTGTAAAGTAGAGCAGTTGCTGGGGAGTGGGGGGAAAAGAGTCTCAGACGAATAAGATCCAGATGTACACTGAAAATATATAATCTCAGAGGCAAAAATATGATAAAGTACACAGAGCATTAATATATAGGGTCATATAAAGCTTTTAAAGTACAAATTTTATGAGTGCCAAGGAAAGGAACAAATAAAATTCTAAGAAGGTCAAAATAGTGAGAGATTGTTAGTGGAAAATAATGAGGAAAAAATTCACTGACAGAAGTAATACATTTGTTAAACATAATTTTAATAGTTGGCTATGGGGAAAGACAGGCAGATTATTAAGAGTAGAACCAAAGTCACAGAACAATGAAATAGTTGAGTAGAACTGTGGAATGATAGATCTCGACACTTTTGACAGGTGAATCCAAGAACTTTGAGAATCTCCAAGCAGTCATATACCATCTATCATATATTTCCCCCATAAAATGCATGCATAATGGTGAGTATATAACTACAAAGCCATCATATGATATGAGGGATGGACCATGAGCTGGGCTCACATACCACCTAAGTGACTTGCTCCTTCATGCCCATATCCTAGTGCACAGGATTCAAATTAGGTCTCAGCAAAATGACACTGGACACCTTTTACTCAGGAACAGTCAAAACTTTGAATCAACATCCTCTTGAAATTCCATTTGGCTGAAGTGTTTAGCATGACTCAGCCCAGAGAAGAATCTTGCTTGTTTTAAGATAAAAAGAAACATGCTATCATTTGTTTGAAATTTTCTAATATTTCTTCTATTTTGATGAAGCATGTTTGCATGAAGATATCCAAAGTTTTATCTTCTTCTCTCCTATCTAAACTAGATAAAACCTAGAGAAAACTCTTCTGCAGATCAAGAAGCAGGACTTGACAGGTCTAGCCCTTCAGTAGGCCTGGCAGCCCTCTGGGAACCATGGGAAGAGAGGCCCACAGTAGCTTCCTCATCTGTCCTGGGTCTGGGAATACTGCCCAATACAAGCCTTAGAGATAATCAGGACTGTATGGTATTGGCTGGAAAACACTCTAACTTTGATCACATCCCAATTCTCTCTCCTGATGGCTCTGGCAGCCTTTAGGTTGAAGAAGTGAAAAGGAGACTGCAGGAAGAAACAATTAAGATTGCACACACACACACACATTAAACCAAAAACAAACAAACAGTGGTCTCCATTGTTTGACCTGATGCCAGAAATACTAGGCATGGAAAGAACAAGAAGCAGTTACCAAGAAGAATCCACAAAGCAAAGCTCTAAAGGGCAACTGACCAAGTGAAGCCTAAATAGTTTTTCAGAAACTTCAGCTGAAGGCTTCAGTCAGCAGAAGCATGGATCAGGACAGTCAAGATTTGAGAAGAAATATATGCCAATTAAACTCATGGCCATTATCCTGGGATATCAATACCACAAATCTGATTTTAATTTTTTTTAAAAAGCGCTCTAAAACCAAAAAGGAAATGTCCTGCTTACTAAAAAAATATTTCCCTGTCCTTCTTGAGTGTGTAACACATTGAATGGACACTACAAAAAGAGTCAAAGCCATATGTAATAGGGTTGTCTAAATAATGAATTAAAGAGAGAAAACATTTCTTGTCAGTAATCCCTAAATGTCATCTCTAAAGGCCTTAAAATATAATGAAAATTCATAGACTATTAGGTAGCTGTTAAATGTCATCATTAGGAAAACTACATAGAAACATGGGTAAATGATCCTTAAATAAGATTGAGTGAAAAAATTAAAATAGAAAGCATTTGGAATTATAATAATAGCCTGTATTTATTAAGGGTTTACAATTGAAATATACATACACATATGGGTGGGCTTCCCAAGTGGCACTAGTGGTAAAGAACACTCCGGCCAACACAGAAGACATAAGAGACACGGGTTCAATCCCTGGATTGGGAAGATCCCCTAGAGGAGGGCATGGCAACCCACTCCAGTATTCTTGCATGGAGAATCCCATGGCGGGCCATGGGATTCTGGTGGGCCAGAATCCTGGAGGATCCTGGCGGGCCAGTCCACAGAGTTGAAAAGAGTCAGACATGACAAATGACTTGGCACGCACACACGCATACACATATGGGTATGAATTAAATTGAGATAGTTGTATTAATATATGAGATTTGGGATGATATTGTTTTTATTTTTTTTAATTTTCTTCAGTATTATTATAGCAAATAGTATTTTCTATATTATATATTATCTATATAGATAATATATAGGTATTATCTATAGCATAGAAAGTTATGACCAACATAGACAACATATTAAAAAGCAGAGACATTACTTTGCCAACAAAGGTCCATCTAGTCAAGGCTATGGTTTTTCCAGTGGTCATGTATGGATGTGAGAGTTGGACGGTGAAGAAAGCTGAGCGCTGAAGAATTGATGCTTTTGAACTGTGGTGTTGGAGAAGACTCTTGAGAGTCCCTTGGACTGCAAGGAGTTCCAACCAGTCCATCTTAAAGGAGATCAGTCCTGGGTGTTCATTGGAAGGACTGATGTTGAAGCTGAAATTCCAAAACTTTGGCCTCCTGATGCAAAGAGCTGACTCATTTGAAAAGACCCTGATGCTGGGAAAGATTGAGGGCAGGAGGAGAAGGGGATGACAGAGGATGAGATGGTTGGATGGTATCACCGACTCGATGGACGTGAGTTTGGGTGGACTCCGGGAGTTGGTGATGGATGGGGAGGCCTGGTGTGCTGCGGTTCATGGGGTCGCAAAGAATCGGACACGACTGAGCGACTGAACTGAACTGATTATTATAGCAACTTATCAATTAAAATAAATACAATCAAAGAACTAATTCTAAGGGAAAAATGAAGTGATGAACACCCAAATTACTGCTGATTTCTGTCTGTCTTTCTTTTTTGAGTTACCCATTCTCTCTTTTTTAAAAAATTGAAGTATAGTTGATTTACAGTGTTGTGCTAGATTCTGCTGTAGAGCAAAGTGATTCAGTACTACATATACATATTATTTTTCATATTCTTTTCCACTATGGTTTATTACAGGATATTGAATATAGTTCCCTGTGCTATACAGTAGGACCTTTTTAAAATCTATTTTACCTATAGTACTTTGTATTTGCTAATCCCAAACTCCTAATTGATCCCTCCCCCATTTCCTTTTTGGTAACTATATGTTTATTTTCTTATGTCTGTGAGTCTGTTTCTGTTTTGTAAATGGTCCATTTGTATCATTCACACATCATATAGTGAACGTCATATCATATAGTATTTGTCTTTCTCTGCCTGACTTAACTTAGTATGATAATCTCTAGATCCATTTGCCATGATGAAAATGGCATTATTTCATTCATTTTTATGGTTGAATAGTATTCCATACAATTGATTTTTTTTTTTCTTTTATGCTTTGTCCTGTGTCCAAATTTATGATGGGAGAGCACTGACAGGAAATTTGACTTCTATAGAAAATAACAGCAAAGAAATCACTCTGCAAACTTAAAAAAATTTTAATCAGACAAAATGAGGGATTCGTGTTCAAAAGCTTAAAAACTTAATTCAAAGCAGTACTCATTTCTAACACATGCCATGAAGGGTCTCTGATGTCCCTTCAGTTACCTGAGGGATTTCCACACGATGCCCACAGTGTGGTGGGGAGCTCCGTACCTAGAGTACAGCTCCACCACCTTCTAGCTGTGTCCTTGCGTGTGTGCTCAGTCACTCAGTCATGTCTGACTCTCTGAGACCCCACGGACTGTAGCCTGCCAGGCTACTCTGCCTGTGGAATTTTCCAGGCAAGTATACTGGAGCGGTTGCTGTTTCTTACTCTGGGAGATCTTCCCAACCCAGGGATGGAACCCATGTCTCTTGTGTCTCCTGCATTGGCAAGCAGATTCCTTACCACTGTGCTACCTGGGAAGCCTTGTGTCCTTGGTCAAGTTATTTAGGCTTTCCAAGCCTTAGCATCTTCCTTTTAAAAGTGGAGATATATATAACCCACTTCATAAGAAGGAAGATGCTTACTTCATAAGACAGTGGTAAGATTTAAATAGGTTAACAGGTGGTAACAAATCCACCTGCTGATGCAAGAGGTACAGGAGACACAGGTTCAATCCCGGGGTTGGGAAGATCTCCTTGAGTAGGAAACAGCAACCCATGCTAGTATTCTTGCCTGGAAAATCCTGTGGAAGGAGCCTGGCAGGCTACAGTCCAAGGGGTTGCAAAGAGTCAGACACGAATGAGTGACTGAGCACACATGCACACAAGACTTAAATAATATATGGCAAGTAAAGCAAGTTTCTAATACCTTGCCTGGTAGGCAATCCATGACTAGTAAGTCCTAGTTTCCTTGTCTCTCCATTCCCTGCTCGAAAATCCATCATAAAAAACTCAACCTACCTGTGACTAATTACCAGGTCATTAATAATACCATTTCCCACTTATTATCTGCCTACTTGGAGATTCAGGCCCTGGCACATGGTGGGTTCCCAGTAAAGAGATGTTTAATGGACAGAGGGATGGACAGTTTAATTTCTGTCTTCAGATTCCTAACAGAAAAGATATTGAGTTTGCTCTGTATATTTCTAAAGAATACAATTGGGACCAGAAAGCACAGTGATAATCTTTCAGGTTTTTGTTTTTTTTTTTTTTTTTTGAGCAGAAAAAATGGGTTTGGCTAAGCAAGGATCTGGCTATTGGAGAGGAGGCCTTGGGAAGAACAGAAGTACAAAGGAGGCTTCTCTGAGCAAGATACATACTCTCCAGGTCTTTGGACTTTGCAGTCAAAGCTAGAGTCAGTTTCACAAAAATCAAGAAGAGTATTTTAATAAAGCTGTCCAAACACTGAAGTGTGTGCTAAGTCAGTAAGTCTTGTCAGACTCTGCAATCCCACTATTGACTGTAGCCCACCAGACTCTTCTGTCCATGGGATTTCCCAGGCAGAAACACTGGATTGGGTTGCCATTTCCTCCTCCAGCGGATCTTCCTGACCCAGGGATCGAACCTGAATCTATTGCCTTTTCTGCATTGGCAAGCGGATTTTTTTTTTTTTTTTTTCACCACAGAGCTACCTGGGAAGCCCAAACACTGAAGAGGCTGCCTCAGGAACGATAGGTTCCTCATTACCATTCTCTGGGCTGGGAAGGATGTTGCCATGGTTGCTGTGATGTTGGAGAGGGAATTCTAGCTTTAGGTTGGTGATTAAGATGAGAAAAACTCTTTTTAGCTTGAGGTTTTGATTTCATTTGAGACTCTACTGTCACCTAGAGGCTTATTTGTAAATATTACTACAAATCTGAGCCCATGGAAAGCTCTCTTCCTTCTCAGTTCAAATTTTCAACTCTACTTGGGCCTACAGGTGCTCCCTGTCTCCAGATAGTCCCAGGGAAGGAGTCTCAGAAAACTAAACATTATGATCATGCAACAGCACCATACCTTGACACAGCTACAGGACCAAGACAGAAACATAGTTACAGGAAGGTCTTTCTCCTTCCATCCTCAAGAAGGAAACAGGTCACACACGTGACCAAACAAGTTACCATGTGAGGTGGACCCACGAAATAGCTAATGTGAGTGATCATGAAAATTGAATAAATAAAAATATGAGGTGTGGACTTCCCTAGTGGTCTAGTGGTTAAGAAATCTGCCTGTCAATGCAGGGGACACGGGTTCAATCCCTGGTCTGAGACGATTTCACAATCTGCGGGGCAACTAAGTCCAAGTGCCACAAGTACTGAGCCTGTGCTTTAGAGATCAAGAGCTACAACAACTGAACCCACCTGCCCTGGAGCCAGTGCTCTGTGAGAAGCCACCACAGTGAGTACTCCACACATGGCAACTAGAGAAAGCCCACGCATAGCATGAAAACAGTGTACCAAAGATAAATAAATAAATGAAAACATGGGTGGGAGGGCTTTCAGGGAGGGATTGACATGAGTACTGGTTCTTAATGGAGAAATAATGCAGGAGAGCAAGGCAGGGTTGGAACAGATGGCAGTGAGTGTGCTCAAGAGCCTGGACTTTAGAGTCCAACGAACTCATGTCAGATTCTGGCTTCTCCTCACTAGACATGACTGCAGCTAGTCTCTTAGAATCTCTGGCATCATATTCTTCCTCTAACAAAGGGGATACTCATTCTTTCCCTGAAAGCTTGTTGTATAGATTAGAGATAACACATGTAATTTTACTTGCTTAGTTTGGGCACATAAGAAGCACTCCAGTGGCAGCTTGTATTGCTGTGGGTTTGACACAGGGGTGGACCTGGAGTGTCCAGGGAATATAATGTTAGACAATTTGACTCGGACAGAGTGATTGTGTGGAAGCATAAGAAGTGAGCCTGAGGCATGTTATGTGATAAACAGAAGCTAAGACTGGAAGTCAACTGAACCTCAGTTTCAGTTCTTGATCTCATTCCTAAGACAAGTCACTCTCACTTTTTCTAAGTCTTTCTTTCCCATATGTAAAGTGAGGTGTCAGTCATTTCTCTCCCTGGCTAAGTATCAGAATCATCTAGAGTGCTTTTAAAAATTCTAATGACCATACTGTACCCCAGACCAGCTAAATCTGAACTTCTGGTGCTGGGACTCCAGACAGTAGACTTTTTAAAAAACAACTTTATTGAAGTACATATTTAATGTATTCAGGGACTTCCCTGGTGGTTCAGTAGCTAAGACTCTGAGCTCACAATGCAGGGGGACCGGATGATTCAATCTCTGGTCAGAGAACTATATCCCATATGCTGCAAGTAAGAATTCACATGCTGTAACAAAGATCGAAGATACTGCATGCCACAACTAAGACCTAGGGCAGCCAAATAAATTAATTACATAAAAAATACATGTTTAATGTATTTAATTTGATTAGTTTGGACATATGCATACACCCATGGGGGCTTCCTAGGTGGCGCTAGTGGTAAAGAACCCTCCTGCGTAAGAGATGTTGGTTCAATCCCTGGATCAGGAAGATTCCCTGGAGGATGATAAAGCAGCCCAGTCCACTATTCTGGCCTTGGAGAATCCCATGGACAGAGAGGCCGGGCAGGCTATAGTCCATGGGGTCACAAAGAATCGGACACAACTGAAGCCATGCACACACACATGCATACACCCATGATATTACTGAGGCTTCCCCTGTGGCTCAGCAGTTAAGAATCTGCCTGCCAATGCAAGAGCTGGAGATGTGGGTTAATATCTGGTCGGGAAGATCCCCTGGAGGAGGCAATGGCAACCCACTTCAGTATTTTTGCCTGGGAAATAAGATCCCTGGAGGAGGAAATGGCAATCCACTCCAGTATTCTTGCCTGGGAAATCCCATGGACAGAGAAGCCTGGTGGGGTACAGTCTTTGGGATTGCAAAAGAGTTGGACACAACTGAGCGACTAAACCACCACAACATAGTAAGTCTTGATATGTAGTTGTGTAAGTTCTCCAAATTAATTATTCTTTAAAATGGCTTCGCAAGTGACACTAGTGGTAAAGAATCTGCCTGTCAATGCTAGGAGACACAGGAAATACAGGTTTGATTCTAGGATCAGGGAAATCTCTTGGAGCAGGAAATGACCACCCATTCCAGTATTCTTGCCTGGAAAATTCCATGGGCAGAGGAGCCTGGTGGGCTATAGTCCACAGGGCTGCAGAGAGTCGGACACAACTTAGCAACTGAACAACCACAAATGATACTGCCACCAAGATAAAGGTAATAAACATGTCCATCACCTTTAAAAGTTTCCTTGTGACCCATTATTTTGTGTGTGTGGTAAGAATATTTAACATGAGGTCTATCCTCCTAACATATTTAAATGCACAATACTGTGCTGTCAACTATAGGTACTATGTTGTATAAAAGGTCTCTAGAATTTATTCCCCTAGCATAACTGAAACTTACTCATTGACTAACTCCCTATTTCCCCCTTCTCCCAGCCCTTGGCAACGTATTCTAGTCTCAGATTCTACAAGTTTGACTATTTTAGATACTTCATATAAGGGGTGTTGAAAAGCAGAGACATCACTCTGCCTACAAACATCCATATAGTCAAGGCTATGGTCTTCCCAGTGATCACATACGGTTGTGAGAGTTGGATCATAAAGAAGGCAGAGCGCTAACTGATGTCTTCAAACTGTGGTATTGCAGAAGACTCCTGAGAGTCCCTTGGACTGCAAGGAGGTCAAACCAGTCAATCGTAAAGGAAATCAGCCCCAAATACTCATTGGAAGGACTGATGCTAAAGCTGAAGCTCCAGTATTTTGGCCACCCTGATGCAAATAGCCAACTCACTGGAAAGGTCCCTCATGCTGGGAAAGATTGAGGGCAGAAGGAGATGGCGTCAGAGGATGAGATGGCTAGATGGCATCACCAATGCAATGGACATAAACTTGGGCAAATTCTGGGAGATTGTGAGGGACAGGGAGACCTGGTGTGCTGCAGTCCATGGGGTCATGAAGAGTCAGACATGACTGGGCAACTGAATGACAACAATACAGTATTTGTCCTTATAATACTGGCATATTTCACTTAGAATAATATCCTCCAGGTTCATCCATGTTGTCGCAAATGGTAGGCCTTCCTTCTTTTTTAAGATTGAATAATATCCCATTCTATGTATATACTACATTTTCTTTGTATATTCGTCTGCTGGTGGACATTTGTTTTCATATTTTGGCTACTGGGAATAGCGCTGCAACAGGTATGAGAGTGCAAACATCTCCTTGAGATCTTAATTTTAATTCTTCTGGATATACACCCAGAAAAGGAATTACTAGATAATATGGTAGTTTTAGGGTCTTTCCATGTGGCTCAGTGGTAAAGAATCCGCTTGCCAATGCAGGAGACATGGGTTCGATCCCAGGAAGATCCCCTGGAGAAGGAAATGGCAACCCACTGAAGTATTCTTGCCTGGAGAATCCCATGGAGAGAGGAGCCTGGTGGGTTAAAGGCCATCGGGTTACGGGCCATGGGATTGCAGCATCGGACATGACTGAGCATGCACACACCAATGGTAGTTTTATATTTAATTTTTTGAAGAATCTGTGAACTATTTCCCATAGTGTAATAGCTGGATCATTAAAATTCTCAGCAAGCGTATATAAGGGTTCCAGTTTCTCCAAATCCTCACAAACACTAATCTTTTGTGTGGTTGTGTTTGTTTTTCAGTAGCCATCTTAACAAGTGTGAGGTGATATCACATTGTGGTTTTTTTGGTTTGGTTTTGATTTTGGTTTTGCTGGCTCTCTCTAGTTGTGGTGAGTTGGGGCTACTCTTCATTGCGGTGGGTAGGCTTCGCATTTTGGTGGCTTCCTCCACTATGGAGCACAGGCTCTAGGCGCACAGGCTTCAGTAGTTGCAGCACACAGGCTCAGTACTTGTGGTTCGAGGGCCCTAGAGGGCACTGGCTCCAGTACTTGTGGCACACAGGCTTAGTTGCTCTGTGGCCTGTGGAATCTTCCCATACAACGGATGGAACCTGTGTCCCCTGCACTAGGAGGTGGATTTTTATCCGTTGTACCACCAGAGAAGTCCCTCATTATGGTTTTGATTTGCTTTCCCTGATGGTTAGTGATGTTGAGCACCTTTTCATATACCTTGTGGCCATATACATGTCTTCTTTGGAGAAATATATTTTAAAATTCTTTCCTATTTTTCATTTGAGTTATTTTTCTGCTACCAAGTTGTAGGGGTTTCTTGTGCATTTGGGATGTTAACCTCTTACCAGATAAATGGCTTGAAAATATCTTCTCATATCCCATGGATTGCCTTTTCACTCTTGTAATTATTCCCTTTACCATAAAGAAATTTTTAAATTTGATGCAGTCTCTACTTTCTCACTCCACACACAAAAATAATTAAGATGGATTAAAGACATAAATGCAAGGCCAGAAACCATAAAACTTCTAGAAGAAAACATAGGAACTACACTTTGTGACATCAGTCTTAGTGGTATCTCTTTGGATATGTCTCCTCAGGCAAGAGAAACAAAAAATAAACAAATGTGATGGCACCAAGCCACAAACGTTTTGCACAGCAAAGGAAACTATAAACAAAACAAAACAACAGCCTACTGAATGAGAGGATATATTTGCAAATGATTTATCTGATAAGGGGTTAATGTTAAAAATATGCAATGAATTCATATAACTCAACATCAAAAAAACAAACAACCTGATTAAAAAAGGACAGAGAACCTCAATAGGCATTTTTCCAAAGGAGACAGAAGGATTGCCAACGGGCACATAAAAGCATCACAAATCATCAGGGAAATGCAAATCAAAATCACAATGAAATATCACCTCACACCTCTCAGAATGTCAACATCTATTATCAAAAAAAAAAACAATGTGAGAATGTGGAGAAAAGGGAATTCTTGTGCACTGTTGGGAATGTAAATCGGTGCAGCCACTCTGGAAAACAATATAGAGGTTTCTCAAAAAACTAGAAATAGAAGTACCATATATGGAGAAGAGAATGGCAATTGGAGAAGGCAATGCCATCCACTCCAGTATTCTTGCCTGGAGAATCCCATGGACAGAGAAGCCTGGTGGGCCACAGTCCAAGGGGTCGCAAAGAGTCGGACACAACTGAACGACTAACACTACTACTACTACCATATAATCCAGCAATTCTGGATTGATGAAAATGAAAACACTAATTTGGAAAGATATATGCTCCTCTATGTTCACTGTAGCATTATTTATAATAGTCAAGATATGGAAGCAAACACAAGTGCCCATCAGTAGAAGAATGGATAAAGATACAGCAGAAATTTTTTTGTTGTTCAGTCTCTCAGTCATGTCCAACTCTTTGTGACTCCACGGACTGCAGCATGCCGGGCTTCCCTGTCCTTCACCATCTCCTGGAGCTTGCTCAAACTCATGTCCATTGAGTTGGTGATGCCATCCAACCATCTCATCCTCTGTCATCCCCTTCTCCTCCTGCCTTCAATCTTTCCCAGCATCAGGGTCTTTTCCAATAAGTCAGCTTTTCCCAGGTGGCCAAAGTATTGGAGCTTCAGCTTCAGCTTCAGCATCAGTCCTTCCAATGAATATTCAGGGTTGATTAAATGTATCTGTTGTAAAAGTAAAGTCCAATGCTGTAAAGAACAATATTGCATAGGAGCCCAAATATTTGATCCATGAATCTAGGTAAACTGGAAGTGGTCAGACAGGAGATGGTAAGAGTGAATATTGACATTTTAGGAATCAGTGAACTAAAATGGACAGGAATGGGTGAATTTAATTCAGATGACCATTATATCTACTACTGCAAGCAAGAATCCCTTAGAAGAAATGAAGTAGCCCTCACACAAAGGAGTCCGAAATGTAATTCTTGGGTGCAATCTCAAAAACAACAGAATGATGTAGGTTTGTTTCCAAGGCAAACCATTCAATATCACAGTAATCCAAGTCTACGCCCCAACCACTAATGCCAAAGAAGCTGAAGCTGAATGGTTCTATGAAAACCTACAAGATTTTCCAGAACTGTCCTTTTCATCATAGGGGGCTGGAATGCAAAAGTAGGAAGTTAAGAGATTCCTGGAGTAACAGGCAAGTTTGGCCTCGGAGTACAAAATGAAGCAGGACAAAAGCTAACAGAGTTTTGTCAGTCATAGCAAACACCTTCTTCCAACAATAGTGGAAAATTACTCAGTCTTTAAAAAAGAAAGAAATCTTATCATCTGCAACAGCATGGATAGACCTAGAGGATATTATGTTAAGTCAAACAAGTCAGAGAAAGGCAGATAATGTATGATTTCACTTACATGTGGAATCTAAAAAATGAAACAAATGAACAAACAGAACTAAACACAAACAGAAATGACAGTAGCAACTGCCAGAATGGCAGAAGCAACAACAATCAAAGGAGCACTAGCCAGAGGGGAAGAGAAAACCGGCCAGAAGCCATCTGAAGCCAGAGCGATAAGGCTGTATGCCCAGATTCCCCCTGTAGAGAAGATGGACGCATCATTGTCCACACTTTCTAACTGTGAGAAGCTTTCACTGACTACAAACTGCATTGAAAAAACTGCAAACCTGGATGACTTAAAAACCTTAAGAATATTGTCTTTAGGAAGAAACAACACAAACAACTTAAATGAACTGGAAGTAGTAGGGGACACATTAGAAGAACTGTGGATCCCCTACAATTTTACTGAGAAGTTGAAAGGGACCCATGTAATGAAGAAACTGAAGATTCTCTACATGTCTAATAACCTGGTGAAAGATGGCTGAATTTGTGAAGCTGGCAGAACTGCCATGCCTAGAAGACCTGGTGTTTGTAGGCAATCTCTTGGAAGAGAAACATTCTGCTGAGAACTGGATTGAAGAGGCAACCAAGACAATGCCCAAACTGAAAAAGCTAGATGGTACCCCAGTAGTTAAAGAAGATGAGGAAGAAGATAACTAACACTACATTTTCCACTTTGTATTAACTTCTTTAAATGTCTTAAGAATAGATAAGTTTTGTATAGTTGTCTATTTTAAAGATTCTGTGTGAAGCAAATGGTTCTTAAACCTCTCATTCCTTTCTTATATTCTCTTAAACCTATTCAGTATTTCTCCAACAATAACACCAACCTTATATATTCTAGTTCTCTTTTTAGAAACTATACATTTTCAGTTTTTTATTCAGTCCCAGTTACCTTCTGTGTGGCCTCATCTACTGAAACCTTTATAGTCCGGTCATTTTTAACAACAAAAGAATAAGTGTGTTGCTTTATTCGGTTTGTTTAGAATTTTTTAGGCCAGGCATTTAGATATATATACCTAACTTTTGAATCTGTAGGCCATCTTTCCTGAAGGTCCATCTCTTTATGACTCAGAAGCACAAACGTGTCATGCCTTTGGTTTGGGAAGAGTTCCTCTTAGAAATACAGCAGCAGCCCTAGAATCAAGACACCAAAGTTGAATTAGAAGAGTTAGGGTGAAAAAAGGAAAAATTAGTACCTTGGTGGCCTTATAGCCCATGTTATATTTACCTATCTTTTGTTCCACAAGTGTGTGCATTGTCAACTGGAATTTACATTGTGTTAACCTGCACATCCACTCAAGTCCTGGGCACAATCAGCCAATTGTTCTATGATCCAAGTCAGTGGTTAAAATGACTGTCATGATTGCCCCTTTGACCAATACTTTGGCCTTATAACACATGTGGACCTGATCTTAGGCAAACGTTTTTGGTTTATAGTTCCTCATTTGTTAGATAAGGAAATGTATATAAGCAGTAGTTATATTTGAATTCCTAGCCTAAATGTTGACTATTCATATTTTTTAAATTTTTCCCTAATAACTTTGGTCTATTGACTCTCATGTTGAAAGAAGTAATTGTTGTAAAGGTATAGAACTTAAAAGACTGAATTTGGTACCTTTCAATAAGTCAAATTTAGTATTTCAAAGTATATTTTTATAAATGTTTAAGTTAAACAGCTCTAAAAATGAATTATGTAAATAGTTGTGGAAGGAAAAGAGATATCTCATTACAGAATCCCAGACAAATTGCAATATTTTTAAGGACTGCCTCTTCTGTGAAGGATACTAGGTGATTTAACCTCAGAACTGCAAAGCAATAGCTGGATGCAGAGTTTAGAATTTATCATATATGAAAAACTGTTTTTGGAAAATGCAAGATATGGTAGTCAGTAATCCAGATGAAGTCCATAGTAAGCCATGACTGAGTCATAACAGATTGCAAAAAAGAAGTCAAGAAGCTCTCTGCCAAACTCCGAAAGTCCCTCAATCAGAGACTATTAATGCTTGCTATTAATATTTCCCCATTTACTTGTGTAAAACCAGTCAAAGAAACAAAACTGGTCCTGGCTTTCAGAAGTTTTCAGCTATCATTTTAATAGGAACTACAGGATTTCTCTGAATCACTCTGATCAAAAGGGACCACTGCTTTGACAATCAATTCTAAACAAAAGTTTAGTACTTTTTTAGCTTACTTTTGCTCTTCCTTAGTTTGATAGGAAGAAATCTTTGCTCTGACTGGCTTATACAGTCAGAGCCTTTGAGTATTTCTTTTCAGAAACATAGACAATGAGAATTACCCTTAGTGATATTTAAGGCCCATAAACTAAGAGGAAAGATGATCTTTTCTTGTACTTTGCACTTCATCTAGTAGGTAAGTGTGAAGCCATGTTGCTATGCATGGATGTATTTTCGAAAGTTACACTGGAAGTGAATATAATAGGAAATGAATGAATGACTTCATACTGAATTTATTTATAAAATGGTTTACACTGTTGATTTTTTTAATTCTGTAGTATAGAAACTAATTTTCTGTTTCTCCTTTAAAAAATTAATTGGAGGCTAATTGCTTTATCTCCTTGTTTCTTAATGTCTTTTAGTCACTGGTAGTTCTCAGAGAAGTATAAGGTGCTTTTCTGTATTCATTTCACACAAAATTTATAATTCAGTTTCACTCAACAAATATTTGAATGACTTCTGTGCATCCTTTTCTTAGAATTAGAGCCAGAATTCATGTCATTAGAAAACAAAAGATAAGGTATATGAAGAAGTTTAGAATATTCTTTCAAATAATTCTTTATGTCATCCTTTACTGCTGCAAATTTAGCTGATAGTAAATATTTTTCATTTATGCTTCTTGGATTAGATATTTGACCTCCTTGGAATGGATTCTTCTCTGTGTTCCTTGTTTAAAATATAATGCCGGATGTGAGAGTTGGACTGTGAAGAAGGCTGAGCGCCGAAGAATTGATGCTTTTGAACTGTGGTGTTGGAGAAGACTCTTGAGAGTCCCTTGGACTGCAAGGAGATCCAACCAGTCCATTCTGAAGGAGATCAGCCTGGGGTTTCTTTGGAAGGAATGATGCTAAAGCTTAAACTCCAGTACTTTGGCCACCTCATGTGAAGAGTTGACTCAATAGAAAAGACTCTGATGCTGGGAGGGATTAGGGGCAGGAGGAGAAGGGGAAGACAGAGGATGAGATGGCTGGATGGCATCACTGACTCGATGGACGTGAGTCTGAGTGAACTCCGGGAGTTGGTGATGGACAGGGAGGGCTGGCGTGCTGCAATTCATGGGGTCGCAAAGAGTCGGACACGACTGAGTGACTAAACTGAACTGATAGAAATCTATGCCACATAAATATAACAACATAGATAAATCTCTAAAATATGATGTGTAAAAAGATTAAATTTCAAAAGGTAAGATGAAATATTATGCCAGTATTGTTTAAAGTTTAAAAACACATAACACTATGTTATTAATGGACACACATAAGGCAGAAGTATAAAAACAAACATGGAAAGAATACATACCACCTCGAAGATGGTCATTATCATGAGAAAAAAGAGAAAGAGATGAAAAGGCTGGGTTTTACCTTATCTAGAGCTTTTTGATGATTCAAGAAAAAAACAGAAGCAAATAAAGTGAAATCTGCCTGGTGCACATACAGGTGTTAGTTACACTATTTTGTGCATGTTTGCTATATTTCATAATGGAGAAAGTTGGAAGACATGGCTGAAGTGAAAATGAAAGGACACATAGTCAACTATTTTGCCATAAACTTGATTGACATCCTTAACCAGGTGACTCTGAAATATGATCCAGAATCATAAAGTGTCTAGAATAATTCTTATGGAATGGAGTTCCCCACCTATCTTTTTTTTCCAGGATGGCTTCTCAAGTCAAATAACTTTGGATTCATGGGGATGGGCCTAGTATTAGAATCATGATGTGTTATTATGCATTCCTTTCTCAATTCAATATTACTAAATGCTCACTCAGTCTGAAATACTATACTAAGCTTCCAGCCTCTTCAAAACCTAATTTCTTTCCAAGCTAAATGATAGCAACCAGTATTGACTCTAGATGGTGAACTAAATAGGTGTGAATCTTACTCTACAAACTTGGATGCACAAGATATAAAACATTAGTTTTTAAAAATTAAAACTATAGCCCCATTTGAAAGCTGATAGGAAATTTAGTCTTATTTTCTTTTGGTGCCCTGGTTATACTAGGTTGGTGCAAATGTAATTGTGTTTTTGCATTGTTAAAATTTGCTGTTTGATATTAAAACACTTTCTAATTAAACATGGATATGTCGCTGCTGCTACTGCTGCTAAGTCGCCTCAGTCATGTCTGGCTGTGCGACCCCACAGACGGCAGCCCACCAGGCTCCGCCGTCTCTGGGCTTATATTGCATTTTAATACTCGTTTTTTGCTTTATGTTTTTTTTTCTAATGATATTTCTTGCTGTTAATTTTATATTTATTTTAGACTAGAGAAATGATGTTAGACACAAAGGAAATTTGAGTAATTTTAAAATTTGAGTTCAAAATGCATCGTAAAGCAGTGGAGACAACTTGCAACATCAACAATGCATTTGGCCCAGCAACTGCTAATGCATGTACAGTGCAGTGATGGTTCAAGAAGTTTTGCAAAGGAGATGGGAGCCTTGAAGGTGAGGAGCACATTGGCTGGCCATTGGAAGTTGATAACAACCAATTGAGAGCCATAATTAAAGCTGATCCTCTTACAACTACACAAGAAGTCACTGAAGAACTCGACATTGATCATTCTATGGTTGTTGGGCATTTGAAGCAGATTGAAAAGGCAAAAAAAGCTCAATAAGGGGGTGCCTTGTGAGATGACCGCAAATCAAAAGAAATGTCATTTTGAAGTGCCATCTTCTCTTATTCTACACAACAACAAGACATTTTTCAATCAGATTGTGATATGCGATGAAAAGTGGATTTTCGACAACAACCAGCGATGACCAGTTCATCCTTCAGTTAGATCTTGAAGAAACCCCAAAGCACTTCCTAAAGCCAAACTTGCACCCAAAAAAAGGTCAGGGTCACTGTTTGGTGGTCTGCTGCCCATCTGATCCACTACAGCTTTCTGAATCCCAGTGAAACCATTTCATCTGAGAAGGATGTTCAGCAAATCTATGAGATGCATGGAAAACTGCAGTGCCTGTAGCTGACATTGGTCAACAGAAAGGGCCCAGTTCTTCTCTATGATAATGCCCAACTGTACATCTCACAACCAGTGCTTCAAAAGTTGAATGAATTAGGCTACGAAGTTTTGTGTCATCGACCATATTCACTTGACCTCTCGCCAACTGATTACCACTTCTTCAAGCATCTTGACAACTTTTTGCAGGGAAGATGCTTCCACAACCAGCAAGATGCTGCAAATGCTTTCCTAGAATTGGCGAGTCCCGAAGTACAAGAATAAACAAACTTATTTCTCATTGGCAAAAAAAAATAAAACATAATGCCATTTTAGTGGATTGTTCAATTTCTTCTATTCCTGTAGTGATGGATCAGTGAAAGTGAAAAGTGAAGGTCTCTCAGTTGTGTCTGACTCCTTGTGAACCTATGGACTGTAGCCCTCAGACTCCTCTGTCCATGGAATTCTCCAGGCCAGAATCCTGGAATGGGGAGCTGTTTCCTTCTCCAGGGGATCTTCCCAACCCAGGGATTGAACCAGGGTCTCCTACACTGCCCCCACATTCTTTACCAGCTGAGCTACCAGGGAATCAGTACAGTATTTTAATTCTTCACAGGAAATTTTATTATAGCCTACTGAGGAATCCAGCTTTCCTATGTTCCCTAATACTAAGCTTATGTTTGTATAACCCAGTCAGGTCTTGAAAGATTTTTGTGTTCTTTGTAAATAGGAGTTTGTTCCTTTAAACCAGAGTTTCTAAACCTGGCACTATTAATATTTTATGCTGGATAATGTTGCGGGGGATGGCTGTTCTTTGTAGTATGGGATGTTTAGCAGCATCTCTGGCTTTTACCCACTAGATGCCAGTAGAACACTCTCCCAAGTTGGGACAACCATTGTCTTTAGACATTGCCATCTGTCCTCTGGGAAATAAGGGTGGGAACAGATTTGCCCCTGGTTAAGAACCAGTGCTTTGTAGCAACATTCCTTTTTCCAAAGTCCATTTGTTTTCAGTTTGTAATCGTATGCTACCTGAGTTGTTTCAGAGAAGGTGATGTATTTGATAATCATGGATGGAAGGAAATAGTCACTGGTGTTTTCTTTTGTAATGCTCTTTTTAATAATTTTTATGTAATATTAGAAAGGCAGGGCTGGAAGGCTCAACTTATGTTTTTCAGCAGGGTCTCCACTTTTATTGTTTAGCATTCTTAGTTATTTTTGGACAATAAGTATTAACCTACCTCTCCTTGCTATCAACAGAATCCAACTTTATGATAGTTTTGCTTTCCCTCTGAAGTTTAAGGCAACCCACTCCAGTGTTCTTGCCTGGAGAATCCCAGGGATGGGGGAGCCTGGTTAGCTGTCGTCTATGGGGTCGCACAGAGTCAGACACGACCGAAGTGACTTAGCAGCAGCTGAAGTTTAACATTTTGAGTATAATTTAGAAAACAGATCATCATTCTTTAGGTGTTCTTGATTCATTCATTGTCCAATAATACACAAATTTTGTAGACTGTAGCAGTCATTAAATAAAATATGTATAAAATTTGGTAATTATATATGAAAGTATCTGGTGTAGACAGTGGTTTTGCATGTGACCAGAAGAATGTCTGGTCAAGATAACTTGGCTGGTAACTTGGTATGGTTACTGGATCTATTCCACAAATAGAGGTGGCATAAGACATGTTAATGTGGTTCCTCTGTAGAAAGAGAAATTTTGACTTGAATAGATACTTCTTCTGATACCTCTTACCAGTGGTCTAAAGTAGAATAAGGAGGAGTAAGAAATGAATCTTAACTCTTAACTTATCCTCAGAGTTGGTGATGTATAAGTTGAGTTGAAGGTAGTTGTCTATGTGACCCAAAATCTTCTAGCTGGATTTTTCTTAGGACTAAATGGAAAAAGCATAGGGCCTAGAAAGGTTGGATTAAGTCATTAGCTTTAAAAAAAAAAAAAAAAACTGGGGGGAAGTGTCAAAGCATCAATCATGAGTAATCTGATTGTCTAACTGCAATCTGACTGTTCACAAAGACCTTACACTGTAAATATTGGCAAAGGGAGAAAAATAACTGTTAAATTGAAAGTTATCCTTTAGCAGAAAGCAATTCCTTTGGCATGCATTTTCTTTGGCCTGCTTAATATGTCTGTAAAAACAAATTCAGTGCAGCAGAGCTGGTGCTTCTAACACAGCTAACTTGACCATATTCCTTTATCTTCACTTTAGCAAGAGTGTTTTTAAAGTTTTAAAGTGCAATCAAAAAATATTAAGGGTATGTTTTTTTTTTAATCACTGAGCTTTTAGAAATCATTTATATCTCCATTCCTGCCTTATTATCAACCAGTGAATACAAAGAAAAAAAATGAACAACTAGACTGAGTCTCACCTTTTTCTAACCTAAGATAAATTTTCACTTGACATTTGGAGGAGTCATAACTGGATTCTAGTTAATTTCCCATATTGGGCTGGTTAGAAGGGAACCAGCCAACCAAATTATGATCTAGCAAATTTAACAAGGAGGTGGGGGAGAAGAAGCTATTTTACAGTAGATTTGCACTTTAAAATAAATTGGATGCTGGTGAAAAGTACTCTCAAAGGGCAGATGGATAAATACCTAGCCTGCATTTGGATATTAGAAAATTAAAGTTCATCCTTGCTCATTAAAATTAAAGTTCATCCAGCGGGCTTCACTGGAGCTGTAGTTGTGTGTCAACATAATCAGAGTCAGGATTTCCCTATTTCCCTAGTTGGTGTCATCTTCTATGTCTGCTACATCAACAGTCATCCCTCTAGGGGATTTATTAAGTAGAATTCTGTTACTCAGAATGGAAACTTTGTGAGTTATCTTTCCTACATCTAGGTTTTAAAAATTAATTTAGATGTTGGCTAGATTAAGTTGTGGCTAATGTTACAAGGGTGAGACGTTCTTTGCTTTTTTGATCATCAGGGTACCTGCCTCTGAGGTGCTATTGCCTAGAGGGATCAATCTCATCAAAAGACCAGTGAGTTGGTAGCCATAGAGAACATACATATAGGCAGCTCCTTCTCCCAGGGTGTCAGTCATGGTCACAAGCATCATTCCAGAGTCTTTGGCTTCTAGAACCAAAGACTCCATTCTTCTCCATTTTGAAGAACATTTTAACATGTATTAATACTTTGGTATTAATTATCTTTTATATGCAGGAATTCTGTAGCATGACTTTATGACTAAACTTATTGTGTTAAATTATTTAGAAATGTTGAGTTTCCAAATGTTATTTTGTGAGACTTGTTTTAAAATAGTAATAAATTGTATTATCTAAAAAAAAAAAAAAAAAAAACATACACAAACAGATTCATAGATCTAAAGAACAAACAGGTTGTTGCCCGAAGGGAGGGAGGTAGGGAGATAAGTAAAAGAGGTAAAGGAGATTAACAGGCACAAACTTAAAGTTTCAAAGTGAGTCACTTGGCTGAAATGTACACTGTGGGGAATATGATCAATATTTATATAACATCTTTGTATTGTGACAGATTGTAACTAGACTTGTGGTGATCATTTTGTAATGCATAGAAATAGCAAATAACTACATGTGTCCCAGGAACTAACATATGGGTTCAATTATGCTTCAAAAATAAACAAACTCTTAGAAAAAGAGATTAGATTTGTGGTTACCAGAGTTGGGTGATGTGACAAGGGGGATTGAATGAAGATGGTCGAAAGGTACAAACTTCCAGTTATAAGATAATTACTAGGTATGTAATGTATAACATGACTAATATAATTAACACTGTTGTGTATTATATATGAGAGTTATTGAGAGAGAAATCCTAAGAATTCTTGTAACCAAGCAGGATCACATGGGGCCTTCCTGGGAGCAGATCTCTCCTCCATATCGTCTGCTTATCTCCTCTCTGAAGTACTAAGATAAGAGAATCTGATGTACATTTCCTGAGTTGTTTTACAGATGTGAAAAATCCCCACAAATGGAAGATGTTAACTACTTGATGACCATGAGCACATAGGCTTAGGCCTAAGGACTGATAGTGTTAACCCCTGTGACAGTACCCTGTTACCTCACCATCACCCAACTAGAACTGTGCATGAGCTGATCACATAACCGAGAATGCCCCTCCCTCACGTTGCTCTTAAAATGGTTTCCTGAAACCCTTTGTGGAGTTAGGGGTTTTGAGCTCCACCCACCCATCTATTCTTCTTATATTGGTGCCTTTATAATAAAGCTGCACTTTCCTTCATCACAACTGGTATCAGTACATTGACTATAGCACATGGATGAGTGGGCCTGGGTTTGGTTCAGTAACATTCTCATCACAAGGAAAAAATATTTTATTTTGTATTCCTCTGAGATGATGGATGCTCACTAGATTTATTGTGGTAATCATTTCCTGATATATGGAAGTCAAATCATTATGCTGTACACTAAACTTATACAGTAGTATAAATTTGGCCTTGGAATATGGAATGAAGCAGGGCAAAGACTAAGAGAGTTTTGCCAAGAAAATGCACTGGTCATAACAAACACCCTCTTCCAACAACACAACAGAAGACTCTACACATGGACATCACCAGATGGTCAACACCGAAATCAGATTGATTATATTCTTTGCAGCCAAAGATGGAGAAGCTCTATACAGTCAGCAAAAACAAGACCAGGAGCTGACTGTGGCTCAGATCATGAACTCCTTATTACCAAATTCAGGCTTAATTGAAGAAAGTAGGGAAAACCACTAGACCATTCAGGTATGACCTAAATCAAATCCCTTATGATTATACAGTGGAAGTGAGAAATAGATTTAAGGGCCTAGGTCTGATAGATAGAGTGCCTGATGAACTATGGACTGAGGTTCGTGACAATGTACAGGAGACAGGGACCAAGACCATCCCCATGGAAAGGAAATGCAAAAAAGCAAAATGGCTGTCTGGGGAAGCCTTACAAATAGCTGTGAAAAGAAGAGAAGCAAAAAGCAAAGGAGAAAAGGAAAGATATAAACATCTGAATGCAGAGTTCCAAAGAATAGCAAGAAGAGATAAGAAAGCCTTCTTCAGCGATCAATGCAAAGAAATAGAGGAAAACAACAGAATGGGAAAGACTAGAGATCTCTTCAAGAAAATTAGAAATACCAAGGGAACATTTCATGCAAAGATGGGGTCGATAAAGGACAGAAATGGTATGGACCTAACAGAAGCAGAAGATATTAAGAAGAGGTGGCAAGAATACACAGAAGAACGGTACAAAAAAGATCTTCATGACCCAGATAATCACGATGATATGATCACTCATCTAGAGCCAGACATCCTGGAATGTGAAGTCAAGTGGGCCTTAGAAAGCATCACTATGAACAAAGCTAGTGGAGGTGATGGAATTCCAGTTGAGCTATTCCAAATCCTGAAAGATGATGCTGTGAAAGTGCTGCACTCAATATGCCAGCACATTTGGAAAACTCAGCAGTGGCCACAGGATTGGAAAAGGTCAGTGTTCATTCCAATCTCAAAGAAAGGCAATGCCAAAGAATGCTCAAACTACCGCACAATTACACTCATCTCACATGCTAGTAAAGTAATGCTCAAAATTCTCCAAGCCAGGCTTCAGCAATACGTGAACCGTGAACTTCCTGATGTTCAAGCTGGTTTTAGAAAAGGCAGAGGAACCAGAAATCAAATTGCCAACATCCGCTGGATCATGGAAAAAGTAAGAGAGTTCCAGAAAAACATCTATTTCTGCTTTATTGACTATGCGAAAGCCTTTGACTGTGTGGATCACAATAAACTGTGGAAAATTCTGAAAGAGATGGGAATACCAGACCACCTGACCTGCCTCTTGAGAAATCTGTATGCAGGTCAGGAAGCAACAGTTAGAACTGGACATGGAACAACAGACTGGTTCCAAATAGGAAAAGGAGTATGTCAAGGCTGTATATTATCACCCTGCTTATTTAACTTATATGCAGAGTACATCATGAGAAACACTGGACTGGAAGAAACACAAGCTGGAATCAAGATTGCTGGGAGAAATATCAATCACCTCAGATATGCAGATGACACCACCCTTATGGCAGAAAGTGAAGAGGAACTCAAAAGCCTCTTGATGAAAGTGAAAGTGGAGAGTGAAAAAGTTGGCTTAAAGCTCAACATTCAGAAAACAAAGATCATAGCATCCGGTCCCATCACTTCATGGGAAATAGATGGGGAAGCAGTGGAAACAGTGTCAGACTTTACTTTTTTGGGCTCCAAAATCACTGCAGATGGTGACTGCAGCCATGAAATTAAAAGATGCTTACTCCTTGGAAGGAAAGTTATGTCCAACCTAGATAGCATATTGAAAAGCAGAGACATTACTTTGCCGACAAAGGTCAAGGCTATGGTTTTTCCTGTGGTCATATATGGATGTGAGAGTTGGACTGTGAAGAAGGCTGAGTGCCGAAGAATTGATGTTTTTGAACTGTGGTGTTGGAGAAGACTCCTGAGAGTCCCTTGGACTGCAAGGAGAACCAACCAGTCCATTCTGAAGGAGATCAGCCTGGGATTTCTTTGGAAGGAATGATGCTAAACCTGAAACTCCAGTACTTTGGCCACCTCATGCGAAGAGTTGACTCATTGGAAAAGACTCTGATGCTGGGAGGTATTGGGGGCAGGAGGAGAAGGGGATGCCAGAGGATGAGATGGCTGGATGGCATCACTGACTCGATGGACGTGAGTCTCAGTGAACTCCAGGAGTTGGTGATGGACAGGGAGGCCTGGCGTGCTGCGATTCATGGGGTCGCGAAGAGTCGGACACGACTGAGTGACTGAACTGAACTGATATGTCAATTCTATCTCAATAAAACTGGAAGAAAAAATATTTTTTTAAATTATGTGCAATTACAGATAAATGTACTATAGCCTGCACAGCTGGTAGACAGTCCGCCTGCAAAGCAGGAGACCCTGGAATTCCTGGGTAGGGAAGATCCCCTGGAGAAGGGAAAGACTACCCACTCCAGTATTTTTGGATTTCCCTGATGGTTCTGTTGGTAAAGAATCTGTCTGCAATGCGGGAGACCTGGGTTTGATCCCTGGATTGGGAAGATCCCCTGGAGGAGGGCGTGGGAACCCACTCCAGTATTCTTACCTGAAAAATGTCCATGGACAGAGCAGCCTGGTCCAGGGCTACAGTCCACAGGGTCGCAAAGAGTCCAACATGACCGAGCGACTAAGCACAGCACATGATTGTATTGGGGTAATGCTAGTTCTGTGATAGATCATAGATAGATAGATAAATATTATATAATGGCTACTGCTTATTGAGTCGGAGAAGGCAATGGCACCCCACTCCGTACTCTTGCCTGGAGAATCCCATGGACGGAGGAGCCTGGTGGGCTGCAGTCCATGGGGTCGCTACGAGTCGGACAAGATGGAGTGACTTCACTTTCATTTTTCACTTTCATGCACTGGGGAAGGAAATGGCAACCCACTCCAGTGTTCTTGCCTGGAGAATCCCAGGGACGGGGGAGCCTGGTGGGCTGCCATCTATGGGGTTGCACAGAGTCGGACTCGACTGAAGCGACTTAGCATCAGCAGCAGCTTATTGAGTAATGTCAGGCAGTTTACCAAGAGCTCTTTAGTGTTATTTAACCTAAGGGGTAGGGATTTTACAGATTAGAATAAGTATAGGAAGATTTTCATTTGCCCAATACCATACAGCTAAAGGTGGGAGATAGAATTTTAACGGAGATCTTTGACATCCCAGTGGAAAATTGACTGCTATATTCTACCATTTCACATTAACTCCCACATATCATTTGAAATAGTTTCTTTTAATCCTGCCCACTTATAAGCAAATGTCAAGATCCTAATGCCTATCAATTTTACACTATTTCTCAACAAGTATTTCTGGTTAAGATAGGTCAGTTTCTAAATAGCATCTATAACTGATGTATTACTTTTTATTCAATATTTTTATACTCCAACAGTTGGCTACAGGAGCAGGAGTGGCTCCCAAACCAATGAGCAAGATGCTGCCATCTTGTGGCCTTTTTTGTAAGGCCAAACATGCAGTCCAAGAGTGAGGATTACCCAAGATAAAATTCTAAACACACCAGCCACTTTGCCATCCTTCTTTTGTCTTTCTACCTGTAACATCAATTTGTTTCTCCAAATATAATACTAAGAATGAATAAACACAGCAACAAAAGAAAATAATACAAACTAAAGACAAAATAATAAAGTTATCCTCTCCTACTACTTACTAGTAGCCTATTACCTTGATCAAGTTATTCAACTTTTCTGGGTTTGGGATTTTCTTAACTGTAAAATGCAGACAAAAATACTTATAGTATTGTTTAAAAAAATTAAAATAGAGATGTAAAGATCCTGGCAAATTGTGGCCATGTGAAAAATATTAGTTCATTACTCCCTTCCCCTCTTTCCTAACCCTGCTCCTTTTCCTTGATTTCTAAGCTCTTCCCACTTAAGATATCTTAGTCTTCTGTTTTCTTTTCACTTTTCTAAGTATTTTCTCCATTGTTCTGTTTCTGACTCTACCCTATAGCCACCCCCCATACACACACACACACACACACACACACACACACAAAACAGTGTCCATTAGTTAATCCTTACCAAGGTAAGGTCAGACTTGCTAAACATCTCTATATTATCCAGATAACCATCCCAAAACATCCCCCAACTGGGTTTAGCTGAGCTATTTTCCCATTACAGCACTTTATGATCCTGAGCCTGGAACACTCAGATACTGCTTATCCCTTGACTCTGACCCTCTCACTCCAACCCTGGGAAACCTGACACACACACCTCAACGCCCTCCTGATCTCACTGCCCACATGCTCCCACTCCCACAGATCACTCTGCTCTGCTCACTGGCCTCCTTCCATTTGCTGCTCCATTTGGCTGAAAGGCTGTCCTGGATATTCACACGGTTTAATCCCTCACTTCTATGAACTCCTGCTCAAATATCACCTTATCAGAGACAACTTCCTTGACATTCTATATAACTATATAAAAAAGCACAAGCACACAAAACCCCAGCCACTTTCCATCCCCTTTACTTTGTTTTATAGTATCTCTAATCACCTGTCATACTGTTACTACACTAGAGCAAAGGTGAATGAGTTGGTAGCTCCTTCTACGGGAGGCCAAGGTTCACTGGGTGGAAGGCCAAGATTCACTTAGTTGGGTATTGGGTCCTGAGCAGTGGATTATTCCTGGAAACATGAATTATTACATATATTAGCTGATGATAACACATGAAAGATACAGCTATAGAAACTCAATTTTCATTCTTGCTGCTGCCACTCCTAAGTATGTAATCTATCTTCCCTTCCATCTTAGAATGTCTGCTTCTTCTGGTATCATTCAATTTTAGTGTTACAATTTAGAGTAGGGATTCTAAACCCAGAGTTCATAAAGGGATTTCAAAGGCTTCATGGACAACTTGAAATTATTGGCAAATTTGGGGGATATTTTTGTTTTCTGGGGCAAATGTTCAGGACATTGATAAGATTCAAAGAGCCTATCACTCCCTCAAAAAAAAAAAAAGATTAAAAACCATAATCTTAGGAATGACAGCATCAGTTCAGTTCAGTTCAGTTCAGTCACTCAGTCATATCTGACTCTTTGCGACCCCGTGAATCACAGCACGCCAGGCCTCCCTGTCCATCACCAACTCCCGGAGTTTACTTAAATTCATGTCCATCAAGTCGGTGATGCCATCCAGCCATCTTATCCTCTGGCACCCCCTTCTCCTCCTGCCCCCAATCCCTCCCAGCATCAGAGTCTTTTCCAATGAGTCAACTCTTCGCATGAGGTGGCCAAAGTACTGGAGTTTCAGCTTCAGCATCATTCCTTCCAAAGAAAGCCCAGGGCTGATCTCCTTCAGAATGGACTGGTTGGATCTCCTTGCAGTCCAAGGGACTCTCAAGAGTCTTCTCCAACACCACAGTTCAAAAGCTTCAATTCTTCGGTGCTCAGCCTTCTTCACAGTCCAACTCTCACATCCATACATGACCACAGGAACAACCATAGCCTTGACTAGACGGACCTTTGTTGGCAAAGTAATGTCTCTGCTTTTGAATATGCTATCTAGGTTGGTCATAACTTTCCTTCCGAGGAGTAAGCGTCTTTTAATTTCATGGCTGCAGTCACCATCTGCAGTGATTTGGGAGCCCAGAAAAATAAAGTCTGACACTGTTTCCACTGTTTCCCCATCTATTTCCCATGAAGTGATGGGACCGGATGCCATGATCTTCATTTTCTGAATGTTGAGCTTTAAGCCAACTTTTTCACTCTCCACTTTCATCAAGAGGCTTTTGAGTTCCTCTTCACTTTCTGCCATAAGGGTGGTGTCATCTGCGTATCTGAGGTTATTGATATTTCTCCCGGCAATCTTGATTCCAGCTTGTGTTTCTTCCAGTCCAGTGTTTCTCATGATGTACTCTGCATATAAGTTAAATAAGCAGGGTGACAATATACAGCCTTGACGTACTCCTTTTCCTATTTGGAACCAGTCTGTTGTTCCATGTCCAGTTCTTTTTTTTTTTTTTTTCCCCATGTCCAGTTCTAACTGTTGCTTCCTGACCTGCATACAGATTTCTCAAGAGGCAGGTCAGGTGGTCTGGTATTCCCATCTCTTTCAGAATTTTCCACAGTTTATTGTGATCCACATAGTCAAAGGCTTTCACATAGTCAATAAAGCAGAAATAGATGTTTTTCTGGAACTCTCTTGCTTTTTCCATGATCCAGCGGATGTTGGCAATTTGATCTCTGGTTCCTCTGCCTTTTCTAAAACCAGCTTGAACATCAGGAAGTTCACGGTTCACGTATTGCTGAAGCCTGGCTTGGAGAATTTTGAGCATTACTTTACTAGCATGTGAGATGAGTGCAATTGTGCGGTAGTTTGAGCATTCTTTGGCATTGCCTTTCTTTGAGATTGGAATGAACACTGACCTTTTCCAATCCTGTGGCCACTGCTGAGTTTTCCAAATGTGCTGGCATATTGAGTGCAGCACTTTCACAGCATCATCTTTCAGGATTTGAAAGAGCTCAACTGGAATTCCATCACCTCCACTAGCTTTGTTCGTAGTGATGCTTTCTAAGGCCCACTTGACTTCACATTCCAGGATGTCTGGCTCTGTGTCAGTGATCACGCTATTGTGATTATCTGGGTCGTGAAGATCTTTTTTGTACTATTCTTCTGTGTATTCTTGCCACCTCTTCTTAATATCTTCTGCTTCTGTTAGGTCCATACCATTTCTGTCCTTAACCTCTAACCTAATACGCATAATATCTATCATTCTTTAATAGTATCCTTTCTTAATAGCTAAACACCAACAGGAAAAGGATAGTATTTATTCTCTGCTAGCAGACTGGCTGGCACCTACTGATTCTTAATAAGTACTTATTGAATAAATGAAGACTCCATGGTGATAAGAGCCTATTAATTAGACATTCTGTCCATAATCTTTATTGAGCCAGATCTGCTCTGGGGTGTGGGGGTGCCCAGTTAGATCCAGTTAGATTCTGTTCACCATCTAGAGATAAGGGAAGAACTACTCCTGCTGAAAAATATAAATATCATTTTTAACATAGAAAAAGCCACCACAATACACACTGTAAGAGAAGTTGATTAAAGATGAAATAGCTAGTTGAGCATTAGAAAGGGAACAGTGAATGGGAAGTTATACAGAGTGAAATTCAGAGAGAGGTATTTCCCATAACCAGAATTCAAACAGTTTATAATCCTGACAAAAATTAAGTTGGTCCAGTTAAATCCAATACTAGAAGTTTAAGCACATGTTCAAACCAGCAGTCCCATCATTAAAGACAAAAGGAAGTAGAAAAACCAGTTGGTTGACATTTGTATTTCTTATAGATTAGGTACAGCGAAAAGGATTTCTGGTATCTGTATATTAACTTAGTTTTTAAGCTTTATTTTTAAAAAATACACTTTTTGACTCAGGTCATTAAATTGCATTCACTGTGTGTGTATGTGTGTGTACATTTTATAGATTTTTATATTTTGCATTTAACAGACTTTAAAGAGATTTATAGATAGCAATAAGTACACTGTTTTTCCGGCAACAGCATCCTTCAATAAAGGGCTGTAACAGTAGCTCCAAAACAGTGCTTCTTTTGTTTTGCTTCCATCCATTCTACAGAAAAGCCAAAAACTGCCTTATTTTTTCCCAAATAGTTTTGTGAAGCCTCAAGCACACCTGCAGAGCACCTGTCTTCATCATTTTTTTTCCAACTTGCTCTAGCTCTTGCTCTCTGCAGAAATAGAAACCCCATTCTTTCAATTAAGGCTTAAAGGCCAGACAGGCCTCTGGAACCTACCCAAAGCACTCTGCAGTTGCTGATGCCCACATGTGCCTGCATCTAGGCTATTAAAGTCCGGCTTGAGGTCTTTCCTTTCTAAACAGTCATTAAGGATTTCACAGTTCAGTTCAGTTCAGTTCAGTTGCTCAGTCGTATCCTACTCTTTGAGACCCCATGGACTGCAGGACGCCAGGCCTCCCTGTCCATCACTGACTCCTGGAGTTTACTCAAACTCATGTTCATTGAGTCAGTGATACCATCCAACCATCTCATCCTCTGTCGTCCCCTTCACCTCCTGCCTTCAGTCTTTCCCAGCATCAGGGTCTTTTCAAATGAGTCAGCTCTTCCCATCAGTTGGCCAAAGTACTGGAGTTTCAGCTTCAACATCAGTCCTTCCAATGAACACTCAGACTGATCTCCCTTAGAATGGACTGGTTGAATATCCTTGCAGTCCAAGGGACTCTCAAGAGTCTTCTCCAACACCACAGTTCAAAAGCATCAATTCTTTGGTGCTCAGCTTTCTTCACAGTCCAACTCTCACATCCATACGTGACTACTGGAAAAACCATAGCCTTGACTAGACGGACCTTTGTTGGCAAAGTAATGTCTCTGCTTTTTAATATGCTGTCTAGGTTGGTCATAACTTCCCTTCAAGGAGTAAGCGTCTTTTAATTTCATGGCTGCAGTCACCATCTGCAGTGATTTAATAAAGTCAGCCACTGTTTCCACTGTTTCCCCATCTATTTCCCATGAAGTGATGGGACCACATGCCATGATCTTAGTTTTCTTAATGTTGAGCTTTAAGCCAACTGTTTCACTCTCCTCTTTCACTTTCATCAAGAGACTCATTAGTTCCTCTTCACTTTCTGCCATAAAGGTGGTGTCACCTACATATCTGAGGTGACTGATATTTCTCCCAGCAATCTTGATTACAGCTTGTGCTTCCTCCAGCCCAGCATTTCTAATGATGTACTCTGCATATAAGTTAAATAAGCAGGGTGACAATATACAGCCTTGACATACTGTTTTTCCTATTTGGAACCAGTCTGTTGTTCCATGTCCTGTTCTAACTGTTGCATCCTGACCTGCATACAAGTTTCTGAAGAGGCAGGTCAGGTGGTCTGGTATTCCCATCTCTTTAGAATTTTTCACAGTTTGTGGTGATCCACACAGTCAAAGGCTTTCGCATAGTCAATAAAGCAGAAATAGATGTTTTTCTGGAACTCTCTTGTTGTTTCGATGATCCAGCAGATGTTGGCAATTTGATCTCTGGTTCCTCTGCCTTTTCTAAAACCAGCTTGAACATCTGGAAATTCATGGTTCACGTATTGCTGAAGCCTGGCTTGGAGAATTTTGAATATTACTGTACTAGCATGTGAGGGGAGTGCAATTGTGCAGTAGTTTTAACATTTAGCATTGCCTTTCTTTGGGATTGGAATGAAAAAAGACTTTTTCCAGTCCTGTGGCCACTAAGATCATGGCATCTGGTCCCATCACTTCATAGGAAATAGATGAGGAAACAGTGGAAATAGTGTCAGACTTTATTTTTGGGGGCTCCAAAATCACTGGAGATGATGATTGCAGCCATGAAATTAAAAGACGCTTACTCCTTGGAAGGAAAGTTATGACCAACCTAGATAGCATATTCAAAAAGCAGAGACATTACTTTGCCAACAAAAGTCCGTCTAGTCAAGGCTACGGTTTTTCCAGTAGTCATGTATGGATGTGAGAGTTGGACTGTGAGAAAGCTGAGCACCGAAGAATTGATGCTTTTGAACTGTGGTGTTGGAGAAGACTCTTGAGAGTCCCTTGGACTGCAAGGAGATCCAACCAGTCCATTCTGAAGGAGATCAGTCCTGGGTGTTCTTTGGAAAGACTGATGCTAAAGCTGAAACTCCAGTACTTTGGCCACCTCATGAGAAGAGTTGACTCATTGGAAAAGACTCTGATGCTGGGAGGGATTGAGGGCAGGAGGAGAAGGAGACAACAGAGGATGAGATGGCTGGATGGCATCACCGACTTGATCGACATGAGTTTGAGTGAATTCCGGGAGTTGGTGATGGACAGAGAAGCCTGCTGCTGCTGCTAACTACTAAGTCGCTTCAGTCGTGTCCAACTCTGTGCGACCCCATAGACGGCAGCCCATCAGGCTCCCTCATCCCTGGGATTCTCCAGGCAAGAACACTGGAGTGGGTTGCCATTCCCTTCTCCAATGCATGAAAGTGAAAAGTGAAAGTGAAGTCGCTCAGTCGTGTCCAACTCTTAGTGACCCATGGCCTGCAGCCTACCAGGCTCCTCCACCCATGGGATTTTCCAAGCAAGAGTACTGGAGTGGGTTGCCATTGCCTTCTCCGAGCGTGCTGCAATTCGTGGGGTTGCAAAGAGTTGGACATGACTGAGCAACTGAACTGAACTGAACTGTGGCCACCCTTTTCCAATTTTGCTGGCATATTGAGTGCAGCACTTTCACAGCATCTTTTAGGATTCAAAATAGCTCAACTGGAATTCCATCACCTCCACTAGCTTTGTTCATAGTGATGCTTCCTAAGGCCCACTTGACTTCACATTCCAGGATGTCTGGCTCTAGGTGAGTGATCACACCATAGTGATTATCTCGGTCGTGAAGATCTTTTTTGTATAGCTCTTCTGTATATTCTTGCCACCTTTTCTTATTATCTTCTGCTTCTGTTAGGTCCATACCATTTCTGTCCTTTATTGAGCCCATCTTTGCATAAAATACTCCCTTGGTATCTCTAATTTTCTTGAAGAGATCTCTAGTCTTTCCCATTCTATTGTTTTCCTCTATTTCTTTGCACCTTCTCTTTATCATTGCCAAAATCACCAGTGCCAGCTCCAAACTCTGTTGAAACTTCCTGATGTTCCAATTCCACTAAAAATAATTAAGAGCAACCTCTATTTTGTGGTGATATTTAATTATTTTTAATAAATAAAAATCTATCCTTTACATACAAATATATTAATAGTACACAGAGTTCCTATATACCCCATACTCAGTTCTCCCTATTATTAACATCTTACAGTAATATGGAACATTTGTCATCATTAACAAACCAATATTAATGTTCCATTCAGTCGCTCAGTCATGTCTGACTCTTTGCAGCCCTGTGAATCGCAGCACACCATGCCTCCCTGGCCATCACCAACTCCCGGAGTTTACTCAGACTCACGTCCATCGAGTCAGTGATGCCATCCAGCCATCTCATCCTCTGGCGTCCCCTTCTCCTCCTGCCCCCAATCCCTCCAAGCATCAGAGTCTTTTCCAATGAGTCAACTCTTCACATCAGGTGGCCAAAGTATTGGAGTTTCAGCCTAAGTTATTAATGTTATTAGCTAAATCCATATTTTATTCATATTTCCTTAATTTTTACCTGTCCTCTAGCTGTCCCAGGATCCCTTCCAAGATACTACGTTATATTTCATCATTGTATCGCCTTAGGTTCCTCTTGGTTATGACAGTTTCTCAGACTTCCTTTATACTTTATGATCTTGACAGCTTTGTGGAGTATTGGTCAAGTATTTTGCAGAATGTCTCTCAACTGGGATTTGCCTTGTTTTTCTCATGATTAGATTGCAGTTATATGTTTTGGGAAGGAAGACCAAAGATATGAGATGATGTCATTACATCATATCAATGCTACCAACATAACATCATTCTTCAGATTAACCTTGATCATCTGGCTGAGGTAGTGTTTGTCAGATTTCTCCACTGCAAAGTTACTCTCCCATCCTTCCCACTCCCCTACCTTCCAGACTGTTCTCTTAGAAAGGAAATCAATAAGCACAACCCACACTTAACAAGTGAGGAGCTATATCTAGTCTCCTTGTATCTAGTATCCACATAAAATTATTTAGAATTCTTTTGACTGGAGATGTTTATATTCTCTCCCACTTATTTATTTATTCAATTGTATATATATATATATATATATATATATATATATCAGTATGACTTATAGACATTTATTTTTTGAGTTGTAATCCATTACTACTTTATTGTATTGCTTAAAGGGTCTAGCTTTGGCTAGCTCCTTCAGTTGGCTATTGTGTCCCTTTGACATAATTCTGTCTTTTTTCTTTTAGGACTTTCTTACTCTCTGGCACTACAAGATGTTCTGGTACTATAGATGTTCTTATATATTTCCTGCTCCAGTTTTTAAATCAGTCATTTCTTCAAGGATCCCTGGTTGCTTTCACTGGAGCATGGCATTAGAAACCAAGACCTGGATACTAGGTGCATGGCTGTTGGGGTATTCTACCTTCTAGGCCCTCCCAGCTAACAGAGTAAAGAAATATGTATGTGTATACTAACCTATATATATATATATATATATATATATATATATATATATATATATATATATATATATATATATATATGAAGTGAAGGGAAAGTCTCTCAGTTGTGTCCAACTCTTTATATTAAGTGTTAAGACCCCATGGACTTTACAGTCCATGGAATTCTCCGGCCAGAATACTGGAATGGGTAGCCTTTCCCTTCTTCAAGGGATCTTCCCAACCCAGGGATCAAATCCAGGTCTCCCACATTGCAGGAGGATTCTTCACCAGCTGAGCCACAAGGGAAGCCCATATATATATATGGGCTATATATATACACATAAATATATATATATATATGTATACATATACATCTGCATATCTGAGGTGATTGATATTTCTCCCAGCAATCTTGATTCCAGCTTGTGCTTCTTCCAGCCCAGCGTTTCTCATGATGTACTCTGCATAGAAGTTAAATAAGCAGGGTGACAATATACAGCCTTGATGTATTCCTTTTCCTATTTGGAACCAGTCTGTTGTTTCATGTCCAGTTCTAACTGTTGCTTCCTGACCTGCATATAGGTTTCTCAAGAGGCAGGTCAGGTGGTCTGGTATTCCCATCTCTTTCAGAATTTTCCACAGTTTATTGTGATCCACACAGTCAAAGGCTTTCACATAGTCAATAAAGCAGAAATAGATGTTTTTCTGGAACTCTCTTGCTTTTTCCATGATCCAGCAGATGTTGGCAATTTGATCTCTGGTTCCTCTGCCTTTTCTAAAACCAGCTTGAACATCTGGAAGTTCACAGTTCTCGTATTGCTGAAGCCTGGCTTGGAGAATTTTGAGCGTTACTTTACTAGTGTGTGAGATGAGTGCAATTGTGTGGTAGTTTGAGCATTCTTTGGCATTGCCTTTCTTTGAGATTGGAATGAACACTGACCTTTTCCAGTCCTGTGGTCACTGCTGAGTTTTCCAAATTTGCTGGCATATTGAGTGCAGCACTTTCACAGCATCGTCCTTCAGGATTTGAAATAGCTCCACTGGAATTCCATCACCTCCACTAGCTTTGTTTATAGTGATGCTTTCTAAGGCCCACTTAAAAACCTGTTGATGAAAAAAAAACAAACCTGTTGATAAAGTGAAAGAGGAGATTGAAAAAGTTGGCTTAAAGCTCAACATTCAGAAAACGAAGATCATGGTATCCGGTCCCACCACTTCATGGGAAATAGATGGGGAAACAGTGGAAACAGTGGTGGAAACAGTGTCAGACTTTATTTTTGGGTCTCCAAAATCACTGTAGATGGTGATTGCAGCCATGTAATTAAAAGACGTTTACATCTTGGAAGGAAAGTTATGATCAACCTAGATAGCATATTCAAAAGCAGAGACATTAGTTTGCCAACAAAAAGTCCATCTAGTCAAGGCTATGGTTTTTCCAGTGGTCATGTATGGATGTGACAGTTGGACTGTGAAGAAAGCTGAGTGCCAAAGAATTGATGCTTTTGAACTGTGGTGTTGGAGAAGACTCTTGCAAGTCCCTTGGACTGCAAGGAGACCCAACCAGTCCATTATAAAGGAGATCAGTCCTGGGTGTCCTTTGGAAAGAATGATGCTAAAGCTGAAACTCCAGTACTTTGGCCACCTCATGCAAAGAGTTGACTCATTGGAAAAGACTCTGATGCTGGGAGGGATTGGGGGCAGGAGGAGAAGGGACGACAGAGGATGATATGGCTGGATAGCATTACCAACTCGATGAATGTGAGTTTGAGTGAACTCTGGGAGTTGGTGATGGACAGGGAGGCCTGGCATGCTGCGATTCATGGGGTCGCAAAGAGTTGGACATGACTGAGCGACTGAACTGAACTGAACTGATACATATACATACACACACACACACATATCTATGTCTCTATGTAACCATATGTATCTATATTAAGTTGTACACAAGTTCATACTGATATCTCCAGCTGCAATATACTTATAACTCAGAATTGTTAAATTATACCATCATTGGTACACAGCTTTTTCAACTGGAGTATAATGCTGATGTATGGCATTTTTATTTTTGCATTTAATTTTACAAACTTCACTTATTTCCAAAGTTATTAATACTTAGGTTTCTCTTACTCCCTTCAGTGAGATTGTTTCATAGATTTATAATATAGCTAGGTTATTTCATCCCATTCTTTATTCCATCTTGGGATCCTCCAATCTCCTAAATCACTTTAAAATTTTGCATATATTAAAGTTCTATGGGGGACTTCCCTGGCAGTCGGTGGTTAGGATTCCATGCTTCCAATGCAGGGGGCTCAGGTTTGATCTTAGTGGGGAACTTGCTTCCCTGATAGCTCAGGTAAAGCGTCTGCCTACAATGTGGGAGACCCAGGTTCAATCCCTGGGTCGGGAAGATCCCCTGGAGAAGGAAATGGCAACCCACTCTCGTACTCTTGCCTGGAAAATCCCATGGACTGTAGCCTACCAGGCTCCTCAGTCCATGGGGTCACAAAGAGTCAGACACTATATCACTATAACACCCACATGCCACGCAGTATGGCCCCCAAAATAAATAAGACAAATTTAAAAAGGTTCTATAGGTTATATGGTATTATACAAAGTGGTTTCACCATTGTTAAATATACTCTGTGCTTATTCAACCCTCCTCCCCACTGAATGCCTACTGATCTCTACTAATCTATTTTCTGTCTCAATAGTTTTGCCTTTTCTAAAATGTCCTACAAGGACCTCCCTGGTGAGCCAGTGATTAAGAATCTGCCTAGTAGTTCAGAGGACTTGGGTTCAATCTCTGGTCAGGGAACTAAACTCCTAACTAACTAAACTAAACTAACTAAACTAAACATGGCACGGACAACCAAGCCCATACGCCACAACTACTAAACCCATTGCCACAACTAGAGAGCCCATGCACTGCAAGAATATCCCACATGGCACAATGAAGAGCCCATGTACTGCAACTAAGATCCAACACAGCCAAATAAATAAATATAAATTTTTTTAAATGATAAAATGTCCTATAAGTAGAATCATACATTTTATAGCCATTTAGATCTGATTCTTCCATTGAGCAGTATATATTCAAGATTCATCCATGTCTTTTCTTAGCTTGACAGCTCAGCTCTTAAAAATTTTTTTTATTGTTTTAATTGTAGTCAAATACACATAAAATTTACCATCTTAGGATTTCCCTGGTGGTCCAGTGATTAAGAATCTGCCTTCCCATGCAGGGTAAGCAGGTTCAATCCTTGGTCAGGGAACTAAGATCCCACATTCCATGAAGCAACTAACCCTGTGTACCACACTACTGAGCCCACACGCCATGACTAGAGAGCCCAAGGGCCACAACTAACTGAAGCCCATGCACTCTAGAGCCCATGCTCCACAAGGAGCCTGTGTGCCACAACAAAGACCCAGCACAGACACAAAAAAATTAAAAAAAAAGAATTTACTATTTTTAACTATTTTTAAGTGCATAGTTTAGTGGTTTTAAGTATATTCATATTGTTGTACAATCCACCATCCATATCCAGAATTCTCATTATCCTGCAAAACTAAAACTCTATGCCTATTAAACAATAATTCCCCATTCCTTCTTCCCTCAGTCCCTGGCAACCACCCTTCTGTTTTTCTGTCTCTCTATATATTTTTTTAAATTTTATTTTATTTAACTTTACAATATTGCATTGGTTTTGCCATATATCAAAATGAATCTGCCACAGGTATACATGTGTTCCCCATCCTGAACCCCTGTCTCTATAAATTTAACTACTCAAGGTCCCTCATATAAGCAGAATCTTACAGTATTTGTCTTTTTGTGACTAGTGTATTTCACTTAACATAATGTTCTCAAGGTTCATCCAACTGGTAGAATATGTCAGAATTCCCTTTCTTTTTAAGGCTCAATAATATTCCATTTTACGTTTATACCACATTTTGCTCATCCATTCATCTGTCAATGGACATTTAGGTTGCTTCTACCTTTTGGCTACTGTGAATAGCTCAGACCTTTTTCTCACTGAACAGTATTCCACTGAATGGGTGTTTCTATTTAGTTGGAAATTTTTTTCAATTGTGTAGCCTTTTTACCTTATGACAGAGGCATGAATCCATGGAAGTTGAGCTGCAGGCTAATCTAAATGACAGAGATCATGATACTTTCACCATTTCTTCTTTCTGACAGTGGCTCACATCCTTGAACCAGGCTTGGCGACTCAGCTCTCTCTTAGGATGTCTTCTTTCCTAAGATACTCCAGGAGCCACGTACAGATTCCTAAAGTCTGTTCCATCTGTCCTCCAGCAATGCTTGAATCCTAAGGAGATACAGTGTAGGCACCAGCTGGGAGCCCTGCTAGATAGAGAAAATGGAAGCACAAAGCATGAGTCATTCCTCAGTAGCTGTTATAGACCAAATTGTGCCCCCTCCAGCCCCAAATTCATATGTTGAAGCCCTAACTCCCAGTCTGACTATATTTGAAGACAGGGCCTTTAGAGAGGTAATTAAGGTTAAATGAAGTGATAAGGCTGGACCCCTAATCTGACAGAGCTGCTGTCCTTTTTAAGAAGAGCAGAAGACACCAAAGATCTCTCTTTCTCAGTGAGACTACAGAGGAAAGCCATGGGGCACAGAGTAAGAGGGTCACCATTTACAAGCCAGGAATAGAGATCTCATCAGAAACTAACCCTGGCACCATGATCTTGGACTTTCAGTCTTCAGAATTGTAAGAAAATAGACATCTGTTGTCAAGCCACACAGTCTGTAGTATTTTATAATGTCAGTCTCAGAAGACCAATACAGTAGCAAGGGACTTCCCTGGTGGCCCAGTGGTTAAGAATCAGAGGACGCAGGTTCGATCCCTGGTCAGGGAACTAGGATCCCACAGGGAGCACAGTATAGTCAAAAATAAAGAAACAGGAAGATAGACTACTTTTGATAACATATCACTGAGGTAGGAGCAAAAAGATCTCACACTTAATTATATGTAATAGAGCACTAGATAAGTATTTTCCATTTTAAGATTCAATTATTGCTATGTGCTGTGCTTAGTCATTCAGTTGTGTCCAACTCTTTGCAACCCCATGGACTGTAGCCCACTAGGCTCCTTTGTCCATGGAGATTCTCCACACAAGAATACTGGAGTCAGTTGCCATGCCCTTCTCCACGAGATCTTCCCAACTCAGGGATCGAACCCAGGTCTCCTCATTGCGGGCAGATTACTGTCTGAGCCACCAGGGAAGCCCAAGAATACTAGAGTGGTAGCCTATCCTTCTCCAGGGCATCTTCCCTACCCAGGAATCAAAACGGGGTTAATTGAAGTGCAGGCAGATACTTTACCAGCTGAACTACCAGGGAAGCCCAATTATTGCTGTGGACTTCTCTAAAGTTATGCTTTGGATTTCTGAAGCTGAAAGCTCAGATTCTCCATAAACTGGTGCCTAAGCAAATCTCAGAGACAGTTTTGGGTGAAGTAGAAAAGGACAGCTTTATTACAGTAAGTCCCCCTACATACAAACAAGTTCTATTCTAAGAGCACATTTGTAAGTCAAATTTGTTCCTAAGCTCAACAAAATTAGCCTAGGTACCCAACTAATACAGTTGGCTATACAGTACTGTATTGTAATAGGTTTATAATAATTTTCACACAAATAATATATAAAAAACAAACCAATACAAAAAATAAACATTTTCCATTTTACAGTATCTTTAAAAGTACAGTACAGTTGCATGCAGCAGTGGCAAGGAGGGAACAGGAAAGAGGAGTTACTGACTGGAGGAGGGAGAGGAGGTGGGAGATGGTAGAGCTGAAGGACTGTCAGCAATCGATGTAGGATAAGCTGTAATTTCACTCATGTCTGACATTGATGGCACAGGTTCTGGTTCCTTACTGGATTCTATTCTATCTTCCCTCTTGCTTCCAGACATTCCGAGCTTGAAATAAAGTTTCTGTACTACTGTACTTTACACAATATTGTAAAGTACACAAAAGCACAACAAGTTGTAGAGGATGCATGCATGGCAGACATGTGAATTAACTTACATTACTGGACATGCAAATGCATGTTCATATCTTTGAAACTTGCAACTTCAAGGTTTGTATATAGGGGGACTTACTGTACTTTGCTAGGCAAAGGGGGACATAGCAGGCTTCTCCCTTGAAAAACATGTCACAACCTAGGAGGATTTGATCAGGAGTTCTATAACAATGCTTCCTTGTGGCTCAGATGATAAAGAATCTGCCTACAATGCAGGAGACCCGGGTTCAATCCCTAGGTTGGGAAGATTCCCTGGAGAAGGAAATGGCAACCCACTCCAATATTCTTGCCTGGAAAATTCCATGGATAGAGGAGCCTGGCAGACTACAGTCCATGGGGTCGCAAAGAGTCAGACATGGATAGGACAGAGCATACATGTACTCTGTCTTGTCTTTTATAACAATACTTCCCAAGGGTGGGGTTGTGACAAGATTAGGATGTTCAGGGTCTCAGATGGTCTCCTAATTTGATGAGCTTCTCAACAAATTTATCTTCCCTTTAATCTTGCCTCAGGTGGTTTCTCAATTGCTCCTCCCTTGATTAGCAACTATTGCAATCTGCCCTTGGGACTCAAGGAAGGTCATGGAAGCTGGAGTCTTGCCTACAAGAAATGAGGGACAGAAACAGGCCTCCATATCCAAGATCTCCACAGGGCCTCTCATGGTTTCATTTCCTCTACACATAGGAAGCAATGTATATAATCTTGTTCAGTCACTCAGCCATGTCCAACTCTTTGAGACTTAATAATGTATAATAAGACATAATTGTTTCTTTAAATAACTCATGGCAAAGATTATAGAGACAGTCACATTATAAATTTAGGACTTCACTTCTAAGAATCACCACTCAAAATAACTAATTTGTGATGGTTACACAACTTTGTGAATAGAATGTTGTGTTAGTCACTCGGTCATGTTTGACTCTTTGCAACCTCCTAGACTATCCAGGCTCCTCTGTCCATGGGATTATCCAGGCAAGAATAGTGGAATGGGTAGCCATTGCCTTCTCCAAGGTATCTTCCCAACCCAGGGATCGAACTCAGGTCTCCTGCATGGCAGGCAGATTCTTTACTGTCTGAGCCACCAGGGAAGCCTCATGAATAGAATAAAACCACTAAATTGTACACTTCAAAAGGGTGAATTTTATGGTATGTGAATTATATCTCAATTTAAAAATTTGTAATAACTCTTTACAAGCACTTTCTGTATTGTCTCATTTAGCCTTCACAACAAAACCCTTAGTTATCTATCATACTACTATGATGAGGAAACTGAAGCTCAGAGAAGTTTAATGACTTGGCAATTTCCACAAGATCTCATACTAAGTACAGAAAAGATGCAGACCTTCATTTTCAAATATTAAATCCAGTGCTTTCACCACATCTAGTATTATGTACTTCCTGTCTCTCATTATTTCTGTAATGCAGACAAAGTGGTTAAAATGTGGCCAACGTTGCCGAGGAAGCCAGACTCTCCTAATTTTCAAACCTATGGTAGAGTCATTCTTATGAAGACACTGGTCTTGGAACTGGAATTTTGAGATCCCGGTCTGCAAGATGCAGCTCTGTCACCCATACTGAAATAGAAGGAAAGGGGGCAGGGCACAATCTATAAAAGAATGACAGAGTGATTGCCTAGAGGTAAAGAATCTGCCAGCAATGCAGAAGCAGCAGGAGATGTGGGTTCAATCACTGGATTGGGAAGATCCCCTACAGAAGGAAACGGCAACCCACTCCAATATTCTTTTTTTTTTTTTTTCCCTCCTGCTTCCTTCTTCCCCTTGGCTGCTGCAGGGCTGTTCTCTATGTCTATGAGTCTTTTTCTGTTTTGTAGATAAGTTCATTTCTGTCATATTTTAGATTCCACATACAAGTGATATCGTATGGTATTTGTCATTTTCTTTCTGACGTACTTGACTTAGTATGATAACCTCTAGATCCATCCATGTTGCAGAAACAGCCATTTTTAAAATGCTCTCAAGGTCAGTGGAGGGCATCAGTTGCTATTGCAGTTCAGACACATCATTACTGATCTGCTGGTTTATCTTGTTGGCCTCGAGCAGAAACCTGTAGCTCCTTCAGCTCCTGGTGGACCTTTTCCTTTGACTTCTCTGTGCTTTTGGGCAAAGGAGAAAATACAGCTCCATAAGGAGAGATGACAGAGTCTGGAGAGTGAGAGCTGCCCTGGGACAAAACAGATAATGAGCAGCTGTCCATACTGCGTTAAAAAAAGAGAAAGGCTTTGGTCTTCTTTATTGCTAGGGAATGAAAAGAATGTGCTTGCCAGATCAGTAGTGTATACCACGTGACAGAAACTGTGTTGTTCTGTTTCAACAATGGTATCACCTCTGGTGTAGCACCTGTGATTGGGACAACTGTTACTTCAGTTTGTATCAGTTTGTAGTAGTAGCAGTTGCAGAGTTCCCCCGTGGCTCAAATGGTAAAGAATCTGCCTGCAATGTCGGAGACACGGGTTCTATCCCTGGGTGGGAAGATCCCCTGGAGAAGGGAATGACAACCCACTCCAGTATTCTTGCCTGGAGAATCCCATGGACAGAGAAGCCTGGTGGGCTAAGTTCATGGGGTTGCAAAGAGCGACTAACACTGAGTAGTGAACCAGCAGCTGTCAAGAAAGGTAAATTAAACTGGGATATGATGGGGACTATCATCTTTGTCTCCTTTAATTCTTTGAAGGTGGTACTGATTTCTGTAATTCTTCCCAGTATATGGTATTTCTTCTGATCCACACTATCATGGGTAGAAGAGAAGGCAGGAAATTTCAGAGGCTTTCACTTCACCATTTCTACCTGAAAGGTTGTTGTTGAATCACGCGAATACACCGGGATTCTTGGCCCCCGGAGGAGAAGAATTCAATCCGGGGCCAGAGACGAGGCTTGATCGCTCAGAGCTTTTGTGTAATAAAGTTTTATTAAAGTATAAAGGAGATAGAGAAAGCTTCTGACATAGGCATCAGAAGGGGGTAGAAAGAGTACCCCTCCAATATTCTTGCCTGAGAAATCTTATGGACACAGGAGCCTGGTGGGCTATACTCCATGAGGTCACAAAGAGTTAGTCGTGACTGAGGGACTAAACAACATGTTCAAGATGGCTAACAAGTCAACCTCCACTAGTCCTTGAGCCTCAGTATACGCTCTTCATGACACATCAGCAAGCTAAATGACACATCCACCAGTGCCATGACAGTTCTGAGGCCAACCGTCAAAGGCCAAAACGTGGGCAATTGCCCAATTCTTGGAAATCCCTGCCCTTTCCTCTGAAATAGCTGGAATAATCCTCCCACTCATTAGCCTATGAAATTACCCAACCTATAAAAACTAACCAGACCACATTTCAAGGCAGTCCCTCTTGCCTTTTGAGATGGCCCATATTCTGTCTGTGGAGTGTCTCTCTGTAAATAAATCCACTTCTTACCTATCACTTTGTCTCTCACTGAATTTTTTCTGCAATGAGACATCAATAACCTGAGCTTCATTAAGTCCTGAAACAAGGTGTCTGCTCTTAGTTGGAAGACCTTGGGTTTTGGCTGTGTTCGAGTCCTGGTCACATAGGTTAGTGCCCCAAACCGGGTTTTGGCCAGGTTGGAGTCCCAGCACATGGGTTCAAGTCCCAACCTGAGATGAATGGTTTCAATATCAACAAACATTTATGCTGAAGGAAATGGGGTGGATTAATTAGTGACCTCTTGTTTATGAAAACAGAGATTCATATGATGTGAAACCCTCAATCACAAGTAATTGGGTTTATTTTGGTCTTGTTCTTTAATTTAAACAATGACCAAAGTTCTTTAAATAACAATGTATATTATAATGTTATTACAATTTCTAATAAAGTCCAAAAGACTAGTTTTCTACATGGTTTTTGCTAGCAAAAGTGAATTATCAGCAGAGCAGTAAACAAAATTGTCAACTACAGATTGGCACTTGTCATCTACCTTTACAAGGATAAATCATGTGGTAATACAGCTGCTGATTTTCAACACTTCCTGAAAGGAGTTCAGGGTGGAGAGAAAAAACAAGGCACCCTGTGCTTAGGGAAAAACTGGCAGAAAGGGTCTTCAGATAGTTAGATATTTTCAGGAGCAGATATTATGAGCCCAATTCTTGTATCTCTTCATATCTACAAAAGCACTAAAATCCTTCATGGTGATGACTGCTCCTCTTGACCAGCAGAAAACGTAGGCAAAAAATATGTGCTTGATTGCATGTATTCCCCCTTCACCAAAATCACATACATGCTGACACTCCCCTGCCTCTTTAGAGCAGCTTCTCAGAGCTGTCTGAGGTATTGTCTTCTGAGCATAGCCTTCACTTTGCCCCAAATAAAACTTAATTCACAACTCTAACATTGTGCATATTTTTAAAGTCATCAAAATATATCCACAGTAACAAAAAGTCAAGTGACTTCTAGTAAAGGGGAGCGATGAAAGGGTTACACTCACAGACGTGATTTGAAAGCAATTTCTTTCAACAGCAGTGACCAAACAATAAGTTTAAATTTACTCTAAATTTAAACTTGGTCAGACAAGTTTTCTGGTCAGACACAAACACAGGAAAGAGGAAAGGACCTCATTTGTCTACAGTGTTTGTTTTCTGAAATAATTTGTTTTTCTAATTCAGGGAATGTCTATTGGCACCATAGAAAATTTGAGAGTTACAAAGAGAACTTTCATTAGTTGTAAATGAACATATTAAGATTGGGAAACAAAGCTGAGGAGAACCAGCAAGAACACCTTCCAAGTGCTCTATCACTTGAAGTTCGGGCTAATTAGTCCCCTCATTTTTATTTCTCTCTCCCTTCTCTACAGCCTTAAGAAATAGGGACTTGTGGTCAACAGAGCCTGCTGGAGGCAGGACAGAAGCTGGAGAGTACAGAGGTATCTGCACCCCTCTCCCCCAGCTAAACCATGATACCTATGTGTGCTAAGTGACTAGCCCACCAGGCTCCTCTACCCATGGGATTTTCTAGGCAAGAACACTGGAGTGGGTTGCCATTTCCTCCCCCAGGGGATCTTGTATTTTTTTCTTTTTTAAAAAATTTATTTTAGGTGGAGGCTAATTACTTTTCAATATTGTGGTGGTTTTTGCCACACATTCACACGAATCAGCCATGGGTGTACATGTGTTCCTCCAGGGGATCTTCTTGATTCAGGGATGGAACCCGGGTCTCCTGCATTGTAGGTGGAGTCTTTACCACTAGCGCCACCAGGAAAGCCCATGACACTTACATTATTAGCAGAAAACCAGGTGGCGTTAGTGGTCAAGAACCCACTTGCCAATGCAGGAGACTTGAGACATGGGTTCAACCCCTTGGTTGGGAAGCTCCCCTGGCGACGGAAATGGCAACCCACTTAAGTATTCTTGCCTGGAGAATTCCATGGACAGAGGAGCCTAGCGGGCTACAGTCCATGGGGTCGCCAAGAATCAGACACGACTGAGTGACTTAGCATGCACGCAGGTACGGTTGATGCCAAGCATGGGGAATCGCAGACATTCCCTCCCAGCTGTACCCATAACGTGGCCATCCCAAATGGGCGAGGTGTTGGGAGTGGAGACCGGTGGCAAGATCCGCTCTTTCAACTTTAAGCTAGCACTTATTGACCACCTTTTGTCTGCTAAGCTCTGTGCCACGGTGCCTCTCGCGTTTTTTTTTTTTTTTTAAACAAATCCATGAGGTGGGTCGTGTGACCCACAACCTTCTGAGGTAAATGTTACAGGTGGCAGGTGGGGAAAAAAAAAAAAAGACTGAGGGAGACGCAGTGGCATACCCTTCTTCACACAGGTCAAACCTTATTTCTCTGTGAAATTCACTCCCCTTCAACCAGTACCCAGCCCCACCTTATCCCACGCCGCCCCACCCCCGGCCTCCACCGCTTCTCGTCTTCTCAGTCGTCCCAGAAATTAAAAACGAAGTGGTTGGCCGCAAAGCTCTTTAGGGGGTCTGGATTGCAGCTTGACGGCTTTACAGTTTTAGGAGCTGAAAAGTAAAACCCTCAAGGTTCTCACGTCAAAGGACCTGTTAAGGCGCAGGAGGCGCACGCCTTCCCTCTCAGCGCCGGGGACCCTGGGGCCCAAGTCTAGCCTCTCGCAAGGGCGCACGGGCCACCATGCGCATGCGCAATGGCCTCCGGACGCACGCCGTCCCTCCACTCCCTGCCCCACCCGCGCCCGCTCCCAGGCCCTGAGGGATACAGCGAGGGCGTGTGTCTGGCTTCTGCTGGCCGTTGGCCCCCTCAGACGGTGCCCTGGCAGAGCTCTCCTCGAGGCCCGTCGCCTCCCCTCCTCCCCGGCTCTGGCAACAAAACTCTAGCGTAGAGCCGGGGAGATGGGGAGGAGTCCTTCAGCGTGGCACCCCCAGGGCCTCCGGCTGGTCTGGAGTCGGCCCGCCCCGAGGGGCGTGAGGAGGGGGCGGGGCTGAGGACTTAGGACTGGGGCCCAGAGACCGCCTCCTGCAGAGCCCGAGCAGGCAGCCCAGTCTGGTGCTGAGAGAGCCATGACCGCGCTACGGGGGCTCTGGCCCGAGATGCAGGATACCTGCACCTCGCTGGGGCTGATGCTGTCGATCGTGCTGTTCACGGGGCTAGCCCGCGTGGTCACCCGGCAGCAGCTGAACGGACCCATGGCCCACGCCTTCGTCTTGGAGTTTCTGGCCACCTTCCAGCTCTGCTTCTGCACTCATGAGTTACAACTGCTGAGTGAGCAGGAACCCCTGCACCCCACCTGGCCGCTGACGCTAATCTACTTCTTCTCAATGGTGCATGGACTGACTCTGGTGGGCACCTCCAGCAACCCGTGCGGCGTGATGATGCAGATAATGCTGGGGGGAATGTCCGCTGAGACGGGTGCGATTAGACTGTTAGCTCAGCTGATTGGTGCCCTGTGCAGCAGGTACTGCATGAGCGCCCTGTGGAGCCTGGGGCTGACCAAGTATCACGTCAGCGAGAGAAGCTTCGCTTGCAGGAATCCCATTCAAGTGGACTTGCCCAAAGCGGTCATCATAGAGGCTGTCTGCTCCTTTATTTTCCACAGCGCTTTGCTGCACTTCCAGGAGGTCCGAACCAAGCTTCGTATCCACCTGCTGTCAGCACTCATCACCTTTTTGGTTTATGCAGGTTTGTTATTCCCACAAAACACTGGGCACGTCCGGAGCTTCTATGACTTGAGACTCTTAAGTTCTTTGCCAGGATTCATTCGAAACTACTACGCTTCTATGATGTCAGTATTGGTATTTCCGTAATTCTAATCATTTTGCAGCTCATTCTTTACCGATAGGGTGCAAATATAGATCCTCCATTCAGTGCTTTCTTTTTAACACCCAGAGAAAGCCACTTCTGTGCTGAAACAGAGATCATGTGAGATACTGCCAAGGGTTCAGATATCCTACAAAGGGATTGTTGTAATAGTAGAGAGGAAAGATAACATCGGCTACCTTTTGCCCACTTGGTATATAGATCCTTGCTGAGGCTCTCGCTGAAAAATGATCCTGGGTTTCAAAAGTTCCTTCCAATTTAAAGCACAAGCTACATGAATAGCTAGTAGTAAGAGTGGGAAATAAACTTCTGTAGTTCTATTTCTTATTTTTTACAAAATTACTTAAAATCATATATTTCCTTTCTAATTCATCTTGAATTTTTAATGGCCTATCAAGAAAGATGTGTTTTAAAATCAAAACTTGCTTGAAATCAAAGATTTTTTAAAAATAATTCTTGAGAAAATTCTTGAGAAAAAAATAATTCTTGAGAAATCTGCTTGATTTTTTGTAAATCGTATTTACCTTGACAGATCTCAGATATAGTGGATATTCTAACTAGGACAGGAAAATATTCTAAATAGGATAGGGAAATTTGAAAAGCAGTGATGAAGCACGTCATTTTAAATGATCATAACAGAATATTTTCACTAGAACTATCTGAATTGTAAAATGTTTGGGAGGTAGGAATCTAATAAAAAGAATTAGTAGTAAGACTCTGTCTTCTGCCCATTGAAAGGGAAACTATGAGTAGAAGCAAACCTTAAGGATTTTTAAACATATGCTCAACTTCCTAGGTAAAATGAAAGACTTTCTGATTCATTTCACCTTCTTTAAAATCTAGTACCATCCTTTTTGTAGACTCAGATGGAAATGAGTGGTATAGGAAAGAAGGAAGGATATATGCATATTTGAGGGGTTGGTGAGTAGTTGCTTATTAAAATTTTAAGTTTGGACTAAATCAGAAACATCCCCTGTATATGAACAGAATCATCCCTTGCAAAAAGTTATGCCACAGTTTAGCTCTGTACTTTAATTAGATGTGGTAAACATTTAAAAGATGTTTTAGGGATTTCCTTGCTGGTCCAGTGGTTAATACTCCTCACTTCCACTGCAGAGCTAGGGGGTGGGTGCAGGTTGGATCCCTGGTCCAAGGAACTAGACTTTCACATGCCCCACAGGGGCAGCCAAAAAGAGAAGTTTTAAATTAACACAATGTTATACAGAGTTCCTTATCCCTCTCTTGATAATCTATAAATTGGTATTCCTGTTTTTGTACTTTTAATACATATTTATTATTTCAACAGTAATACTGTATATAATATTAGCCAGTATCTATTTTATAAGTGACAAAGATTTTGAGAGAAGAGAAACAAGATAATATTTAAAATTATACATAAATATAATGAGAGTTATTGGAAAGGACCCATAAAATAACAATTTAAGATATCCAGAAATGTTCTTTTCCTTCCCCTCACATTACTGACATCAACATTGCTGAAATGAGGCTACTAATTGATGGAGGAGGAGAGACCGAAAGGATCACTAGAGCAGTGGTTCTCAACATTCCCTCTACATAGGAATCACATGGGGAGTGTTTTAAACATATCCATATTTGGGTACAGAGATTAAGATTTAATTGCTGTGGAAAAAAAACAAAATAAGATTTAATTGCTGTGTGAAGGGGCCTAAGCAATGGTAGATTTAAATTTTTCCCAGGTGATCCCAATATGAAACCAGGACCGAGAACCACTGCTCCCATCTATATTTTGCTGGTCAGTTCATCACAGCCACTAGTCACATGTACTTATCAACTAAAATATTCAATTCTTCAGTCACTGTAACAACATTTCAAGTACTCAATAGCCATGTCTGGCTAGTGAGTACCATATTGGACAGCGATGAAAACTGCAGGGACAGAACCTAACAATTATTTATTGTTGTTACAGATATTGATTATTATGATGTTCCTTTTCTGCCAAATAAGGAAGATAAGAATATTCACTGGGCAGCGTGCAAGCATATAGGAAATTTATGAGTTTTGGTATTTAATCCTTACAACAACCCACTGATGAATAAATACATTATTCCCATTTTAAGTAAAGTAAGTGAGGGTTAAGAACGTGAAATGCCTTGTTCAAGATCACACAGCTATTAACAGAATGAGCTGGAACCATGGTTCAGATTTACACTAAAGCTTATACTCATTTCATTATCAGCATTTTATAGCATGCTCCTAAAAAGTAACAAAAATATGTACATACAACTGAATATTGTTCAGCCATGGAAAGGAATGAAGTTCTGATACATGCTACCATAGGAATGAACCTTGAAAACATTATGCTAAGCATAATAAGCCAGACACAAAGGGACAAATGTTATATGACTTCACTTTATATGAAATATTCAGAACAGGCAAATTCACAGTCAGAAAGTAGAACAGAGGTTACCATGGGTTGGGCAGCAAGGAGGAATAGGGATTTTTTTGTTTAATGGGTACAATTTCTGTTTGGGGCAGTGAAAATTTTAGAAATAGTGGTGATGGTTGAACATTATAACTGCTGCTAAGTCGCTTCAGTCGTGTCCAACTCTGTGCGACCCCATAGACGGCAGCCCACCAGGCTCCCCCGTCCCCGGGATTCTCCAGGCAAGAACACTGGAGTGGGTTGCCATTTCCTTCTCCAGAACATTATAACTAGTGCCATGAATATACACTTTTAAATGGTTAAAATGGCATATGTTATATTTTACCATAACATAACAAAATTTAAGTTAACAAAGGATTGTTACCAAATAAATTTAGCAAACACTGGATTAAACAGATTTTCTAATTTAAGACTCACAGAGTTTTACTATGCTACTGTTTATAGTGAAACTCCAAGAGAAAGATATGGAACAGTTTTTCAAACATAGGAATACTTTTGTCTAGGAGTGTGCAGTAGAAGAGAGCATACTTTGGGAAATGCTGCACTAAGTCATATCACTCCCCATTATTTTCTATGGATATAAATCATAACTTTAGGTCAGAGCTATTTAAATAGAGTGAACTGTTTTAGGACTAGCTCAGTGTGTATCTCATCAGGCAGACATGGACTTTGCAGGAAGGAGTTAAGAATAGATAGGGAAGGGAAGGCAGGGGAAGCATTAGCTAAGTCAGGAATTGTTACAAGTTACTTCAATATGTAACTCTCTCTCATTTTTTAATTTCTAAAACACTATTGGGCTTCCCTGGTGGCTTAGCAGTAAAGAATCCACCTGCAATGTAGGAGACATGAGTTTGATCCCTAGGTTGGGAAGATCCCCTGGAGTAGGAAATGGCAACCCACTCCAATATTCTTGCCTGGGAAAGCCCATGGATAGAGGAGTCTGGTGGGCTACAGTCTATGGGGTTTTAAGAGCTGGACACAATTTTGCAACTAAACCACCACGACCAAGATAATATTAGTATTGGTTTGACTAAGTTGCATGCTGGGATATTTCTTTAATCACTTGCATTTGAGGATACCCAGAAGTCACTTATACAGGTCATATCAAAAGAACTGATTATTTAAGCTTATAGAACATAACTGTTCAGCAACAGAGCTACAGGCTCCTTGGATAGCCAATGACTAAGCATCTGATTGCATATTTATTGATTTAGCACCCTGCACATTTGTGCAGATGGAGGCCACTGATGTCTTTAACACTTGTATTTATTGGCTTCCCAAATAAAGTGAAAAAAAGCTTTGTGTTATTAACATATTAAAACTATAAAACTATTAATGCAGATTTGGAAGGTTTAGGTTTGGGGAGAATTTGGTTCAATGACTAGGATAAGAGAGAACTGCGTAAATTAATTAGATATTGGAAAAAAAATCTATTTTACACATCCAAGTAGGTTGTCTTTCTTACTGTACTGTTCCTTTGCAGAACTTTTAGTTATATACTTGTTTTCTGATGTAATGCCTGTCTTCCTCCACCAAACAGTAAGCTTTATGAGTACAGAGACTAAAATTGTTTTATTCATTATGAAACATAACCAGGACTGAGAGTGTCCCATTACAAATAAATACTCATTATTTTTAGAATGAGTAGAATGAATGAAATAGCAAATAGTCTATTCACTTAAAAAAATCAAAAGAAATAATACATATCTGGGTATTCCATATTTTATGCCTAAGAGCTTCTAAAATAAGCCTAATAAAATGTCCAAAGTAATTCCATTTTTACTCCATTCAGGAGCTTTTGGAATCCTTCTAAGTCATGAAGAATTTGGATAGATTATTTGTCAAAGAAGGGAGCTAAGTCCTATATATATATATATATTTATATTTAATACAATAACCATAATGACATAGGTTCCAATCTCCAAATGAAAAACAGCTTCAAACAAGGCACAAAATATTTTGTTTTTGTTTTTCTCATGCCAGTATAATACAATGGTAAAGAGCATAAGCCTCTTGGACTATGTCCTTAGGATAGATAATTTAGGTCTGTTTCCTCATCCTTAAAATGGAGAATAACACTATCGCTTCAGACTATCATGAAAAATAATGTACTCCAAGTTCTTCCCACAGTAACTGGCATAGATGTCTGGTCACTTTATAAATTAGTTAATTGACACTGTAGCTTTTATACAAGTCTTGCATGATTTTAGTGTCATTCTGTCACAGAGAACTTGATTTGCTTTAGGAGTGCTGAGACACCTAAGTGCCTATAATTACCAGATTTGGAACTCTGTCTTTTGACTGTCCTAATTTCACCAAGTTCACACTGTCCTCTGAGATTCCTGGCAGCCAGCTGGATCTCCCTGTTGATACCTCTTCTTCAACAGGTGTAATGGCTTCCTCCCTCCAGACATCAATACATAGTAACTAATTTTTCAGAGTCATTTTCTCCAAGTTCTGTGCCTGATGGATAATTCTTACTTTTTAAATAATTCATATTTAACTACGAAATACATGAATGTGTTCTTTTTGTAAATAATGGAAACACTACCAATGAGACTCTCAATGCCTTTTGATTACCATCCTTCATGCCTGTCCCCTCTCCTTCCCTGCCTCCTCTTCTCACCAGTATAGTCCTCTGTGCGTGCATGTCCTTCCAAACTCTTATGTACATTTACTGTACATATTGATAGGACCCTACAGAAACTATTTTATGTGTGTTCATATTAAGATGAATCATACCTTACTTTCTGCAGTTTTTTTAGTGGTGTGGTTCAATGATACTATCTTGGAGATCTGTGTTAGTAAAGAGATCTTTCTTATTATTTGAATACTGAACAGCATTCCAAATTAATAATAAAGTTATTTATTTAGCTATTTTCTTATGAATGAACATTTAGGTTTTTCCCAGTTTGTTGCTATTATAAACAAACAACCTTATACATGTCTACTAGTATACAGGTACCAGTAGTTCTCCAGGACAGTGGTTTTCAACAGAACAATTTTGGCAACGTCTGGAAACATTTTTGTTTGTTATATGGGGAAGATGAATATGCAGCTGACGTTTAATGGGTCAAGGCTAAGAATGCTAAAAATCCCACAGTGCATAGAACCCTAACAAAGAATGATCCAGCCTAAAATATCAAAGCCAATGCCATGTTTTGGACCTTTTGTTGACACAATGGATTTCTGAATCAGTTAACTTACCCTTAATGCTTAAAATAACAATTTTTTTTTCATGATTTTGTGGGTTAGATAGGAAATTCCCCTGAGATCATATAGCTGGACAGTTGGTTTCTTTGGAAGAGCAAAGGTGCTTCACTCATGTGTCCAGCAGTTAACAGCCAACTAAGACACCTCAGTTTTTTTCCTTGTGGCCTCTCATCCTCCATCAGCCTAGATCAGCTCATGTACACGGTCAGCGCATTGTTCCAACACAGCAAGGAGTAGAAGCCAATGATGGATTTATTGAGACCTGAACCTAGAATTCAGTGTTGCTCCTCACATTCAGAATTCACATAGCATCACTTCTGCTGCATTCTATTTGTTAATGCAAGTTGCAAAGCCAGTTCATACTCAAGAGAGAGGAACAGACTTGTACATCTTAAGAGAAGCAGCATCTACCAAGTCATACTGAGCAGATCTGGTGATGGGAGGATTAGAAGACAGAGTATGAAGTAACTGGAGGTTTAGCGTGATATAAGACCAAATGATAGTGTTCTCAGACCTAATAGAAATACCAAAGACCTAATGGGAATACTGAAGCAAACTAATTATGAAGGCAATGGTTGTCTATTGATAAATGCCTTAAAAAAAATCACAGGTCACTTGTATTATCACTGTACATATTACATTATATTTTATTGTATAATCTGTGTGGAAAGATCTGTGTGAGTTCTTACCTTTCTGTTCATGGTGTCCGGAACATAAGAACTCAATAATTCTTTGTGGCATTAATTTGAAATGACCACATGCCAACCAAATAATTCTGCTGGCCCCTGGCAGTTGCAGGCTCAACATTCCAAGATTTGACTATTCAAGAGTGGTTCTGAAGGTCCATGATGTGATGTCATTTATAATTGCTGAGGCATGAATATGAATTGTGCTGTGAGGCTGGCATGCCAAGAAAAAAACTCTTAGCCACGGAGTGAACTCAGTTCATTTCTCAACATCTTTATCTCAACAAAGCTTCAATGTTTTCAGCCTGTCAAGTGTGAAATTTTATGAAAAGGTCACTTAATTTCCAATTTTATTTCACGGCATTTTATAAAAACAGTTAACATGCTCTTGTGGCATGTGTCCATGTAAAATTTGTGAAGATCTCTGATCTGTTGCTGTAGCTAAGTTGGAGGCAGATGAGTGTGCTCAAGCTTCCACATGGAACAACCACCAGAAATGTCTCTATCTCAGGGATACAATGAGGGTATGTTCTGGAAAGCTGAGCCACAGTTTTGGTGAGTACCACTGGACAGCCAGTCCAACCTCTTTCACTTTTCCTCACTTGCTGTGGCCACAGCTATAAAATTCCTGGGCCCCATCTCAGAGAGAGACCCTAAGTGAAGAGCTGGACCCTAAGTCCTGAAAAGCAGGCAACAGAATTTGTGCTGATCTTTCATAATTACTCAGTCACTTCTTTATTAAAATTTTTTTCTGTAACCACTTTATTGAGATATAATTCACATACCATTCACAATCACTTCTTTAGGGCTTTGTTGACAAGTAAAAGTGGAATAGTTTACTTTTTGTTCCAACACCAAGGTTATTTCTGTTCAAGAGGATCCTGGGGTATTGTACCCATTTTAACAACATTTTCATTATATTTTTATTAATTTAAGTTGAATGTTAAGGGCAGCCAAATCTGTTTTATAAAAGTGTAGGAATACTAATAGAGCAGGTTAATTTTCAATGTGTATTCATAATATACCACAGCAAAAGCACTGGATGAAAATTCTTAATGTCCTTTGTCCTCCTGCCTTTTTTGCACCTGGCATATTATAATCTATAATCTATTTTTATATTCTATAATATGCCAGGTGATTCTGCAAAGAAAAATTACAGAATAAAAAAACTTAAATACCTAAAATAAAAGTTTTATTTAGTAATCCCTGTATTTCTAGTTGCAAGAAAATGTAAGATATATGGTTTGATATCATTCTGGTTAATATGTATTACAGGAGGAAGTCTAACAGGAGCTGTATTTAATCCAACTTTGGCACTTTCACTGCATTTCAAGTGTTTTGATGAAGCATTCCTTCAATTTTTTATAGTATATTGGCTGTCTCCTTCTTTAGGTAAGTATATTTTTATTCAATATGATGAAAAGATTAGGGTATACTAAAATACAATATGGAATGTCACAAAAAAGGTATGAAATATTATGTCCGAAATAACATTTTATTTTGTGCAGTATCCGTTAAAACTGCTTTTGTCTTTAAAGAAACAAGTTAAGAATAGTAAGTTTGAAGTTTAATCTCTCTTTAATATGCCCTTAGATATGAGGGCAAAGAAGTGACGAGTGATTACTTCCACTAAAAAATAATCTTTTTTTGCTAAAGGAATTTGTTTTTTCAAGTTTGTGAGCTCCAGATAAAATACTATTTAGCTCATCTGACCCATTTTGTCGAACAGCATTTCATGAAACAATACAGAACTATAATAAATGTAGTTTTAAAATTTTCCACAAATTGCATTCCTGTTATTTCTATCTGGGTCAGTTATGTAAAACTCTTCTTCTCAAATAGGTCAAATAACACAAAAAAAGTTACAAAATAACTAATCATGATATGCATATCCTTATATAAATTATCAGCATTTCTTGATTTTGTTTAATCATCTATTTTAAGCCTGACTGTAATTCACAGCTATAAATGAATATGAGGATAACTGGCCTTCTAATTAGTTCATTCTTCTTTTTATCCATAGTTTGCATTTTGTTTCTTGTTGCTTATTTCTGTTAAAAAAAAAGGGGGGGCAGGGGAAGGGGAGGGTACCTACAGAAGAGAACATGGGCCTAACAGGTTTGAATAGCCATGACACTTTACTCCTCCCATTCACCCTCCATTCCTGTCATTTAGGACTTTTCCTCACATTTAGCATCTGTTGCGCTCAGTAATCGGAGAAGGCAATGGCACCCCACTCCAGTACTCTTGCCTGGAAAATCCCATGGATGGAGTAGCCTGGTAGGCTGTAGTCCATGGGGGTCACTAAGAGTTGGACATGACTGAGCAACTTCCCTTTCACTTTTCGCTTTCATGCATTGGAGAAGGAAATGGCAACCCACTCCAGTGTTCTTGCCTGGAGAATCCCAAGGACGGGGTAGCCTGGTGGGCTTCCGTCTATGGGGTCACACAGAGTCGGACACGACTGAGGCAGCTTAGCAGCAGCAGCATACTCAGTAATATCTATACCTAAACATGAAGAATATCAGAAACTGTATTTTAAACTGCTAATAACGGTAACTTTTTTTCATCTATTCATTACTAGTGTTTTCCAGTAACTTCTTCAAAGATAAATTATCTGTTTCTGATTTTTAAGAAGTAAAAAAAGGTCACTGAAGTTCACAAAGAAGTTAAAAAGGTCACTAATTGGACAGGTCTACTAATAGTTTTTTTTTTTAATATTTATTTATTTGGCTGCACCAGGTCTTCGTTGCGGCACATGGGATTACTGATCTTCATTATGGCACATGGGATCTTTTTTTTTCCAGTCATGGCAAATGGGATCTAGTTGTGGCATGCCAACTCGTAGGTGCGGCACGTAGGATCTAGTTCCCTGACCAGGGATTGAACCCAGGCACGCTGCCACCTCCTCCAAATTAATAAGATGTTAGAAATGTGACTGTAAGGATGTATATAGAATTAATTCTCTAGCTTATACATTTCATATAATGAAAATTAGTAAATTCTATTTGATTCTATAAAATTGCAACTCCATTTTAGAAAGTTTTAAACATGTCTTATTTTCTAGCTCCAACTTTATAAAGAAAATGTCAAATTTTGTGAATTATATTGATTCTGATTTTTTTTTTTAATCTAAAGCTTCTGGTTGCAAAACAGGCTCATCTCTTTAAAATTTGTTATCCAAATATTAGTCAAACCTTAATTTCCTTATCAAATAGCAGTAAATTATCAAATCTGCATGTGATAAAAACACATTCTTAATCTAAGTTTAACTGATTTAGAGTGTTAAGCCTACCTTTAATCAACCCTGAATATTCACTGAAAGGACTGATGCTGAAGCTGAAGCACAAGTAATTTTGACCACCTGGGAAAAGGCGACTCATTGGAAAAGACTGATCTGGGAAAGATGGAAGGCAAAAGGAGAAGGGGGTGGCAGAAGATGAGATGGTTAGATAGCATCACTGACTCAACGGACATGAATTTGAACAAACGCCAGGAAATAGGGAAGGACAAAGAAGCCTGGCATGCTGCAGTCCATGGGGTCACAAAGAGTCCGACACAACTTAGTGACTGAACAACAATAGAGCTTTAAACCTATATACATTAAGATAAAACCATTAACCACCACAGACTTCTCTTAGACAGTGATTTGAGTCCCATGGCTAAGTCCCCTCTATCTGTTTCCCATTGAAAAATTTTAAATCTTTAATATAAAAATGTCTTTTAAATTACCTATTATACGTATGCTAGATTTATCTGATATGACCTCAAAAATGAAAATTTACTAATGTGATTTTTAAAAGCATATTTATATTCAAGTTTTAAAATGTCAACTGAAATTTCTGTTTCAGAAACTTTGCTTAATACAATTCTAAAAGCTACTAATGGTTGAGATTAAAATGGAGACCCAAGTCAAGTTTCTCACTTAGCAAGTCAGTAATGGAGCTAGAAATAGAACTCCAGATCTTTCTATTTATCCTTTGAATTCATTATTTAGATCCTACTAGTTTTTCCAAGTATGTACTGTTTTTAAAGATTAATGGTTGAAGAAAAATCATGTGAGAATATTAGACTTTAAAATATCTACATGATGGAACTTCCCTGGTGGTCCAGTGGTTAAAACTCCATGCTTCTACCACAGGAGGCATGGGTTCGATCACTGGTTGGGGAACGAAGATCCTACATGTCATGTGCTACAGCCAAAAATAAATAAAACAAAATATCTACAGTTTTATGTAGAAGTCATATAGCTAATTCTTTTAAACACACCTCTAAAAATCTCTTGGTAAATAATTGTATGTAATCTTAAATTATAATCACTGATCATAAACTTCTTAAAGATTGTGTTATTTTACTGTTTGTCTTTCAGGTATATTGCTGATGATTGTGATGTTCAATTTTTTCCTTCCATGGCTGTATGACAACCACACAACTAATAAAAAGGAGTAACTATTCTAAAAGACTCAGCCTAAATTACAGGACAGTCAAGCTGGATGTGATAAAGATTTTATCACCTAATATTCAACACTGGTTGCACTGGATTCATCAATATTATCTTCCTTTGAAGAAGCTGCCTTAGAGCTTTCATCACTGGAACTTAAAAAAAAATTACTGTGAAAATGAGGTATCCTGTGTTTCTCAGTTAAGGCTTCTTCTTTTAAGTGTGTATTAAGTGCTGCTAGAAAAGACTCTACATTAAGTATAAATCTCAAGTGATAATTGTTAATTTTGATGAAAAAGAAACTAAGTACAGGGTGAGAAGGGAAAGATGATGGTGGGACCAAGAAAGAGTATGTGTATCAGATGTCATCTGAACGAGCAAGATTTTTAACCAAAACTACAACCAGTCATGCTTACAGAACTGGAGAGGGATACTTTTCAGCCACTACCTCACACAATGATACCATCAGCAGTGTCATCTTTCAATAGGAAAGTTGCTATTAGAAGTAGACATCTACTGATATGGGGATTCCTGAATTTTGAATATATTCTAATTTAAAATATTTTCTCTAAATAGGCAATTTCAGAAGCTTTAGGCGAGCTGTCATTCTTTAACAGACTTTACTAAAGCACTCATACAAAGTTTATGCTTTTCACATTCTCATTTGATTGTAACAGCTACTTTATGAAGTACGTAGGGCATGTATTTTTAATCTCCATTTTACAGATAAGGAAACTAAGTCTGGATGGGAGTTTACTGCTCTGCCTAAGGTGAAACACAGTCAAATACCATCTTTAGACTTCTACTTCAATATAAAAATATCTTCTCAGTCATCATTAAGACTAAAGGAAAACTGGAGATTTTGAAGAAACATTAAATATTTTATAATGTTACAGTCTGTTTAGGAATTAACAGCTCTTTTCAGGCTTAAAGAACCTTCAAGTTTTCCTCTATCAGAAGCTTTCTTTTATTAAAGTTCAAAAAGGCTAAGTATGTTTTTCTTCAAAGGAATTCTATCATCAGGGTCAGAAATGAAAGCAAAGAGAAAGAAAAGGTTGGGGAGGGGGATGAAATAAGATCTGTTGAGTAATAATCAGTTAAGCAACGCATAAACTGCCAGGTGATTTAAGTGCTGCTTGGTGATCGGCCTGTGATAGTCACTCTCCATAAACCTGCAGACTGAACTCAAAAGCTGCAGGCTACCCAGCAAGGCAGCCAGTTTGAGGGTCATGGACTTTGACTCTTGAACTTAACACAGATGGTAGTAGTTTCTATTTTAAAAAGCAGAGTTCATAAAATTGCAACAATGGCTAAATGGAATCTCTGACTTGTTTCATTTGATCTGCACAGTATTTCAAACAAGTTAGTATTTGTAATATTTTTTTTAAAACACAAAAATCCACAGTTCTAGCTTTTCTTGGAAAAAAAAAAAAAGGATGAGTCAACATTAGGGCTGAATTCTGCTATTACAACCACACAAAATAACTGGTCCCAGGACTTCCCTGGTGGTCCAGTGGCTAAGACTCTGACCTCCCAATGCAGGGGGCCTAGGTTCGATCCCTGGACAGGGAACTAGATCCCACATGCCTCAACTAAAGATCTCCCATGCCACAACTAAGACCCAGTGCAGCCAAATAAATAAAATAAAAAAGACTGGTCCCTTTAAAATAATCCCTTTGCCACTCCCTATGTCTTCCAAACATGAAGCTGAATTTCACTTGTTTCATGGCTTTTTCTGTACATAATTTTTAAAAATTCATAAATTCCTATCTCTTTATCATGAGACTGTGGTTTAAGAAAACTGAGTGTTAATTTGTGAAAATACCCAGCTCTCTAAACTTCACTTCTCAGAATTAGAGGTTATGACTTCTGATGACATGGTTTCCCCTTGCAGCCCTCTCAAATGGTAGCTTGGCTCTTTTCTCTGCTGCCTCCATTAATAACGTCATCAGACCATGCCATCTTCTACCTAGGTACTCCTTCCTGCAATTCTATCTACTGTATCTATTGTATCTACTGTACAGCCCCCTCAATTCCTTCTTGATCTTTTCGGAATGTAGTTCCTTTCTCACTCATTCTCTACACTACTCCAGTTACATTTGCTGGTGATTTCAATACTTACAAAGATGATCCTTCCAGGATCTTGGCCTCCCACTTCATTGGCTGAACTTGAAGGCTCTTCAGTAATTTTTCCTTTCTCTTCTGCCTCAGCTACAAATTTGGTCATAACCTTGAGCTTGTCATTACCAGTAACTCAGACTCTTCTCTGACCTCAAACACCTCTTTCCCCAATCACTAACCCCTTTCTCCAGCTCACTTCACCCTACTTTCTTTATCTCCAATACTTTGAGCCCCCATGGGGAACTTGGGTCCATTGATACTACCACCATCTCTCTCCCCTATCAATTACTCTCTTCTGAAGCAGCTTAAATTACACTCTTGCATAGAATCTTAATTCCCTTGTTCCTCTAACTCCTCATGCTTACATAGGTTAATCAAAATTTAATTAATTCCAACTGTCTACTTATTCCATGCCTGCCTCCATACATGAAATATAAGAAAAACTGGGTAGCAGTAGGACAGTTCTTTCAAAGACTTGCTATAAACAAACAAAATGTGGGTGGTATCTAAAGGGGGAAATTGGATCAAGAAAGAATTTCTTTTTTTAAGGTGGGAAAGATATTTGGCATGCTTACATGCTGAGAGGAATGATGCAGTAGAGAAAATGATGATGTCGGAAAGGGAGGGGAGATTTAGGTTCAGTTTTTAATAGCTAAGAAAAGATAAAAGCAAATGCACAACTGAAGGGGCAGGCCTTAGCTAGAAGCACAACAGATGGTTCATAGAAACAGGACAAAAGGTAGGAATATATGGGCAGAAGACTTAGGTAAGCAGATGTGATGATGTGAGTCTGAAGAAGCTCAATTTTCCTCTTCCCATTTTTTTCTTGAAGCATTCTAGTCAGGCCTTCAACTCCACCATTCCACTGAAATTCTTGCCAAGCCCATCAATGACTTTAATGTTGTTAAGTCAATGTCTCATACTTCTTACCTATCAGCAGCATTTGCTACAGTTTATTGCTTTCTCCTTGTGAATCACTTCACTTCCCCAAAATCATTGTCTTTTCAGTTTATTCTTCCTCCTTTCCTCCAAACTAAACGATACCTTCCCAGGGCTCAGTCCTCTGAGCTCTTTTCTATTTCTCCTTATTCCCTTGATAATTTTACCCAATCTTGTGGTTTTATAGCAACTGTATCATAACTGCCTAATTTCTATGTCCAGCTTATACAACAGTCCTGAACTCCAGACTCATATCCATCTGTATATGAAACATCTATACTTTGTTGTCTAAGATATAACTCAATACATGCAGCTCTAGTTAATTCAGATTGCAAAGTGTATCCATTCTATTGGTGGTATTTGTAGTTATTCAATATTAAATCAATGCTTCAATAAACATTCTTGTGCACATGTGTTTTTCTAGGGTAGTAGGCTTTTGTACTTTTCATCATGGCCTACCAGCATAGTTTGGTCAAGCCTCCATCTACTTCAGTTCAGTTCAGTTCAGTCGCTCAGTCATGTCCGACTCTTTGTGACCCCATGAATTGCAGCATGCCAGGCCTCCCTGTCCATCACCAACTCCCGGAGTTCACTCACACTCACATCCATCAAGTCGGTGATGCCATCCAGCCATCTCATTCTCTGTCGTCCCCTTCTCCTCCTGCCCCCAATCCCTCCCAGCATCAGAGTCTTTTCCAGTGAGTCAACTCTTCACATGAGGTGGCCAAAGTACTGGAGTTTCAGTTTTAGCATCAGTCTTTCCAAAGAACACCCAGGACTGATCGCCTTTAGAATGGACTGGTTGGATCTCCTTGCAGTCCAAGGGACTCTCAAGAGTCTTCTCCAACACCACAGTTCAAAAGCATCAATTTTTCAGCGTTCAGCCTTCTTCACAGTCCAACTCTCACATCCATACATGACCACTGGGAAAACCATAGCCTTGACTAGATGGACTTTTGTTGGCAAAGTAATGTCTCTGCTTTTGAATATGCTATCTAGGTTGGACATAACTTTCCTTCCAAGGAGTAAGCGTCTTTTAATTTCATGGCTGCAATCACCATCTGCAGTGATTTTGGAGCCCCAGAAAATAAAGTCTGACACTGTTTCCACTGTTTCCCCATCTATTTCCCATGAAGTGATGGGACCAGATGCCATGATCTTAGTTTTCTGAATGTTGAACTTTAAGCCAACTTTTTCACTCTCCTCTTACTCTTACCCAAATTACTGCAATAATTTCATGTTTCTATTGAGTGATCCTATTAAAGCAATCAAATCATGCAGCACCTATTTCAGACTGAAAGGCATATATTCCTTGATTTAACTATTACAAAACCGTTGGTGTAAAACATTAATGTGCTGGGAAAAGCTGCACATGAATCAGTGTGATTTCTGGGTATATGGACAGCACTGCCCTATTTTAGCAATCATTTTGAGCTGGTTCACATTATTTAAAAACATGCTATAGCAAAACTGTACTAGACTACTAGGGCTAGAATAACTACACTTGACAGCTTCCTACATAAGGAAGAATTCCACAACTTCTTGCTTTTAAAAGACACCATAAACAAAATGAAGACATGTCACAGAGTAGGATATTGGAGTCCAGAATATATAAAGGACAGACGAGTAAGAAAAAAATTAGGCAAAAAAACATAAAAGAGTCAAATGTACAAAGCAGAAAGGTGTTCAATCTCATTAATAATCAGGAACATGGAAACTACAATCATGATGAAATTCTACTTTCATATTCATCAGGTTGGCAGAAATTCAGAAGTCTGGAAATATCAAAAATATTAGGAGGAAACTATTACTTTAAATAGCCCCAATCATTTTGGAGCACAATTTAGCAAAATCTAGCAAAGTTTAAGGTTTACATATTTAAATGAAATTTTGGGGGACAGATTAGCAGAAATTAACATTTGTGGGTCCTATTGGCTGGAAAAGTACTTCTTGTTGTAGATGAAATGAAAGCTACTGCAACACACACACACACACATGCATATAAGACATGCGTAAGAATATCTGCTGCGGCACTGCTTTAATAATGAATAACTGGAATCTTACATGCCCGTCATGAAAATGAATGAGCTGTGCTAGAGAGCTGCCTGTATCAAACTTTTAAAAAAGGACATCTCTTTGGACACATCTCTATTGGCTGCATCTGGCCTGAGTTGTGGTATGTGGATCTTTTTCACATGGGACCTTTCACTGTGGCACATGGATTCTCTACCTGTGGTGTGAGGGCTCAGCAGTTGCAGCTTGTGGATTCTCTAGTGGGCTCAGCAGTTGAGGCATTGGGCTTAGTTTCTCCATGGTATGTGGGATCTTAGTTCTCTGACCAGAGATCAAACCCGTGGCCCCTGCATTGCAAGGTGGATTCTTAACCACTGGAACACAAGGGAAGTCCTTGCCTATTATCGACTTGAATGCAACTATTACAGTGCTAAGTAGGAAAAATGGCAGAAAGATTCAATTAGTAATAGTTACAAAACATGCAACCCAATACTATGTAATGTTTATAGGATATATACACATGGAGCAAAAATGCAAACACATACATAGTTATGATAAATACCAAATTGGAGATAGTGGTTATTCCACTATTTGAGATAGTGGTTACAAAGGGAGCTTTAATTGTATGTGAGTTATGTTGGTATGTGTTACATTAGTCTTTTTTTAAACTGAAGTATAGCTGCTGCTGCTGCTAAGTTGCTTCAGTTGTGTCCGACTCTGTGCGACCTCATAGAGTCTGGCAGCCCACCAGGCTCCCCCGTCCCTGGGATTCTCCAGGCAAGAATACTGGAGTGGGTTACCATTTCCTTCTCCAATGCAGGAAAGTGAAAAGTGAAAGTGAAGTCGCTCAGTCGTGTCCAACTCCTAGCAACCCCATGGACTGCAGCCTACCAGGCTCCTCCGTCCATGGGATTTTCCAGGCAAGAGTACTGGAGTGGGGTGCCACTGCCTTCACCTGAAGTATAGTTAAGAATAACATTATTTTCATGTGTATAGCATAGTGATTGTAATACAGATTATACTTCATTAAGTTATTACAAGATAATGGCTATAATTCCTTGTGCTATGCAATATGTCCGTGTTGCTTATCTACTTTTTACATGATATTAATAGCTCATATCTGCTAATCTCATATCTGAAATTTGTTCCTTCTCCATTTCTTCCCTTTGGTAACCACAAGTTTGTTTTCTGTATCTGTGAGTCTGTTTCTGTTTTGCATATACATTCATTTGTATTATTTTTCAATTCCACATGTGATATCATACAGTATTTGTTTTTTTCCTGACTTATTTCACTAAACATAATATTCTCTAGGTAACATTAGTCTTAATACGCCAAAAATATTTCGTAACACAAATTATTTATAAAATTAAGTAATAACTAACTTTTCCTTTACCTGCAGAGTTTTGCATTTAAACAATGAATGACTGTTATAAATTTTCTGATTTTCTGAAACCCTAAACTGTTTCTAAACTCTAAACTGACATACAGGGACTTCCCTGGTGGTCCCATGGTTAAGAATCCACTGTGCAAGCAGGGGATGTGGGTTGGATCTCTGGTCAGTGAACTAAGATCCCACCCTCCACTGGGGAACTCCCATGAGATCTGGAGCCTGTGAGCCACAACAAAGACCCCACATGCCACAACCAAGACTTGACACAGCCAAGTAAATAAATAAAAATAAATGACAATATAAAGCCCAAATCCCTATTCCTCAGATTAAAAAAAAAAAATACACGGAGAAAGAAATGGTAACCCACTCCAGTATTCTTGCCTGGAAAAATCCATGGACAGAGGAACCTGGTGGGCTGTAGTCCATGGGGTTACATGACTGAGCACGTGTGCACGAGGGTTGAGGGAGATGGGTTGGTAGCAATAAACTGGTAGAATAATAAAATACAACTGGACAGGGGACAGGTTAGTTTTCTGGTAACACCATAACAAAGTACCATAAATGAGGTGGTTTGGAGTAAGAGAAATTTATTTTCTCACAGCTCTGGAGGGCAGAAGTCCAAGGTCAAGATGTCAGAAGTCATGACCCCTCTTAAAGGCACTAGGGAAGGATCTGTTCTGGACCTTTCTCCTAGCTCTGGTAGCCTCAGGCATTCCTCTGCTTGTACATGCCTCACTATAGCCGTCCATCTTTACATGGCTTTCCCTCTATCCATGTCATCTCTGTGTCCAAATTCTCCCTTCAGGTAAGAACATGTCCCTCCAGTAATGTTAGATTAGGGCTCATCCTAATGACTTCATTTTAACTTGATTACCTCTGTAAAGGCCTTATTTCCAAATAAGGTCACACTCAGGTGCTGGGTGTTAGGACTTCAACATCTTTTTGCGGGGAGACAACTCAACTCATGAAGAGGGAAAAAAAACTCAAGTTTCCCTCCTACCTCTGTTCCCTACCTCTCCGAGAAATAACTTTCTCATGTATCATGTATATGCACATGACATATATAATCCCCACCATAATTAATGGACCTTGGAGCTTACTGAGTATTGGTACACAGGCTCAATTTTTTTTTAAGGGATATAGTTTTCCATTGTACAGAGGTACTGTAAATAATTTACTCAGTGGGAGGAGAGTTCGGGACTGGGGGTGGGGGACACATGTACACCCATGGCTGATTCATGTCAATGCATGGCAAAAACCACTACAATATTGTAAAGTAATTAGCCTCCAACTAAAATAAATAAATACATTAAAAAAAATAGTTCACTCAGGCTTAATTATAGATATTGAGTTTATTTTCAGTCTTTTACAAATAAAGATACTATTCATATCCTTGTGCTTAGACTTTTCCTAGTGTGAAAATTTATCTTTTAAATAAATTCCTTTAAGTGAAGTTTTTGGGTCTCTCATGGGCATTTTATTATTATTTTTATACTCAGCAGGTGGTCTGGATCCTTTTTTTTTAATTGGAGGACTCAGGTGCACTTTCAATTTTGACTTATCTGGTGGCACAGTGGATAGGAATCTGCCTGCCAATATGGGGGACACGGATTTGATCCCTGGTCCAGGAAGATTCCACATGCCTCGGAGCAAATAAGCCCATGCGCTGTAACTACTGAGCTGCACGCTGCAACTACCGCACAGCTTCCCTACAGACTATGCTTTGCAACAAGAGAAGCTACCGCAATGAGAAGCCCTTGCACCAAAGTGAACAGTAGCGCCAAAACTAGAGAAAGCCCCTGCAAAGCAACGAAGACCCAGCACAGCCAAAACTTTTTTAATTAAAAATATAAAATTTGACAAACAGTATGTCCCTCAGTATTTATAAAAATCTTCCTTAACTTTAATTAAATACAACCTCAATTTATAAGGTGTTTTTTTTTTAAGGTTTAGGCTTGCAATTGTTGTTTGGTTGCTAAGCCTCAGTGTCTGACTCTTTTGCAACCCCATGGACTGTAACCCACCAGGCTCCTCTGTCCATGGGATTTCCTAAGCAAGAATACTGGAGTGGATTGCCATTTCCTTCTTCAGGGGATCTTTCTGACCCAGGGATTGAACCCGTTTCTCCTGCACTGAAGGCAGATTCTTTACCACTAAGCTACCAGGGAAGCCCAGCTGTAAATTTTGCAAACCAGTATCCAAGGATCTTTTCTATTTGGGGTAATCCACCACTGTGAGAACCTAGGCAGAGGGAGTGCCCTTCCACAACAGAAGCTGAACAGACCAGATATTCCTGTTTTCTGGCAACACATAGAGTACCAACCAGGACCCTGTGGTCAGTCACTCAAAGACATAAAACAATTAAATCAGCCTAACAACCCAGAGGAATCACATCTTATGTAAACCAATTGGAGTTCCTAACCTTTTTCTGACCCTGGTTTATTTTACCTTTCATGTCCATTTCGTGAGCTACCAAATAGCCTTCTAATACTTTTTTTTCCTGCTTAAATTAGCCAGTTTTGGATTTATTTACAACCAAAATTTAGGCTGGTAATTTTGATCATACTTTTATGAACATAAATTGATATACTATCCTCACATACATTTGCATTATACACTATGAAGGTTGTTATTTTGGGGTAATATGTATTTGTTTTTCTTCCTAATTCTGTCCGCTACTTACTACTACTGCTATTGATATGCTTGATGCAACCACCCTTTTCTCCTTTTTAACCTGTTACATGCAAAAGAAACTAGATGCTCAGGTATAATGGACTTGTTTGTAGAGCAAGAGTACAGACTTGTAGTGAAGGCCTGAAAGTCCTTTGAGAAAAAGTACATAATTTTATCACATCTCTTTTAATTGCTCAGTGGAATTTTAAATATCAGGCATCTCAAATGTATTCTAAAAGGTGAGTTAACATTGTATTTGTAGCCGCTTCTTTCTGTTATGGAAAGAATTAATTACTATTTGTAATAATTACCATTTACTGCATCATCTTTCAGGCACTGTTGTTGTGATTCATATAAACTTCAAAATAATCCAAAAATAAAATCCTAAGAATTAGCCTTATACACTTTTATTTAGCCTTCTCATCACCAAGTTATATATTTCTATTTTTCTTCTTAAAATTATTGTTAAAAACAATTCTAAGCTCCACTGCTCTCCCAAAGAGTTTTTCTGATTTCTCATCTGAAGTTATTAAGTCCCCCACATTAGATATTGGTTTTATCTACATAGATAAGAGAAGACAGAGCGATATGCGAATGAAAATATTTTTCAATTTTACCTTCTTTGTCATGGGATGGCAACAATTCTATTAGAACCCTCAGAAGGGATTTTCTTAGAATTAACAGGAGGAAATGGCAACCCACTCCAGTACTCTTGCCTGGAGAATTCCATGGACAGAGAAGCCTGGTGGACTACAGTCCATGGGGCTGCAGAGTTGGACATGACCGAGTGACTCAATGACAAGTCACAGAAGGTGGTACCAGATTCACCTATTCTAGAAATACTTGAAAAACATGATTTGTATGAGAATTAGCTATACAGTGATTCTATGTGAAATACTGCAGATATATAAAACTTTATCTAAATATCTAAAATCTCTCTGAGCAATGAGTAATCACACTTGTCTTCCAGAAGTAAAGGGCTACAATCATCTGTGCATAATCTCTCGTCTTCAATCATACCAGCAAAGATCCCAACAATATCTCAAAATACTTAATTAACATTTAAAGAAGCCTGTGTGAAAAGTATCTATCTGACAAAGTAATCTAAGGGAGGCAGAAATACACTGGGATATTTTAATGAATTTATGTTTTAAACAACAGAATCTAGAACAGATGATCACTAACTAGCCTTAAGGATATTTTAGATGGCTCATATTATGGGCGGAGAGTATCTATGTCTTTTCTTTAAATTTTCTCTACCTCAAGAAATAGGAAACAAACCAATTCCAGCAACCCTAAAATTAAGTTCAAATAGAATCAAGAAATGTTGGGTTAGTGATCATTATGAGTTTTTTAAAACAGCCCGACCTGATCTTTTCTTCTCACCTTCTCTTATTTTCCCAAAGCTATGGGTACAGCTCCCTACTGATACAGAATGTTACAGTTGAATCTTTTAAAGTCATTCAGACATTGAACCTAATCCTCTTATTTTACAAAGATGAGGAAGTAGGACCAGAGGGGTTAAATACTGTCTGTCAAGTCAGAACTAGATGCCTGGTCTCCTGCATCTTAGCTGACTGCCTTATCCACAATACCAGGCTGACCACAGTAGTGCCTACAGGAAACACAGTGCACATGATCTCAACATTCTGTTGACATGTTATCAAAGAGCACTTATATGTTTCACTGAAAGTCATGATTACAAGTATGTAAGCATGACTTTAAAAAGCAATTCAAATAGAATTTCTAGGAAGAGCCCATGAGATACATGGACTGCTTACTGCAGAATGGGTAAATGTCTAGGACAGAATCATGAGTGCTACTGAGACTGTTAGCAGAGAAATTTGGGAACTTCCTGTGCTGTCCACTGAAATTTTAACACTGAAAACCCTGCAATAAAGAGAAAATGTGCTTTCTTTAAGCTGCTGATAGATAGTAAGGCTGTATGGTATTTGGGAGCACAGGCTTAAAAATCACAGCTCCCTATCTGCTGCTGCTAAGTCACTTCAGTCGTGTCCGACTCTGTGCGACCCCATAGACGGCAGCCCACCAGGCTCCTCTGTCCATGGGATTCTCCAGGCAAGAACACTGGAGTGGGTTGCCATTTCCTCCTCCAATGCATGAAAGTGAAAAGTGAAAGTGAAGTCGCTCAGTCGTGTCCGACTCTTAGGGACCCCATGGACTGCAGCCTACCAGGCTCCTCCATCCATGGGATTTTCCAGGCAAGAGTACTGGAGTGGGGTGCCATTGCTCCCTATCTGTATGACCTTAAATGTTACTTTACCTCTCTCTGTAACTGTTTCCTCATCTCTAAAGTGGGATCAAAAAAACACCTATACTTCATAAGGTGATTAAGAATATTATACACATAGTGCATGTGAAGAACCCAGGACAATACAAAGTCTCTGTAAAAAGTGGCCTTTTTACTTGCTTGTTTTAACAAATTCAGTATTTATGAGAGTCTGCTCAGAAGAAAGAATATTAGTTTTTCCAGTCCACCAAGCAAGATGAGGGAAACCAAGTAAAAGTGCTGAAAAGAACACTGGGTTTAGTGGTGACAAATTAGTCACTAATTAGTCAGGTAATTGTGAAGAGCTTTTCTAACCTATTTTTTTGGTCATAAAGTCCAGGTATAAACCTGTAATTATAAATCAGCCTGATAGGTATCTCTGAAAACTGAGAGTTGAAAAGTATGTTATAAGAAATCACTCCTGGTTCAGATGGAAGCAGCAGAAGTCCCTCTGCAGTGTTATAACCTTGCCCTGTCCCTCAGAAGCCCTATACATCTCTTACTCACTCCATGTTCATGTTCTCAGCAAAAGTCAAAGACCAACAAGAATCTCGTTTTTTGTCAAAACACTAATTTTTACAAGCTGTTTCTCTTTAATAGTTTTAGTCAAGAATGAGAGCACAATAATATAGAAAACCTAAATTTATTTGTTAAGCTATCACAAAGACAAAACAATTTTCTGAAATACTTTGAGAACTTCATCCCAATTCCGCTTGTTCTTTTACAGAAACTGACCTGAGAGGCTGGCAATGAAAGGATACAACCTAAGCGGTTATAACAGAACAGACTGATGAAACATGGTGAAAGGAGCAAAGGCTAGGCAGGAGCACTTGTGTTAGTGGTAATACGTGTGGCTGGGCTGTTTCTGAAGAGGCTCCCTAGAGTTAACTGACCTGGGTCCCCAGTTAGTAAAAAGACCTTTATCCCTGTGGAAAGTGCAGAGATTAGGATTTCTCCGAGACCTCTGTTTTTCTTTTTTAAGGAGTTAAGGGTATCCTTAGGCCCTAAGGCGTATAGCTTAGATTCAGCCTCTCTTTCCCACGCAGTCTACCTACACCTTCAAACGCCAGCGCATTTCCACCACGTAGTCCTGCTAGGTTTTGAGGATGCATATAGTGAAGGTGGGAATCACAGGCCTACTCAGAGGGTACACCTAGACACAACGGTTTGGGGTAAATCATAAACTACAAATACCCTTCTGGTTAAGTTAATTCACCTTTGTTAATAAAGGTCATAGTTTCTTGTGCTGGTGACAGCTTCTTGTCTCAGTATACTCTGTCTCAAGAAAGAACTGGTTCAGGTAAGTTTTGGAGAAAGAAAAAGACTTTCATCAACACCCACTCCACAGTGGAAGAGGCACCAAGTTCTCTCCTACAGTTATGAGCAGAATCTGAAAAACAAAAGGTTTACAGTGTTTATACTAATAGCTATTATTTATTAAATGCCTAGTCAAGACTGCCAGAGGACTTACATATATTATATTTCAATCTTTGCAATAATCCTGCCAGGCAGTTACTATCATCTTCATTTTTCAGAAGGGGAAACTGAGAATTGTAGAAGTTACACTCCTTGTCTGAAGGCACAGAGCTGGTAATGTGGTGGAGCTGTGATTCCACCACTCATGTGCCTGCCCCCGCACTCTATCTTGTCCATCGAGAGGTCCTAGCTTCATTATCTTGAAATTTCTAATACCTACCTACATACTCCAATTATTTCTTGTTCTCTCCTCAAAGCCAAATGTAATTTTAAATGATTAAAAATTTACAGACATTGTTTGGAATTAAGATTAATTAATTAAGGTTAATGCTGGATAATTCATTATCCAGATGAAGAACTTTTTTATTCATAAACTTTATGAATAAAAATCTCTTTGCTCCAGCTATAGCACAAAATGAACATAAACAAATTATCAGTTCATTAGAAAGTTGTGGCTATTTTACAGTTATTTCATCATAAAAATTGTACTTCAAAGAATCCTAAGAATTCTCACCAGAAAAATGCTCCAACATTCCATTTGTGTAACCATTAGTGACATACCAAATACGTTTCTCCATCTTATTAATAGAATAGTTGGTATTCTTTGAATAGTCCCTTTTCAAGAAGAAATATGTTAAATCCAGATCAAAAAATCTGTTTTCCAGTTTTAATAAAAATTACTAAAAAAAATCCATATACTATGAAGAATGTGATAAATAAAGAATCTCATCAATAAGGGAAGAAGACATATCAGTACTGAAAGATTCCCCATAAAGTATTATTTCAACAGTGAAATATTGATATCCAGAACTGTAAAATCTGAAAATTAACATTAGCAGAGCTCCAACAATGTTAACACATACTTTAAGCAAACTGTAGAGGAGACACTGCTGATTTTAGATGATGGCTACCAATGACAGAAGTAAATGTTGTATAAGTAAAGAGACATAAATCACAGAACTTTTAAGGTTATTTTCTAATAGTTCCACTGGCAGCAGCTGAGAGGAAAGCTGAGATCCATTATCACAATTCATGGTTAAGATGTTATATTCACAAAGGCAATAATCTGCTTTGTGAATTATTGTAGCAAATCTCTGTTTTGTGTTTTTGATGAAATGCTAAGGTTTCAAATATCCTAAGTGGGAAGGAAAAGTTGACTCAAGAGCAGAGCGGGACATGACCTCAAGTTCTGCTGCTCCCACATGAGTCAACCAGGGAGATCTCTGCTTTTGAACAAAGGGTAATGTCCTTCTCTTGATTCACTGAAAATCAGCGTCTTATCCTTCCATGTACTCTCAACGGCTAGCACAGTGCTTGGCAGCTAGTAAGTGCTCAGTAAATGTTAACCTGAACATTACCATGCTGGCAGATCTTGATTTCTTAGCGGCAAAAACTACATAGTTTCAAGTAATTTCATAAATGGATTAAAAAACATTTTCCCACAACTGCTAATTTGTTAGAGTTCTCCTCAAATCTGAAAATAAAAATCAATTGTTTCACATGACTTTCATGTTCAGTGACAAGGGAGAAAATACTCACCCTAAAGCAGCATCCATCATTTTCAGTGATCAACATCTGCATCCTCAAACTGTCCAGCAACTGTTGGTGTAGTATCTACCTCCATCCCATCTGAAGAAAAAATTAACCACTGAGCAACAGTCTACTAAGCACTTCCGATAGTTAAGAGTCAGCTTAGATTTCAACCAGAAGGAAGCTAGCGCCCTCTGCTGGTAAGAGTTGCTATTTCTTTTTTTTTTTTTAATTTTATTTTATTTTTAAACTTTACATAATTGTATTAGTCTTGACAATTGAAACTACCAAGGAACAGACTAAGAAAAATGCCACCTGTGGATTTAGGCCAAGTTAAAATTAGTATGTATATTTAACTTTCACTTTGCAACTCTCAGTCTCAGAACTGAAAGAACTCCAAGCAGGGACTTTCAAATGCAGCAAGCATCCATTTTTCACTCTTCACAGAACTGTGTTAGATGTTTCACCGTATGACTTCTTTTTTTAAAGCATGAAGTACTATCTAAGCTTGCAACATAATTCAGTAGAAAAGACTGAAATAAATAAGTAAAGTGAGATTCTTACTTATCTCTGTTTTTTTAATCTCATTGAAAAAAAAAAAAAGATGGGGGAGAACCAACAACCAAAAAAAAGCCCCCTGGAAAGAGCTGTCTAAAGCTGCTTTTGCCACTTCTTCACCTCCCACTCACGCTCAACTCTTTAGCCCACCACAAACTGGCTTCTGCCCACAGCCCATTGGCACCCCACCACCCAGACATTCAGCAGGACATACAAATAAAACACTTATATAAAATTAACTCACCTTTCCACATAGAAAATACATCCCTTTCCAAAAGGATACTTCTTACTTGCTCAACCCAGAAACCCCTACCATATCTCTAACTTCTGTTGCTTCTATCTCTTAAATACCTCTCAAATTTGTTCAGTCTTTTGACACTACTGCCACTCCCTAATTAGGCCACTATCTCTCATCTAATTTAAATCATAAGCTTCTTAAGTATCTAGTATCTCCTCTAGTATCTCCCTTTGCAATTAATTTTTTGTATCAAAGCCAGAGTCATATTCTAAAACACTAATCAAACTAAAATTCTTCAATGGCTTCCCACTGACTTAAACACAGGTTGAAATTCTTTAACACAGCTTTCAAGTTCCGTTACTATACAGTCCAGTTCACTATTCCACCTTTATCTGTTGCCATAATAGCTACCCATCACACTCAAGAATTCCAGATATAATGAACTTTCAGTTCCCCAAAGCTGAATGGTCTCTTGATCCTTCACTTTACACATGACTGACCCCCTGACCTGCCTCTCTCCCCAAACTGTATGTAATCCCTCTTTACTTGGTTCATTTTTATTTATCTTCAGACTGTGGCTTAAATGTCACTTACTCCATGAAGTTTGAATCTCTCTCTGACTGTCCAGCCTCTGATTCCATAGTTCTTCAAGCTTCCCCTTTATCTCAATGTTGTATCACAATGTACTGTAACTACCTAACTAGTTAATTTCTTTTTCTCTCCACTAGAATGCCATTGATAGATATTAACTGCATCTTCCTTAGGCACTCCTGTATTCTCTCTACCTGCCACAGTAGCTCAACAAACATCTCTTACATAAACAAACACAGGAAGTACTGAAATGCCACCAGTTGAAATTTCACTATGGATTTATCAGAACATCATGTTGCATACTGTTAATATATTATTTTAAAAATAAATTTAAAAAAAGAAATTGCACAGGTCAAATTAAATAAGTGGAAAAAAAAGTGATGTGGGTACCCAGAACTTAAGAAGAGAGAGAATGGTTTAAGCTGAATTTTATGTATAGGCAACTCAATATGCCAGTGAGGCTTAGGAATACAAGTCCAATTATCTCACTTTACCAACAAGTGTTCGTGACCTTAAAGTCAGTTGCTATAAAGCATTAAATAAAAAGTTCTATAATTAAAAACAACAAAAAGCCTTCAGTGATGAAAGGTTTTTTAATGTCCAAGGGTACTCTTCAGCTAATCACTATAATAAAAAAAAAAAAAGGAGTATCTTGAATTCTTTCAGCTAAGATTTCGGTATAGCACTAGAGATCACCTGAGTCACCTAACCCTAAAGCCTATGTTAGAGGCTCACCATGTAGAGCTTAAAATGGAGAGCAGACACAACGAACAGTAACGTGACCCACAGCCTAATTCCAAATTAAATACCCCAGAACTTCAGGACCCTCAGGTCAGAACGCTATGTACATGGAGATAATGATCACAACATTATGAGAAACTTAAATATCAATAAAAGAAAAACTATGGCAATCCTCTTTAAGAACATTCTGCATCACTAAAAATTAAGTGTTAAGATTCTGTAGCAACACAAAATACTGAACTGAATACATGGAGGATGCAAGAAATGCTCATAACGGTATCTGGCAGATTGTTTTTACACATTAGCTTATTTAATCCCCTTACCACTTATTAGCTATTTGACTGCAAGCTAGGTATGTGACCTTTCTGTGCCTTAGTTTCTTCATCTATAAAATGGGGATCATAACAGCATCTACTGTGGAGAAGGAAATGGCAACCCACTCCAGTATTCTTGCCTGGGAAATCCCATGGACTGAGGAGCCCAGCGGGCTACAGTCCATGGGGTTGCAAAGAGTCAGACATGACTGAAGCCGCTAAACAACATCTACCAGAAGGTTCTTGGAAGGATTAAATGAGTAAATACACATAACGTGCTTCCATCAGGATCTGACACATAGGAACACTACCTAAATGTTTTCTTGAGGGTAGTAGGAACAAGATTGGAGACAAGTGGCGCAAAGACAGAGGTGTCTCTCCAGAGTCCAAAGAATTTATATGGTGAATATCAATGACACTGAGTGTTCTCAGAAGATTAATAAGGCGCAGTGAGGTAGAGGGAAGACTGATTTGAGGCAAAAAATTTCCTACTACAAATCCAGTGTGAGGGAAAAAAGACCTATGTTTGGAGCATAGCAGTAGTTATAGCAAGGAGATCTGAAAAGTCATTTAAAGGAAAAATCCATAGCAGTCAGTATTAGACTGGCAGGGAACAAATGATAAAGGCGGAGTCAAAAGAATACAAAACTTACAGATTTTTGTTAAGTTAGGGAAAAAAGTTTAAAAACACTTACATATAGTTCCCATTCTACGTAATTCTACATTTGCTTCCTATACCATCACGAATTCCGAGTACTCACCTTCATAATCTCTTACTGAATCTTCTGTCCGGACTCCAGCCATGTTATACTGGCTGCTCACAGACTGAGAAAGCATTCCTTCCAATCTCTCCAGTGTGGCTTGGCCTTCTGCTGTTAAATGGGATAATCCTTCTTCATAGGTATAAAATGTAGGGATGTCCCCCTGCCCTTGTTCTAAATAAATTAAAAGCTTTTAGGCCATTATAGAACAATTAGGGGGAAAAAAAGACAATCAATAATGCATCTATCTACTGAAGATAAGGTACAGTGAAAAAAGGCTTCAAGGAAAACACTCAACATTTATTCAACACACACACATCAGCCATCTATTGAAGACAAATATACACAGAAAATGTCTCTACTCTCTAAGATGAGAAGGGATTCTAAGAGATAACAAGCAAGTATATAGCAATTCCCAAAGAATCAAATGTCCAGGGACTAGGAGGAAAAGAGGGTGTTCCTAAGATTACAGAGTTTTATCCCAAGGTGGGAATTTTACATGACTGTTTTTTGCTGATTAAAATGCATCCTGCTTTTAAAAAACCAGAAATTCTGGAAAATACAAACAGGATTTAAAAATTAAATTACCCTGAAACTTCAGCAAAGATGAGAATGTATTTAGATGTATATAAAGGAGAATCCCAGAAATGAGTCTGTCTCAAGCCAGGAGGTGGTACATAAGGAGGCAACAGCTTTAGCGAGCCAAACTGGTATCCATGAGAAAAGAGAAGAAAACAGCAGACACCTCAAGTAACAAGACTCTACACCAAGCTAGTGACTGTATTTTGCTCTGAGGAGGTAAAGGGAGATAATCTTAGATAAATGAAGTATGGTTCTGGGGAAAAGACATCACCTTAGCAATGAGGTGGTTGATGGAATACGTTAAAGATGTAGATGATACAGGTTCCAAGCAGTGGAGAGAGGCTTGTTTTCTGGGAGCAACTTCAACTTTAAAAGATTCTCCCAACTACCCATTATCTTATCACAGTCTTTTCTTCTATTTACTTCTGTTTTCTTCCCCCCCGAAAGGGGGGAAGAAAACGTATCTCTATGTTTTGCCCTCAAGCTTGGGATGCCTGTTAACATTTTCTAACTTGGCTGAGACATGAATTGTGCCACTAACTTTTATTAAAAACCAAGCTACATGAATAATTAAGAGATATAAAAGAATTATAACCCCATACCCTATACAAATACATGTTTAAAATGAAACACACATACATAAATGTTTTAAATACATACACAAACACTTTAAAAAAAATCCACTTCACTAACCATGGGCTTCCACATCATATTCGTCTCCATCGTAATCATCTGAATCTTCATCCTCAGGATCTGGATGCAAAGCCTGGCATTCACACATTGCAGTGAACATTGCCTCCACTGAACAAGTAAATTAAAAATTTCTCATTAATTTTTTTCTGATTAATGTACAATAAAAATCTAATAAGACAACCATCAGGGCAAATAAATTTAATGAGTAGACAAGAGGTATATTGGTGGTGATTTAGTCGCTAAGTTGTGTCCGACTCTTGTGACTCCAAGGACTGTAGCCTGCCAGACTCCTCTGTCCATGGGATTCTCCAGGCAAGAATACTGGAGTGGGTTGCCATTTCCTGCTCTAAGAGGTATACTAGGGTCACAGTATTTACAAAATATGCCAAATTTCAAGGAAAATCAATCTTGATGGCAATAGACAAGCCACAAAATATTAATAATAAGAGGTCTTTTTGAAATATTACTGAGATCTCCTCATGCCTTGTTGGATTTTCCAAGAAAAAGCATCAGAGTCCTGGTCAGACTACTGGCATCAGGGTGAAGCCCCTCAAGGCAGCGCTCTTTCCAGTTGTCCTGGCATCATCCACTTCGGAATTGCCACGAGCCCACTGTCCTCTATTCAGTGAGATTCACAGTCAACAGGACCAAGTCCATAAATAACAGGTTCCTCCATTCACAAAACACACCAGGAACATGTTATCTACTACACTCACTTCATTGACAATCTTTGTATTAATAGGTATCTGGTCCTCAATGGTATTACAGATGCTAAAATGAAGAAAAAGCAATAGAACAGAGGTAATGAGAGTGAGGGCTTGAATAGCAAAGACATTACTTTGCCAACAAAGGTCCGTCTAGTCAAGGCTATGGTTTTTCCAGTGGTCATGTATGGATGTGAGAGTTGGACTGTGAAGAAAGCTGAGGGCTGAAGAATTGATGCTTTTGAACTGTGGTGTTGGAGAAGACTCTTGAGAGTCCCTTGGACTGCAAGGAGATCCAACCAGTCCATTCTGAAGGAGACAGCCCTGGGTGTTCTTTGGAGGGAATGATGCTAAAGCTGAAGCTCCAGTACTTCGGCCACCACACGTGAAGAGCTGACTCACTGGAAAAGACTCTGATGCTGGGAGGGATTGGGGGCAGGAGGAAAAGGGGACGACAGAGGATGAGATGGCTGGATGGCATCACCGACTCGATGTACGTGAGTTTGAGTGAACTCCAGGAGTTGGTGATGGACAGGGAGGCCTGGCGTGCTGCAATTCATGGGGTCGCAAAGAGTCGGACACAACTGAGCGATTGAACTGAACTGAATGAGAGTGAGGGCTTCCCTGGTGGCTCAGTGGCAAAGAATCCGTCTGCCAGTGCAGGAGACATGGGTTTGATCCCCAGATTGGCAAGATCCTCTGGAGAAGGAAATGGCAACCCACTCCAGTATTCTTGCCTGGGAAACCCCATGGACAGATAAGCCTGGTAGGCTACAGTCCATGGGGTCGCAAAAGAGTCAGATATAACTTAGCGACTAAAACAATAAACAATAACAACAAATGAGGATGAAGGTGTGCATGCGTGTGTGTGTGTGTGTGTGTGTGTGTGTGTGTGTGAGAGACAGAGACAGGGGCAGGGGAAGAAAGAATGTTTGGTACTTAAAGGGAAAAAAACCACATGTTCTACAGAATACTCACATGCTGATTTATCACTGGGCACAAATCTAAATTCAGAAATAGGTTCAATGTCATCATCACTATCTTCCTCTTCTTCATCAGCAACCGATTCTTTTGATTCTTCTAGAAAGGGTATAAAAAAAGAAAAGAAAGGGTATTAAAAAACAGCTTTTTAACTATATTTATGTTTAAAAATAGAATCTTAAAAGTATTTCTTAAAGGATGTTTATTGATACATCTAAATATTGCATTTTTTTTACTCCCAATTATAAAACATTATTTTAGAGCTAAAAAAAGACTCTGGATAGTCTCTCTGGTCTAGTCACACTGTACTTGAAGTTCTAGGGATACCAAGCCCCAACATCATGGTAGGGGGTGAGGAAACCCAGAGAGTCAGACCTCTAACAATTAGAGTTTCACTGTCATGTCTGTTTATTTCACCATGAAACAATGAGTTCAGCAGCAGTCTGTAAACCACTGTGATTTATCACCAACAATTTACAGATAAGAAAACTAAGGCCCATAAAAATTAACTGACTCCAAAGATAAATTAATAAATAAAGTCTGTTGGCAAGAAAAAGCTACAAATGTTCAATAAAGAGAACTAGCACATCCTGTTGGTCAAAGTGGAAACTGCTAAAATCACTCCAGATGTACATATCCTATTACCCAGCAATTCTTAATCTAAGTACATGAATGTTTCCTGAAGTACTTTATGTACTACAGAAAATATAAGAAATGTTAATTTAAAAAAGGAAAATAGATGTATTGTAACTTGATCATATTATGTTCAGTAGATAACATCTGAAAATGAATAAATGTGATTTATATGGATCAAAATGAAGGAATTTTAAAACATAATTGAGTAAAAGAGCTCACTGGAGAATATATATAATACCATTTACATTTACAAGTTTTAAACACAAAAGAGAACCATTATATTGCTTAAGGGTGTGTATATATATATACACACTCCGTAAAAATCTAAAAGCATAGACAGGAAGGACACACATCATCTTTAAGAAAAACTCTGGAGACAGAATTAGGAATGAAATGGGGAGGGGTATAAAAACAAATTTCCATAGTATTAATATAATTTTATTTTTTTTAGACTAATTATGAAAAAATGTTAGAATTTACACTGGATATTATATAATGAAAAACTTTTTAAAAAAATTATTCTGAACTTTTCAACATATGAATTATTTCATAATGTTTTTTAAAAAAGGTGAATAAAACAAACAGACCCCAAAACCACCAAAACATGTTAAAAAAATCATCTTAAAAATACAACTTTTGTTTAGCATATTACAGCTGCCATTTTGAAAAAATGTTAATTCTCCATATAGATGGAGATAAAGTAGAAAGGCATTCAAAGTATATACTTTCTGGAAAGCAAGCTGACAATATGTTAAGAGCTTTTTAATAAGGGGTACCCACTATATTATTTTTTAACTTTTAATTTTTATAAGTCACACAAGTTCACTGAATAATGAAAAAATACAGATAAGCAAAAAACACAAAATTTTAAATGGCCACTATTAGCAGCTTTAAGTAATATATATAATAGAACTTTTCTGTCCTGTTTCTAATGTTATTAAATTGTTACATAAAAGAGATGTGTCTTCTGTAAAATAGTAAAATACAAAAATATTGGACAGTTCTAAAAAATTCTTAGTACTTGAATACATTATGGTACTACCAAACTTTTTCAACGCATTTAAAAAAATGATATCATACTATAACTACTGTTCCATAACTGAATGGACGTCACTTTTCAAACCATAAATTCAAATAATGGTACAAAAATAATGGAAAGAGTCAAGATGGATTCAAAGTAAAAAGTCCCTACCCCTCTAGTCCTCTCCCTAGAAATAACCACTATTAACACCTTTTTTCAAACCTTTCTTCTACAGGTATGTATCTTAAAGCAATAAAGAGAAATATAGCATTTTTACAATTAGGAAAAAAACACCACTATGACAAACATTAATCATCTCATACTAGATCATAGTAGTGACTACCAAACTCTTGTCTCCTTAAACGTTTCTAAAATTTTAGAAATGGGAATGTATTTTTTTTAGTCATTTAAAAAATAATCTAATGTTCTCAACAATAAGCTGATGGTCTACTTTAGTGGTTAATGGAGGTAAGCCAAACAGAAAAAATAAATAAATAAATATATGGGGCTTGAAGAATCAGGACAAGAGGACCAAAGGCTGGAAAAACAGGATCCACATCTGTGTAACTTGTAAAAGTGCAGTTCCAGATAAACAGAAATGGAGAAGTATTAAAATACAGGTGATGGAAAAAACTACTCCCTAGTAAGATAGAAAAGTTTTACTTATTTTAGTAAGAGTTTTAATTCCATCTATCTCAAGAAGATAATCATATAGAATAAATGTTTAAAATACCCACCCCAAACCTGCCGAATCCTTATTACCTAGTTTGGGACTCCCCAAATTGTATTTTTAACAAGTTTCCAAGGTGTTTCTAATGTGCAGCCAGGTTTAAAAACCAAAAATTACTACAATGCCCTAATTATTTTGGATAAAATGGAGGCTCAGAGAGATGAAAATGACTTGCCTACCAAGTCCTGGTTCAGTGTGCTTTCCCTTTTAGCTAGCTTTATTCAAACCCTACTTCTCTAACTTTATTTTCTGACATACACCTTTGCCCAATGCCAATGCTCTACACTATTTATGAGCATGTCACACCAAAATTTAAAACTGACTAACAAGAGAAGGCAATGGCACCCCACTCCAGTACTCTTGCCTGGAAAATCCCATGGATGGAGGAGCCTGGTGGGCTGCAGTCCATGGGGTCACTAAGAGTCAGACACGACTAAGCGACTTCACTTTCACTTTTCATGCATTGGAGAAGGAAATGGCAACCCACTCCAGTGTTCTTGCCTGGAGAATCCCAGGGATGGGGGAGCCTGGTGGGCTGCCGTCTATGGGGTCATACAGAGTCGGACACGACTGAAGTGACTTAGCAGCAGCAACAAGAGTATCTCTAAAATTTCACATCTATGAATGAATGGCAAAAAAAAGGGCGGGGGGGGGGGAGGGTGGTGGCGCAGGGAGTGTGGATTCGCTGGCAGTCAAGTGGTTAGGACTTGGGCTCTCATCACTGCCAGGGCCTTGCATTCCATCCCTGGCCAAGCAACTAAGATCCTACGAGCCTTGTAGCATGGCCAAATAAATAAATAAATAATAAGAATAAATAGAAATAAATAAAATTTCATGTCTATATATCAGTGAATGAATGAAAGCTTTCAACTAAACATGGCATATAAACTCTTGGTTATAAAATCATAGTTGAAGATACTTAGATGGAAAGTGAACTTTGTGTCCAAGGCCACCTCATCTGGAAGTCTCACTACAACACAAGGTCAACAGCTTTTTACATTTCCTTACCCTCTTTCAAATTCCACTAGATTTTTATCTACCTTTAGATGCTTCCCAATGGCAAGAGTTTTAAATCTCACACCAAAAATATTTTCAAATCGCTAAATCAGTCTATCACTTAATGAGGCAGGGTGTGCCAAAAGTCTTAAAATTAAATAAGTAGTGTCACACAATATAAATGCTCATGTTATATCTGAAACCATACTAAATCCCAAATTGGAAGAGCAATAGCTCAACAGGAAAATTCATGGCATTATTTCTTACATGCTATTTCAAAGAAAAGCAAAGCACTATCTTCAAATCAAAAGTTTACTAAAATGTAACAACAGTCTTTCAACTCCAAAGTTATTCATTCTCACAAAGGATGAACATATTAAACTAATATACTATAAAAACTTTAGTTATACTTAAAAAATCAAGCATAAGTTTTTATTTCCTGCCTAACTTGTTTCTCACTTAGAATTCTTGAAACTCATTGTGAAAGTGGCTCAGGCATGTCCAACTGTTTGTGACCCCATGGACTATACAATCCATGGAATTCTCTAGGCCAGAATACTGGAGTAGGTAGCCTTTCCCTTCTCCAAGGGATCTTCCCAACCCAGGGATCAAACCCAGGTCTCCCACATTACAGGCACATTCTTTACCAAGTGAGCCACAGGGAAGCTCAAGAAAACTGGAGTGGGTAGCCTATCCCTTCTTCATGGGACCTTCCTGCCCCAAGAATCAAACCGGGGTCTCCTGCATTGCAGACAGGTTCTTTTTTTTTTTTTTTTTCAAGGCGAATTCTTTACCAACTGAGCTCTCAGGGAAATTCATTATGGAGAGCCTAAAAAATGGATCTTAAAAATCTTTCTTACTTCTTCTTTCATCAACCGTACTAGATTTTTATGACTCTGTTGTTTCCTCCATCTGCAAGACCTGGCAATCTTGTACCATAGGGTTTCTCAATCTTGAGACAATAATATTGACATTTGGACTGGTTAATTCAATTCTCTGTTGTGGGAGCCTGTCCTAGGAATTGTAGGACGTTTAGTAGTATCCCTGGCCTCTAACTAGATGTCAGTAGCGCTCCTCTCCACCTCTAGTGGTGACAAAAATGCCATGACAAAATGTAACTGGCAAATGTCGGGAGAGGGCAACGTGTCCACCATTAAGAACTATTTCTATAACAAAACAAAACAGGTTCTATCCTAAACTATTAGAAGGGAAGCATATGGATCCAAGCCTCTAAGGGTGCTAAAAGTAAATGCCTTTACACCGAGAAAGAATAACAAACTCAAGAGGAGAAACAAGAAATGCAAATGCATAACAGCTAAATAATTTTAAGTGCAACTATTAATATGTAGAAAGTAAAAGGCAGTGTGCAAATTATTTTAGTGTGCTGAAATTTTGCTTAAGAAAGTATTATCCAAAATAAGTGAATGGCTTGAATACTACATTATCATCATCAGTGACTGCTTTTTGAAATATACTACACCAAAGGAAGCTCAAGATTAAATTATACCATACATACCTCCAAATTTGGCATTCACCATAACATACAGATGCTCTCGTGGATAGGCGTTTAGGTCCCTGGATACTGCATGCAAACTAATGGTGGGGTATTCCAGGGAGAATCCTAATCCAGAGCCATCTAACCAAGACAGGCGGCTGAAAAACATGTGTGAAGTGGATTATTTGAAGAAATTAAATCCTAATTTGATGTCCTAATTTGATGTTTATAAAGGTTCAGCTTGGACATATATTAATATATATGTGAATAAATTCAAGCATATTGTTTAGAAATTTCCTAAAAGAAGAAAATTCGCAGCAGGAATTTAGTTTCTTTAAGACAGTTCTGTTATAGTTCACTTTCCCCTATCTAAATATCCAAACAGATTTGAAATGCTATTTTTCTTAAGTCACATGTGTGTTTCTATGCCTTTTTATGCTTGTTTGTATTTGGAATGTCTTCAGGCATCTTCTTTGCTTTGGCAAATCTTCTTCATCTGGGTAAGTCCCAGTCTTTCCATAAACCCTCTCTTCAATTATTCGAGTGCAATGATCTCTTCTTTTCCTAAATCGCACTTAGGCTCAGTAATATACAACTGAGCACCTAACTCTGTGGTAATGAATTTTATATGTATCGGACAGAACATGAGTTACTTGACAAAGCTTTAACATTCTTCAAAACCATTGCCACAATGCTTAGCATGTAAATATGCAATAAATACCTAAGAAGCACTAATTTCTCCACTAATCCTACATTAAATAACATACACATGAAATGGCTGTAATAATACAAGTTGGAAAATAATCATCACATTGAAAAGCAGATGTTATGAAGCCTTTCATTTATTTTGCAACTTAAGGAGAAAGCCACAAATAAGCAATGTCTAGTTATCCCTCAAAAGTGGTCAATGCAAATATTTTATTGCTTTAACAAAGGAAAAGTATCAGGAAAATCAGTACTCTGAGTTTTGAGTAAGGACTGATTGATTTTTTTGGTAATACTTCACCCATCTGGAACTGCACCATTTAGCAGGGAAAAAAGTTGCAAAAAAGATGCTTAAGAAACCACAAAAATGTTAATAAAATAAAAGCCAATGCACTATACTGGTTGCACAGGGCTGGAGGAAAATACAAAGTGACTGCTAACAGGTGTCAGTTTCTTTGGGGGACATGAAAATATTCTAAAATTCCTGAATATTCTAATATTCTAGAATATTAGATCTAATATTCTAATATTCTAGAATATTAGATTTAATATTCTAATATTCAGGAATTGGGAATTCCTTGGCGGTCCAGTGGTTATAACTTGGTGCTTTCAATTTTGGGGCCCAGATTCAATTCTTGGTTGGGGAATTAAGATCCCACAGGCTGTGCAGCATGGCCAAAAAAATAAGTAAGAAATTAAAAGTAAATAACACTGTGTTGATGGCTGCACAACTCTGTTATATATACCTATTTATTAACATATAAGATATTTATGTATGTTACATATATTATATGTATGCATGCCGAGTCACTTCAGTCATGTCTGACTCTTTGTGACCCCATGGACTGTAGCCCGTCAGGCTCCTTTGTCCATGGAATTCTCCAGGCAAATAGTACAGTGGGTTGCCATGATCTCCTCCAGGGGATCTTTCCCACCCAAGAACTGAACCCATGTCTCCTGCTGCTCCTGCACTGCAGGCAGATTCTTTATTGCTGAGCCACTAGGATAGTCCTATACACACATACACATATACACACACATATATTTAAATACATGGATTGCATGCTATGTAAATTAGGTCAATGAAGCTTTTACTTTAAAAAGAAGTTAATGCAATAAAAACCCCATATCTTCTATTTTCTATACAACTGTAACAAGCGTGGCAGTCTGACATCTAAGGAAGCAAAATCAAACACAATAGTAGAACCTAGGACTTCTTGTGTGGGAACAATGACACTGCAGCAGTCTGAGAGCATTCATACTCAATGTAAGGGGAGGCTGAGCTTTACACCTCAATCCCCCAAAGGAAATCAATGGCTAATAGCACAAAACAAATGTGTAACACTTGACTCTCACTTATAAAAGCAAAGGCAGAATTAGATTATGGTGAAAACTGCACAACTTTGTAAACACACTAAAACATAAGGAACTGTACACTAAAACAAAACAAAAAAAAAAGCAAAAAAAAAAAAAGCACTGTCATTGAGAAAGGTTTCAACATGCTTATTGAAAATGAAAAACTGGGAAGCTTTTTAAAGTGATAAAAGCTCTAGAATAACTCATCCCATTGGGTCCAAAGAAGTAGATTTTATTATTGTAGTTAGACTGCATGTGCTCTATGGGCCTTTCCTCCACTGCTTTCCTCTTAATGTGGAGAAGAAATAGTGCTCAGGCATCACAGAAGTACTGCCAGTTCCTTATTAAAACTATATTATTTAAAGCAAATAAACTCCTTTTTTTCTCACTTCAGAAATCCCCTGGCATTATCATAATTCAGAAAGGAGTATTCCAAATTTCAGTACCCAAAATGATTTGAAATACCCAGAGCCACAAAATTTTCTTTAATGACTCAATTAGGAGATGGAAAAGCTGAAAAACAAGTACAGACTCAGTGCCTATAAATTATGGCTTTCACTTTAAAAAGCACATAATTATTGCTCTGTAGTTCCTTACTGCTGGCAGAACAAATGCTATCTCCCCAGGGCATTTCCCGTGGAGCACTCATAATCTTATATAGGAACATGGATTATATACTCAACAGAACAGAAGAAAGTTTCACTCAAAAGCAACATTTACTCTCATTATTAAGTTCTGATTTTTTACTTATTTTCTTTTCATATATTCTAGAAGAAAAGCCCTTCAAAACCAAACTATCTAACTATACCCTGTGCTGTGCTTAGTTGCTCAGTCGTGTCTGACTCTGCAACCCCGTGGACGCCAGGCTCCTCTGTCCATGGGGCTTCTCCAGACAAGAACACGGGAGTGGGTTGCCATGCCTTCCTCCAGAGGATCTTTCCAACCCAGGGATCGAATCCAGGTCTCCCCTACTGCAGGTAGAGTCTTTACTGTCTGAGCCTCCAGGGAAACCCTAATTATATATCCAGTCCCAAAGAAACCATGAGTCACATAAGGGAAAAACAAGAATCTGGCAGTTAGTAAAGATACAGAGGAAATGTTGTGCTATCCTCCAATGGTTCCGCACAAATTAACAGTGTATTTTATTCCTGGCCTGGGGAAAAAGACAGGACAGAAAGATAAGAGAGATCTTGAATTTAGGTTGGCTTAATTATCTGGTTTAAAATTGACTTGGGAATAAACATAAAAAGAGCATTACTTATAAATTTAAGTTACCTATTTTTAATTTAAATATTTTATTTCACTTGTTTCAAATAATCTATTTTGAATGATTCATGCCTCTGTTCCTTTCTTCATTTGGACAAAAAGTCAAATTCCTATGAAAACTAAGCTTTGAAAATAAGTCCAAAGGAGTTCTAAATCTCTCAATCTTCACCTGAAAAACTACCTAAAAACAAATCAGACCCTGTTCCTCTTTACCTACAACACTAAAGTAGTTTGCACAAAGCCTTTAGGCCATAAGCTAAACTCAAGAACATGACTCCCTCCTTCTCCAGCTTTATGTATTTATTTTTGGTCGTGCTGGGTCTTTGTTGCCGCACAGGCTTTTCTCTAGTTGTGGTGCGTGGGTTTCTCACTGCAACGGCCTCTCTTGCTGCGGAGCACCGGTTGCAGGGTGCACAGGCTTCAGCAGTTGTGGCTCCAGGATTCTAGAGCACAGGCTCAACAGTTGTGGCTCAGGAGCTTAGCTGCATGTGGGATCTTCCTGGATCAGGGATTGAATCCATGTCCTTTGCACTGGCAGGCGGATTCTTTACCACTGAGGCATCAGGGAAGCTCCTTCTCTAGCTTTACTATGTTTCCACTCTTTCTCCGTTGGTCCCTAAAATAAGAGAACTGCTTGACTGTGCGTATGTGTGTGTGAACACACAATATATATCCTGGCACACATAGTATTGTTTCTCACCCTTGCCTCTGAGCATCCTGTTTCTTCTAATTAGAATGTTTCCTCTCAGACCCACCTCATTTACCTGGCTAACTGTCAATCCTCATTTGTCACATCCTCTATGAAGCATCGGAGAAGGCAATGGCACCCCACTCCAGTACTCTTGCCTGGAAAATCCCATGGATGGAGTAGCCTGGTGGGCCGCAGTCCATGGGGTCGCTAAGAGTCAGAAAAGACTCAGCGACTTCACTTTCACTTTTCTGCATTGGAGAAGGAAATGGCAACCCACTCCAGTGTTCTTGCCTGGAGAATCCCAGGGATGGGGGAGCCTGGTGGGCTGCCGTCTATGGGATCGCACAGAGTCGGACACGACTGAAGCGACTTAGCAGCAGCGGCAGCAGCAGCTATGAAGCATTCCCAGTTTGTTGAGATGTTGACTCTGTCAAGGTACAGGGACTTCCCTGGTGGCGAAGAGGATAAGAATCCACCTGCCAGTGCAGGGGACACAGATTTGATCCCTGGTCCAGGAAGATTTCACATGCCTATGCGCCTCAACTACTGGTGCCCACATGCTCAACTACTGAAACCCATGTGCCTAGAGCCCTGTGCTCCACAAGAAGCCTGAACACCATAATAAAGAGTAGCCCTGCTCACCACAACTAGAGAAAGCATGCACAAAGCAAGGAAGACGCAACGCAGACTGAAAAAAAAAACGAAAGATTTGGAAATGCTAGGTGGGAAAGAACAAAAAGGGGCAAGAAACCAAAGAGGTAAGGCTAATAATGAATTAAGAGGGATGAAAAATGGTGTCCAAGGTACTGGTAATATTCTACTCTTAACCTTGAGGTGCTATGCAGGTGTTAGTTTAAATATAACTCCTTAAACCATCTATTTGTAATTCATATTTTTTGTATGTATATTTTATAAAAATACTTTCTTAAAAAGATGTTAGTAAAAAGTTGAAATAAATAATTTTTTAAACAGTTAAGAGCTTAAAAGGAGTTTGTACTTCCTCACTATGGTTATACAAGAGAATGTCCTTATCCTTAGATTTTGACACAAGTATTTATAGGTGAAATGATGACATGTCTGCAACTCAAAAAGCTCAGAAAAAAGAGAGATAAATGTGGCCAAATGTTAACGACTGATGAATCTCTGTGAAGGAGCTACGGCTATTAATTTACAACACTTGCAACTTTTCTTTAGTTTTGAAATTTATCCAAATGAAAAAACAAGCATAGGACCTTCCCCTAATAGGATTTATATTATACAGGAGACAATGCACAGAGAAGCCATGGAGAAAAGGGGGACTGTGTAGGGGCTAAGAATATATCTGTGTTCCACTTTCTACTCCTTGAAAGAAATTGCTCTCGCAAGATCTCTGAAGATCTTCTTGTCAATACCCAACAGGCGCTTTTCAGATTTTATTTTATTTGACCACTCCTCTCTTTTTCCTCAAGTCTCTTCTTCCCTGGTGGCTCAGACGGTAAAGTGTCTGTCTACAATGAGGAAGACCTGGGTTCGATCCCTGGGTCAGGAAGATTCCCTGGAGAAGGAAACGGCAACCCACTCCAGTACTCTTGCCTGGAAAATCCCATGGACAGAGGAGCTTGGTGCAGGTTACTGTCCATGGGGTCGCAAAGAGTCTGGCACAACTGAGAGACTTCACTTTCACTTTCTTCTTCTATAACATAACTTGTGTAGATGTGTCCCCAAGGTTCTATCTTTGGCCCTCTCTTCTCAAGTATCTAATCTATCCATCTTTAACACAACTCTCCCAAGAAATATGCTCATATGTGCAACTAATCCACATTTGCAGACCAAACTCATTACCTGTACTTTACCCCAAACTTGATCTTCTCTCATCCATATTTCCTACCTGTGACTGGCCAGAAACCTAAGCTTTGTTCAATGACTAGATTTCCTTCGAAAGCAAGGGGTTCTTTACATCTTTTTGTGCCTGCTGTGGCAGGGAGAATTTTGGCCCCTATGACTCTCACATCTCCTGGTGCCAAACCTGTGAATATGCTGCATGGCAGAAGGGACTTTGTGTATGTAATTAAGGTTACTAATCAGTTCACAAGAAAAGAGAGAGATTACCCTGGATTATCTGTGTGGGTCCAACATAATCACGTGACTTCTTAAAAGAAGGGAATTTTCTCTGACTGCAGACAAAACTGATACAGAATACAGAGAGAAGCGAAGGACAGGAAAAGATTCAATGCGTGACTGTTGGCTTGAAGATGAATGGAACCATGTTGCGGAAATGAGAACTTCTATTCTACAATCTCAACATGTAAAACAAGTCTATGAAAGCAAAAAATGCTCCAGGTACCCAAATAAAAGGGCAATTCCTTCTAGGAACAGAAATGAGTTAGGTACCTCTGGATACAACCCCTACCAGTGTGGGGGTGCAGGTGTTCCTCTCCCCACTCATACCTACAGAAGAAAACCTATACCCCCTTAACCAAGCTTTAAAAATCCTGCACGATTTGCTCTAAACCTACATATCCTACCCAGGGCAACACCTCCCATTCCTGATCATCAACGTGGCAGGCACTTCGATGACTCTTCTTCACTCAGGTCCTGGAAACTCAAAACCTTACAATGAGACCTTCAACAAAAAGCAGCACCCCGTCAGACCTCCAGTAAACAGGTGGGTAGAAAGCGCAATGAATGAGGCGAACACCGTCTGACGACGAAGAGAGACAAGAAGGCTCCGAGGAGACGACACTGGAACACACGAGTCTTCTCCTCAGCAGAGGCACCTCCTAGGCAAAGCGGGGCACGCGCTCCCCAGCCCCACAACCTCAGACGTCTCAGTCTCCCCCACGCTACTCCGCACCGCCCGCGCCCGGCAGAGACGAGGCGCGCAGGAAGCCAGCCCTCGGAAACAGAGACCCTACCTTTCAGCGATGTACAGGGTGCCGGTGCCGAGGCCCTTCCCGTTCAGCACAGCCTCGGTGTCTGGTTGCTGCTGCCGTAGGCCCTCAGCCGACCCAGGCGGCGGGAAACTTCTGAGGAAGCTCATAACTGCGAGGAGCGCTGAGACACCGGCTAGGAGCTGGCTGAGGCACCGCAAACCCTTCGCCGCGTCCCGCCCCGGAAGCAGTAGCAATTCCCCCCGGAAGAGTAACTTAGTCGGCCCCGGAATTCGAGCCCATCTACCATAGAGATGAGACGTTCTAGGATAACTCTCACAGGCTTGAGACGATAGAGTTTGTCAAGTTACGGACTTTCCCTTCTCCCTCGGGTTTCTAAGGCTCCAGGTTTGGAATAACGGAGTGTTCTCCCCACAATCTACTTCAGGATCGTCACAGCAACCTTGTGAGAGAGGAAGCACAGGAAATAATAAATTTCTTTTTTCTGCCGAAGGGGAAACGGAACCGTAAGGCAGGGAGTCTCTTGCCTGAGGTTGCACAGGAATGAGAGACCACACTGATATACAAGTCGGTCTCCTAAGTGGGTGCGGCTCTTCTCACCTGCGCCCGCCTCCACTAGGCCTTGTTCACGTCTCAACAGCCACGCCCCAGACATCACTTTAGGTCCTAACGCCGTCCTAGTACACGAACCACATATCCCCTGGTATCAGATGTGCAAACGAGCGCAAAGAGGTAATTAACCCTGGGTGAAGAGCTAGTTGTGTCAGCAAGCATATGGGGCGCTGAAGGGAAAAGAATTAATCCATTAGATTTGGAATTCTTTATTTCTTCACTAGACACTGAAAAAGTATTAAGAGCTAATAAAAACTTTTAAAATAATCATAAAAGTAGCTAATGGTAACCGGGTATTAAGTGTCAGGCTCCGTTCAAGGCGTGCGTGCTAAGTCGCTCCAGTTGTGTCCGACTCTTTGCGACCTTACTGACTGTAACCCGCCAGGCTCCTCTCTTTACCCTTATTTCTTAATTTCCTCTTCGTGACAACTTCATGGCGAAGACAGAGCTGAAACGGGAACTAGTGGAAAGTAGTAGGAATAGATCCTGAGAGCCTGAGGCTTCAGGATCTATCATGTCATCTATCTGACATGCAGACACACGGTGATGTCAGCTAGGACCTCTGTGGGAACTATCAGCTGGAACACGTTTACGTTTCCTTCGTGTGGCCTGAGCTTCCTCACAGCTTGGCAACTGGGTTTTGAAGTTGAGCATCCCAAGAAAGAGACTGGTATAAGCTGCACAGCCTCTTCTGACTTAGCCTTGGAAGTTACAGAGTGTAACCACAGGTAGGATCTGCTGGATTTTTCATCATTTTTTTTTTTTTAATGTACTTTGTGGTCCTATATGCTTTGACATGCCTGCAGCCCTGGCTGACACCTTGACTGAAGGTTTGGGAGCGACCCTGAGGCAGAGGAACCCAACTAAACTCAGATTCATGGACGGACAGGAAGCTGTTGGGTTTTGGTGTGTGTTTTGGTTTTGGTTTTGGTGTGCTGCAGGGCAAGCAGGTATCTTAGTTCCCCAACCAGTGATTAAAAACTGTGCCCTCTGCAGTGGAAGCGTGGATTCTTAACCACTGAACCACCAAGGAAGTCCCAAATAGTGGTTTTTTAAGTAACTAAGTTTTGGGGTAAACACAGCAATAGATCACTAATATGCTTACTAAAGAGAAGAGAAAGAACCTTGAACAGTATTAACCACTGTGCTGCTGCCTTAAACACTTGGCTTGGCAAGCTCATCCATGCCCATGATTTGAATTAACCTGTGTGGATGATTCCCAAGTCTATATCTCCGTCCCAGAACTCTCTAATGAACTACAAATATTGATATACTACAGCCTGCTAGACATCTCCACTTGGAAGTGCTACAGGCACCTCTCATTCAACTTATCAAAAACTGAACTCATAAACTATGGACTTTGGGGGACATTGATGCATCAATGTAGGTTCGTCAGTTGTAACAAATGTACCTCTGTAGTGGGGGATATTGATTATGGGGAGGCTACACATGTGTGGAAGTGGGGGTATATGGGAATCTCTGTACCATCCTCTCTAACCTGTTGTAAACCTACAACTGCTCTAAAAAAATAAAGTCTTCATGAAAAAAGTTGAATTTATAGGAGTTCCCCAATCCTCTAGTCGTTAGGATTCTGGGCTTTCACTGTCATGGCCCAGGTTCATTCCCTGGTCTAGGAACAAAGATTCCAAAAGCTGTGTGGTGTGGCCACACACACACACAAAAAATTGAATTTACAGTTTTATCTCTCAATTCTGTTATTTTTCCAATGTCCCATCTTATGAAAAAATACCTCATTCCACTGAGTTGCTCAGATTAGAAACCTGGCATTTATCATTATTTCCTTAATCTCTTTCACTCTTCATATCCAGTTATACAGTAATAATAACCATATTTATTATTATTTTAACAAAATAGCAACTAACACTTATGTGCTAGGTACTGACTGTTTTAGGCACTTTGTCTCAACTAGTTTAATCTTCACAACACACCTAAGAAATAAATGCTGTCATCATTCCTATTTTACAAATAAGAAAACAAGTAAGAAGGATTAAGTAACTTGCCCAAGTCCATAGCCACTAAAGTGGCAGAGTGTGATTTAGAAACTAAGCTGTTGGGCAGCACAGCCTACACATTTCAAGGACTACATTCTAATGCCTCCCATCAACCAAGTCCTGCCATTTCTTAATTCCTGTCTCAGGAGTTAAGTGTCACCTCACTCTTCCCCTACTGTTGCCCACTTCAGGCTGTGTCATCTCTTAATTAAACTATTATAAGAGTCTCTGGAATGCAAAAGTAGGTAGTCAAGAGATACCTGGAGTAACAGGCAAATTTGTCCTTGGAGTACAGAATGAAGCAGGGAAAAGGGTAACACAGTTTTTCCAAGAGAACACACTGGTCATAGCAAACATCCTCTTCCAACAACACAAGAGAAGACTCTACACATGGACATCACCAGATGGTCAATACCAAACTCGGGTTGATTATATTCTTTGCAGCCAAAGATGGAGAAGCTCTATACAGTCAGCAAAAACAAACAAACAAACAAACAGAGAGCTGACTGTGGCTCAGATCATGAACTCCTTATTGCCAAATTCAGACTTAAATTGAAGAAAGTAGGGAAAACCACTAGACCATTCAGATATGACCTAAATCAAATCCCTTACAATTATACAGTGGAAGTGACAAACAGATTCAAGGGATTAGATCTGACAGACAGAGTGTCTGAAGACTGATGGACAGAGGTTCGTGACATTGTACAGGAGGCAGTGATCAAGACCATCCCCAAGAAAAAGAAATGCAAAAAGGCAAAATGGTTGTCTGAGGAGGCCTTACAAATAGCTGAGAAAAGAAGAGAAGTGAAAGGCAAAGGAGAAAAGGAAAGATATATCCATCTGAATGCACAATTTCAAAGAATAGTAAGGAGAGATATGAAAGCCTTCATCAGTGATCAATGCTTAGAAATAGAGGAAAACAATAGAATGGGAAAGACTAGACATCTCTTCAAGAAAATTAGTGATACCAAGGGAACATTTCATGCAAAGATGGGCACAATAAAGGACAGAAATAGTATAGACCTAACAGAAACAGAAGACATTAAAAAGAGATGGCAAAAATACATGAAAGAACTATACAAAAAAGATCTTCACGACCCAGATAATCACGATGGTGTGATCACTTACCTAGTGCCAGACATCCTGGAATGTGAAGTCAAGGGGGCTTTAGAAAGCATCACTACAAACAAACAAAGCTAGTGGAGGTGATGGAATTCCAGTTGAGCTATTTCAAATCCTAAAAGATGATGCTGTGAAAGTGCTGCACTCAATACGCCAGCAAATTTGGAAAAATCAGCAGTAGCCACAGGACTGGAAAAGGTCAGTTTTCATTCCAATCCCAAAGAAAGGCAATGACAAAGAATGTTCAAACTACCGCACAATTGCACTCATCTCACACGCTAGCAAAGTAATGCTCAAAATTCTCCAACCCAGGCTTCAGCAATACATGAACTGTGAACTTCCAGATGTTCAAGCTGGATTTAGAAAAGGCAGAGGAACCAGAGATCAAATTGCCAACACCCATTGGATCATTGAAAAAGCAAGAGAGTTCCAGAAAAACATCTACTACTGCTTCATTGACCACGCCCAAGCCTTTGACTGTGTGGATCATAACAAACTGTGGAAAATTCTGAAAGAGATGGGAATACCAGACCACCTTACCTGCCTCCTGAGAAAACTGTATGTAGGTCAAGAGGCAACAGTTAGAACCGGACATGGAACAACAGACTGGTACCAAATAGGGAAAGGAGTACATCAAGGTTGTATATTGTTACCCTGCTTATTTAACTTATATGCAGAGTATATCATATGAAATGCCAGGCTGGAAGAACTAAAGAGCCCTTTGATGAAAGCGAAAGAGGAGAGAAAAAATGTTTTTCTTAAAACTCAGCATTCAGAAAACTAAGACCATGGCATCTGTCCCATCACTTCATGGCAAATAGATGGGGAAACAATGGAAACAGTGACAGACTTTATTTTGGGGGGCTCCAAAATCACTGTAGATGGTGACTGCAGTCATGAAATTAAAAGACACTTGCTCCTTGGAAGTAAAGTTATGACCAAACTAGACAGCATATTAAAAAGTAGAGACATTAAAAAAAAAAAAGCAAAGACATTACTTTGCCAACAAAGGTCCATCTAGTCAAAGCCATGGTTTTTCCAGCAGTCATGTATGAATGTGAGATTTGGACAACAAAGAAAGCTGAGTGCTAAAGAATTGATGCTTTTGAACTGTGTTGTTGGAGAAGACTCTTGAGAGTCCCTTGGACTGCAAGGAGATCAAACCAATTCATCCTAAAGGAAATCAGTCCTGAAAATTCATTGGAAGGACTGATCTCCTTGGACTGCAAGGAGATCAAACCAATTCATCCTAAAGGAAATCAGTCCTGAATATTCATTACAAGGAGATCAAACCAATCCATCCTAAAAGAAATCAGTCCTGAATATTCATTGGAAGGACTGAATATTCATTGGAAGGACTGAAACTCCAGTACTTTGGCCACCTGATGTGAAGAACTGACTTTAGAAAAGACCCTGATGATGGGAAAGATTGAAGGCAGGAAGAGAAGGGAACAACAGAGGATGAAATGGTTGGATGGCATCACCAACTCAATGGACATGAGTTTAAGCAAGCTCTGGGGGTTGGTGATGGACAGGGAAGCCTGGCACGCTACAGTCCATGGGGTCTCAAAGAGTCGGACAGGACTAAGCGACTGAACTGAACTGAACTGAAGAGCCTCCAAATTGGTCTTGGTTCAGTGAACCCAGAGGCCTCATAGTCTTTGGGTTAAGAGAGACAGGAAGGATTTAATCATGTGGTAAGTGTAGTATTGAAGTCCACACAGCCCAGCTGCCATGGGATTGCTCTGCATGAGGATCCAGAGAGTACCTCATGGAGAACTGGGACTTGAGGGTAAGAAGTTCAAAGACAGAGAAGATAAAGCAGGAGTGGAGGTGATTCCATCCAGTTTCCTGACCAGGGATCAAATCTGGGCCCCCTACATTGGGAGTGAGGAGTCTTAGCCACTGGATCACCAGGGAAGTCCCAGATTGTCTTTTTATTGTTGAGTTGTAGGAGTTATTTATTCTAGATACAGGGAAGAATACTGGAGTGTGCTGCCATTTCCTAATCCAGGGGAATATTCCCGACCCAGGGATCAAACCCACATCTCTTGCATCTCCTGCACTGGCAGGTGGATGGATTCTTTACCACTGTGCTAATTTATTTTTAAGTAGAAAAATTAATTGTATTTCTATACAGTGACTCAGCTGGTAAGAATCTGCCTGCAATGCAGGAGACCTGAGTTTGATCCCTTGGTTGGGAAGATCCCCTGGAGAAGGGAAAGGCTACCCACTGCAGTATTCGGGCCTGAAGAATGCCATGGACTGTATAATCCATCAGGTCACAAAGAGTGGGACACAACTGAGCAACTTTCACTCATGGTGACTGCAGCCATGAAATTAAAAGATGCTTGCTCCTTGGAAAGATATCTATGACAAACAGACAGCATATTAAAAAGCTGTAGTCAAAGCTGTGGTTTTTCCAGTAGTCATGTATGGATATGAGAGTTGGACCATAAAGAAGGCTGAGCACTGAAGAATTGAAACTTTTGAATTGTGGTGCTGGAGAAAACTCTTGAGAGTCCCTTAGATAGATAGCAAGGAGATCAAACCAGTAAATCCTAAAGGAAATCAAGCCTGAATATTCATTGGAAGGATGATGCTGAAGTTTCAATACTTTGGCCATCTGATGGGAAGAGCTGATTCATTGGAAAAGACCCTGATGCTGGGAAAGATAAAAGGCAAAAGGAAAAGGGGGTGGCATAAGATGGTTAGATAACATCACCAATTCAATGGACATGAATTTGAGCAAACTCTGTGTGACAGTGGGGGACAGGGGTGCCTAGCATGCTGCGGTCCCTGGGGTCACAAAGAGTCCAACACAACTTAGCAACTGAACAACAACAACAACATTTATATACATTACCAATGAACAACCTAAAAATAAAATTTAGAAAAAATTCCATTTATAGTAGCATCAAAATGAATAAAATACACAGGAATATATTTAACAATAGAAAACTACATAGAAAGCTAAAAATATTCTTGAAAAAAATTAAAGCCTAAAACAAAAAGAAAGACACCTATTTTAATCGTGTTCACCGATTAAAAGACTTATTATTGTTAAGAAACAAATGATCTGCAAATTAAATGTAATCCCTATCAAAATTCCAATTGGCTTTTTGACAGAAATTGATATACTGAAACTTCAATTTATATGAAAATTCAAGATACCTAGAATAGTAAAAAAAATAAAATAAAAAAAATAAAAATGAGCCAAGTTAGAGGACTCACTTCCTGATTTCAAAACTTTTTACATAGTTATAATAAGACTGTAATACAGGCACAAGGATAAACATATAGATAAGTGGAATAAAATTGAGAGTCCAGAAGTAAACTTGTACATTTTTGGTCTATTAAGTTTTGACAAGGATTCCAATATAATTCTGTGGCGGAAATAAAATTCTTTTCAATTCATGATGCTGGTACAACTGGATGCAAATAAATGAATTTTGATCTTTATCTCATACCATACACAAAAATAACTCAGAATGAATCAAAGATCTAAACATAAGAGATAAACTTATAAAACTCTTAAAACTATAAATCACAGATCTTTGTAACATTGCATTAGGCAACAGTTTCTTAGGTAAGACATCTAAAGCCCAAGTAAAGCAAAACAAACAAACCAACAAAAAACAGAAAAACTGGATGTCATCAAAGTTTATGTCAAAGGACACCATCCAGAAAGTAAAAAAATAGCCTGCAGAATTGGAGGAAATATTTGCAAATCATATATTTGGCAGGGGTCTGGTATCCAAGATGGACTTCCCTAGTGGCTCAGATGGTAAAGAATCTGCCTATCATGCAGGAGACCCAGGTTATATCCCTAGGTGGGGAAGATCCCCTGGAGAAGGAAACACAAACCCACTCCAGTATTCTTGCCTGGAGAATCCCATGGACAGAAGAACCTGGCAAGCTCCAGTCCATACAGTCCATGGGGTCGCAAAGAGTCGGACAATCAACAATTAAAAGACAGATAACCTAATTTAAAAATGGGCAAATGAAAAAAAAAAAAAAGGGCAAATGAGGGACCTCTCTGTGGCCCAGTGGCTAGGACTCTGTGCTCCCAATGCAGGGGGTCCAGGTTCCATCCCTGAGTGGGGAACTGGAGCTCATATGCTGCAGCTAAGGGTTCACATGCTGCTGCAACCAAAGACCCTGCATGATCCTGCATGAGGCAACTAAGACCCAGTGAGGCCAAATAAATAAAATAGATAAATATATTTTTTAATGGGCAAATGATTTAAGTAGATGTTTCTGAAAAGAAGCTAGACAGGTGGCTATTAAGCACATGAAAAGATGTTCAAAATCATTAATCATCAGGGAAATGCAAATTGAAACCACAATGAGAAATCACTTCCTATCCACTAGGATAGCTATAACAAAGACTGACAAATAAGTATTACTGATGTGGTGCAACTGGAACCTTCCTGTGTTGGGAGTCAGAATGTATAAAGATGTAGATGCTGTGTAAAACAGTTCAGCAGTTTCTTAAAACTTGAAACAAAGAGTTACCATATGATCTGGCAATTCCATTCCTAGCTGTGTGGTGACAGACTTGAAAACATACGTCCACACAAAAACTTGTACACAAATGTTTATTATTTATAACAGCCCAAGAGTGGAAACAATCTGAATATCTTTCCAGTGATTAATGGATATATAAGATGTGGTATATCCACAGAGTAGAATATTATTCATCTATAAAAAGGGATGAAATACTGATTCATGCTAAAATATAGATGAAAACATGCAACATGCTAAATAGAAGTCAGACACAAAAGGCCACACAGTGTATGATTCCACTTGTATCATATATCTAGAATAGGCAAATCCTTATAGATAGAAAGTAGATTAGTAGTTGCCAGGGACTTGGAGAAGGGATGGTGAATGACTGCTAATAATATGGGATTATTTTGGAGGCTGATGACAACCTTGTGAATATACTAAAGACCACTGAATTGTACACTTTAAAATGGTGAACTTTATGGCATGTGAATTATATGTCAATTAAAAAAACAAGAAGAGGGCTTCCATTTTGGCTCAGTGGTAAAGAATCCGCCTGCCAATGCAGAAGATACAGATTCAATCCCTGGTCCAGGAAGATCCTACATGCCACAGAGCAACTTAAGCCCCTGTGCCACAACTACTGAGCCTGTGCTCTGGAGCCTAGGAACACCAACTAATGAGCCCACATGCCCTAAAGCCCGTGCTCCACAACAGGAGAAGCCACCACAATGAAAGCCCATGCACAGCAACTAGAGACTAGCCTCCACTTGCCACAATGAGAGAAAAGCCTGCAGAGCAACAAGGACCTGGCAGAGCCAAAAGTAAATAAATTTTAAAATAACAATAAGAAAGGTTTTAAAATAAAATTTACAAGTACTTTTATTTTGGAAACCATTCCATAAGTAAATCTGTATTATTAAATTCACAGGACAATCATCCCACATACAGACTGCTTCCAATATGCCTTTTCTGGCTGTGGGTCCCTACCTTTTATCCTTGCTTCTTTGGCAGTATCTGTTTCTGCTTGTGGAATCTCTCAGTAAAATTCCAGCCCTGCCTTCTCAAGCAGTCTGAACATGAAGTTAACTTTCTGATTTTCTAGAACTGAGTCAGCTTGCTTCTCTTTGAAAGGGGTAAGCCCTGCCGTGCCATGCCATGCTAAACCGCTTCAGTCGTGTCTGACTCTTTGTGACCCCATGGACTGTGGCTCGCCAGGCTCCCCTGTACATGAGATTCTTCAAGCTAGAATACTGGTGTGGGTCGCCATTTCCTTCTCCATGGTAAGCCCTGCTGCTGCTGCTGCTGCTGCTAAGTCGCTTCAGTCGTGTCCGACTCTGTGCGACCCCATAGACGGCAGCCCACCAGGCTCCCCCGTCCCTGGGATTCTCCAGGCAAGAACACTGGAGTGGGTTGCCATTTCCTTCTCCGATGCATAAAAAAAAATTTAGACTTAAAATATGTAAAATCTACTTTTACTTTTAGGGTTCAAATTAGAGATAGCACAGGTTCTAAATAGGGTTCTATCATTGTTAGTAAGTCCTTCCTCTAATGTTTTGGCTCCAAATGATAGAGTAAAAGCTATTTGATTGCATGAGTTTATGGTAGTTACTGGCATTCCACTAGCAAGCAATAATGCCAAAGAGAAAAGAAAATGGTCGTTTCAACAGAAAAACATGAAACAAGTGCAGGGAAAAGGGAGGACTGTCTCCTATTATAAGTTTCAGCTCTAACAGTTGTTCCTAATGATAAGAGTTCAAGTATGCTCCTGAGAAGCCTACTAGTCCTAGAGTTTCTCTTAGAAATTGTTGACAATTCAGTGAGAGTTTTCAAATCTAGTTTAACATTTTGATAATCTATTTATTTTAAAGACTGGTAGTCAAGGAGGAAATAATTGAGAGGCAGATTAAATGGGAGACAGGATGACACTTGTTTTCCATAAGGGAGATCTTTGTATACAGAGAGAGAATACAGACAGGAATCAGTGAGATAGAAGACCCAGAGGAGGCAACAGGGAAGGGGTCAGATCAAGGACACAGGCAAAGGGGATATGGCAAAAACAGAGGTGACATCTGTTCCTTGGAGGCTGGAAAGAAGGATGGATGCTCGTGTGGATAAAGTAGCTCTGAAACGGTCAACAGGAATACTAAGGAGTGACTTATACCATGAACTAGTAAGCTCCTAGTTAACTTTGTTTTTGGAACATGACTTTATGTGCAAAACTAGTATCACAAATATGAAGTCACATACCCTTACAGTGTTTTTCCATTTTAGAGCTTAAAGAGCTTATGCAAAGTGACTAAAGAATCAAAATGACACACAACCATTCATCTCATGCAACATTTAGTTTCACTAGAATATTTTCATTACTTTTTGTAATTCTACAACTACTAAATGATCACAGTATAGAAGACCAATTCTCAGTTTTGAAAAGAAAAGAACTCTTATATTCTCTGGTCTCATAGCCTCAAAGGGATGTGGGCTGACAGTCATGTTCTGGACCCCACTCTCAGCTCCAGAAAAGAGCTTTGAACTCGCTCGTCTGCCACGGCACTGTCACCCTTGGCCTCCAACACAGCACCTCACCTCCATTTAACCGATGCTGTTTAAGTGAACATTTCAAATAAATCACTGAGAAGCATTGTAGCCGATCATTTCTTGCCAGCATAAATAAGTTTTCACTTCATTGAGTGAAATTCTGATCCAAGAATAGTTTATCAGTATTTTATATCAGAACTGCAAATAATTAACTTTACTAGTTTGTTGGGGAAAAAATGAGTTTGTTGTGACTCCTACTGTATTTCAAAAGTAAGGAAAATCTATGAAATCCAACATTGATAGATGAGAATTATACTGAGGATTGGAAGGGCCCCTTATAAGTCTAACCCCTTTTAAAATGTGTTTATCTATTAAACTCCTGCCAAATGCAGTCCAACCTAAACCCAAACATCCCTTATTGGTGAGAATTCGCTCCCAAGTTATTAAAGAACTCTGTAAAAAAGTATTTCCGAAAAATAAATGGAAAGCTTTTGCCTCATGGCTTCTGCCCTCTGGTCTAGTTCTGTGCTTCCACAGGGCAACACAAAACAAGTCCAAGGCCTCTTTAATGTGTCAGTTCTCCAGAGGCTGAAGACAGAAATCAAGAATAGCTTCCTACTGCTACTGCTAAGTCGCTTCAGTTGTGTCCGACTCTGTGTGACCCCATAGACGGCAGCCCACCAGGCTCCCCAGTCCCTGGGATTCTCCAGGCAAGAACACTGGAGTGGGTTGCCATTTCCTTCTCCAATTCACATCCTTGGCAAACAGCTATAACAATTGTTTGGGGAAAATTGATGCACTTGCAAACTTACTTTCTAGATAGTAAGAGAACAGTTCATCTATTCTGGGGTGATAAAAACTTTCAACCTTCATCAACAGTTACAGAAAATTCTTAGCTTTCTATGTGCTACAAAGTTTAAAATAAACTAAATTTGCAAACACATCATGCTAAATACATCAAATTATTTAATTTTTTATTATAATTGACATATATTAAGTGAAAGAAATGACAGAAGTATTATAATAAAACATTTTGAAAGAAAAAAGTTACACAATTAGGCCAGTAGCCATAAAATAGCTTTTAGGCCTATTTTATAACACCAAGAGTTCTGATCAGACTGTAGTGAGACATTGAACATTTCATTAACAAAAATATTGGCACGAGCCACAACATATTTTGGTTGTCACTTACAAGGAATATTGTATTCAAACAACTATGCACTGCAATTCTAACACACTAGGTGTTCATACACTGCAGTTAACCCCTGAAGCTTTAAGCTACCAGGAATTCCCGTATTTTCTATGCACAAAATTTACTTTGTGCGTTATTGGAATCACACTTCCAGTTTTCACGTTTTTTCCCCCCCTTACACATGCAGTATGTCTTATGTGGCAGAGAGCATGCCAGCTTCTGTTTAGCTAATACCACATTCCTTATTACCTCAAGAGTTTTATGTTAATCTTGGAGTCTGCTTTAGCGCTCATCTCCTAGAAACAAAATAAAGCATTCTGAGAACGTATCTAGGAATATTTTTTATGCATAGGAAAATAAAGCATTTCATATAAGCATGTCTGAAAACCCAAGAGGCATTTTGATCAAACACTCCCTGGATCCTAGCTATTAGTTTAAAATGGGAATCTAACATATACCATCTACAAATTCTTATCTGGGATTTATATTCTTTGCCTGGAAATTCATGATTCCCAAGCTTCATTTCTGAATAGACAAGGATAGCAAAGAAACTGACATCCCACAGTAACTGGAAATAGATAAAGGTAACTTAGGTAGAAGTTATGAATTTAATTCTTTACAAGAATACACTTGTGCTACAAAAGTGAGAAATCAGAATGGTACATTATCAGATGGCAAAAAGCACTGGTGTTTAAACAGAGGTGTCAATATAACTTATCAAAAATGTGCCATGTAAAAGACTGCTATACTTAGCAGCTCTATAAGATTTCAAAGTATTTATCAAAAAAGAAGGGAATTTGAATTTGAATCTGATATCCCTTCCTGCCATGCCTCCAGCAGACAACTATTCCTGTGGAATTAAGTCTACTGAATTGAGTCTACAAGAACCAAATCGAACAATTCTAGTTTTTACTTCTTTTACAGATTGAAAACAAAGCTGTGTTCCACTCCCAATCCCCCCATCCCAACACAGGGTACACCCTTTCAAGGTGTATAAAAAACCCCAGCAGGTTTGGGCAAGCTACAATTCAGATACCATAATCAAGACATTACTTTCATAATAGAACACAACACCAGATCAACACTGAGAAAACCATAGTTAAGCATCACGAAAATCACACACTTTAAGAAAGTATCATTAACTGCCAAATTTGAGCTATAACAGCTGTTCTAAAATTGAAAATCCATTTACACTAAAATAAACTAAATCTATGTATGGATGTCTAAGTATGGTGTGTGTGTGTAATTTTCATGCAATGATCTTAAAGCTTTGGAGACAGGTTATTAGCCTAATTTCCAGGCTTGTCCATATAGCAGTATTGACATGCACCAACTCTGCTAAAGGGCAGAATGAAAAAGACCATGGCACAAAATTTTAAACAATTTTAGGTTTAATTACATAATGCACCTGTAGATGTTCTAGCATAAACACAATTGTAAAAATCTACATCCTATTTTAGGGTATTTTCCACCTCCCATCCCTTAAAAGCTGTACAGTTATAAAAATGTGACTCTCAAGCAAAATAAACTTTTTTTTTCTTTTGCAACATACAAAATAAGTTAAATGATTCAGAAGGTTTTGAGCCATTAAGTCTCCCAATAACTGTGTTCTTGGCCATCCAATAAACGTGACATGCAGATAGCTCCTGGTCTAAGACCAGAACTCAATAAATACACGTCAAACAAAACCCCAAACACTTAAATTAGATTTCTTTAGAAACTGATGAAAGTCAAGAAAACATATAGTTAGGGCTAACAATTCCATTCTTAACTTACATCATCCAGTGGCAAAATGAACAAGGCAGGTCACTCAGTCCTTAGTGCATTTTCTAGCTTGTACCGGTTTGGCAAAAAAAAAAACAAAAAACAAATGTAGTTCCTTTAAAAATGTTTTTTTTTTTTTTCTCATTCACAATGTCTAAGGAGATTAATTTCTATTTGTCTAATAATTGTTATGCCCTCTGATATAACTTATGCATAGGATAGACATCTTAGTTATTAAAATAAAAACCTTTACTAACTGAAATCACTACAATGTGCCAGAATTGGGTTTTCAGTATTTCCCAGAGTCAAATGGTATAAATATAAAATGAAAAAAAATTCACTAATGGAAATCGTATTCTAATCAATTTCTGAGAGGGTTTACATGAATTTTTAAGTGTTGAGTGTACTGTCTGGAGTAGTTACATACCAAGTACACTACATTTTGGCTTACAATGACTGCTTGATTGCTGGGGGATGACTATCTTCATATATGTTACATAGTTACTTAGCAATTCTTGGCACTCAAAAAAGTGTTAATGATAATTTGAATGAAATATTTTGAAGACAAATTATTAATTATACATATAACAACTCAGTTTAAATACATTGATAATAAAAGTTCTTGTCTTTCAGGATTGGTATAAAACAATGACGTAAATCAGCAGTTAGCTTGCCACTTCCAAGGTAGGATTATAGGTACACACTGGGAATGGTGGATAAAATAGGAATGGATTTTATTCTAAGGAGGTTTAATAACAGATATTAAACAGAGGACTAAGTAGATACAGAAGGTATGCAGTCTTGGCATTCTTGCTTCTTGGGAGAACCAGGATGTTAAACCAAGAAGAGGAACTTCACTATTTTTCTCTAGGTTTTCTGTAATTAAATTATGTTCATAATCTCACATCAGTTACAATTATGTCTTTTTTCTTGTGTCAAATAACTTCAAAGCGTTTTTATTTCTTCTAACATCTAAGATATGTATATACATATTAATTTATATATATATATACATACATATATATGTTCGTTCCATTTTCAAAAGATCTGGATTTTTGAATACTTGTCCTGTATCTGTGAGGCAATGCCATGAATCAGGGACCTTGTTCACTGTTGGTGAAGGGCAGAGTTCACAACTTTTTCTGAATATTAAACCTGTAGATTCAATCAATTATACGGTAGGACTAGAGAATGGCTAACACCTCGTATCCCCACAAACATAGGCTAAAAAGGAATTCTTTGTGACGGAGAAAATTCCATCAACCCCACTTAAAAATAGCTAACATTTCCCCTCTTTTTAAACTCTAAGCAGGCCTACATTTTTCTTTATATATGTTCTTTGTGTATCATGGGATGGGTTCCATCAATCGAAAAGTAAAAACTGGAGTTTGTAATGTCCTGTTAATTTGTTTAAAAATCTTTTTACCAACAACTTCTTTTGCATTTGAAGTCCTTGATTCTTTGGTAGGTCATTTTGAAAAAAATCACACATGAATTTATTCTAAATGAAACTCCTTTTTATTCTTGGAATCTGTAGCCTTTGACCAACTGGAAAAAGATGTGCCAAGGAAATCCATCCTTAATAAATCAGGTATATTCTTGAAAATATCTCTGCCATCATTCTCTAGTACTGTGCCAACAATAGAAAATGTTTACACGAAACACTATTTCATCAGCACATGTCTACAAAAAAACATATTATTTTCAGTCTGAGTTTTCATAAATTTTAATTCAAAGTTTCTGCTTTGTGAAAATTTGGCTAGTTTTCAAACCTTTACAGAAACCAAACTAAATATTGTGAGTACTAAACTACATCTCTCCTTAATACATTTGCTATAGTGGAGTTTGATATTGGGAGTCTGATTTATACTTCCAAAAAGGGGTTTTAGAGTATTAAAGGGTTCTATTATTACACAGCAGCTACTGAGAGCCTAGATCCATGGTCAGTACTCTAACTACAAGAATCCAAGATGTTCTAAACTCTAGATGAATTGCTGCTTTCCTGTACAGCAGTCCTAATGTCTGAATTAGGACCGTTCCTAATGACTGAATTATGTCTTTGGATATAGAACATTCTCTTTTTCCTATATTGTTTTTTTTTTAACTTCTTCAAAACATGTTCAGAGTTGGTATTTCAGCAAACACAAGACTCTTTGAGGGACTGAATCTAAACACCAAGCAGCAGAATTGTTTGTGAACTGTTCAACATTTCATCAGCCATAATTAACCTCTCTGCATGATAATTTGTGACTATCAGGTACTTGGATTGTACTCTTTGTAGATGAAGCAAAGTTAACTGGTTTAATCAGAATGTAAAGGAAATTCAAAAGGAAACACTCACTATTGAGTTCACAAACACTTAATTCAAGTTTGGTAAATAACAGGCAGCAAAAGTGGCATCATAACCCATGTCAGTGAGACATTTGCTAAATGGAATACTCAGTCTTTACGAAGATAAAAATTAACCTTTTGCTCTCTATGGCAGAAGGGTAAAAAGAACTTATTTCACATTAGGCATCCTGTAAAATAAATAATCTACCCATTTAATACTTCTTGTCGTTTGCTTAACTGAAGAGAATAGGTTGAAGCAGAAGCTTGTGTGTCCGGAGGTAGAGAGAGGGATTTTCTACACCGTAGTGGCTTTACCCCGTTGCAGGACTAAAATGGTAGCAGAAGACGGGGGGCAGGATAGGCCACCTGCACGTTCTAACCACTTACCATGCATTAATAGGAATCCTTCTATTGCCTCCTGTTTTATGTAGTTAAAAGGCTCACATTCTTAACTGACTCTCAAATAAATGGGACAAACCTAGCCAGAAAGCAGGCCTGGTAAGTGAATGTGGCTCCTTACATAGCCCTGCTTACTGTCTGGGAATATAAGTCCTTCACTCCCTTCTGGTGGAATATTGTCTCAAAATAAAAATCACAACTTGCTTGGAACCACATGCTACTGGTGCATCCTATTTTAGGCTGCTTTCATTATTTTATTTTTTATACAGATACATATACACTGCTAGAATCAAAGCAAAAATATTAATGGGCAGGTACTACAGAACTAAGGTGAAACAAAACAAACAAACAGGAACCAACAAGTGAAAAACAACAGCTATAAACTTTCAAGGCCAAAAGATAAGATTTAAGGGCAACACCTGTGAAGGGAGGAAAAGAAAGAGTATGAAGTTTCTAGAGGTATTTATAATGCAAGTCTAATGCCAGCTTTTTAATAATAAAAAAGAGAAGTGCTTTATTATTCACTGACTAGCACATAGAATGCTTAATTTGGGAAGAAAAATTCATGAAGTTCCTTGGGCCAGCAGCAGATATGGTGTGTCCATTGCCGGCAACAGACACAACACTGAAACAGAAAACCCAATCCCAGGGCAAAAGTATTCACAGAAGTAATGGCTGAAGGTTTCAGAATTTGACAGGCAAGGTTTAATCACAAGTGCTACACTCTGTACAACGTTATTTATGGCTCTGCCTGAAATTTTACAGCTGAAACAGAAACTAAGACAAAGTTCATATTTTAGTGTCAATTACATGTTAGATATTTAGTTAGTTACAAACCCCTATTTTCTTGAAACAAAGGGCTTATCTTTCTTTAAAATGTTGAGATGTTTGAAATGGATATATCTATTAAGTATATTGGTGGTTTTCAATCAACTCTATGTTGGTCATGTGACTATTAATGAATTTTAATAGAAGTCTAATGGCCAATGGCCAAAACTACATTCAAACCCTGCTAATATATCCAGGCAGATAGGAAATTCTAACACACACACATACACACACACACGCGCACGCGCGCACACACACACATGCTAAAATTCAAACTAAAAACCTCCCAAAGGAACTGCTTTGTTTGTAGACTTCAATTTGAAGTAGATACTAAGGGCAAGAATAGACCAGTTAAAATTCACCTGAAAATCCTTTCCCCTTCTTCAAATGTGCTAAAATACTGCAGTCAGCTTAGCATCCATATCTTCATGTATGTTATGTATAGGTGTATTTCTTTGAAAATGATAATTCAGATATTTAAATATTAAGTGGCCAGAAAACAAGAGTTACATTATCTGCAAAGTTTACAGTCCATTCAGGCCTTAAGAAAGACCACACTCATTTCACTAATAACTCTCATGATGGCATACTAAAGGCCACGTCATCACCACTGCATAAAGCTGTTTAAAAAAATTTGCTATTAGCACAACCTGGTTGTCAAAGCTTCATTATACATTTTACTATACAAATGCTTTTCAGATGATTTTTTTTTTAAAACAAGAAACTCCGCTATAACAGAAACTTAGGTTACAGTTTTTTATGATGGTATTTTTTTATCGGTCTCTTCTTTTTTAAGTGTGGTTATCTCCAATAGTAAACAAGTTGATTTCATGAATGCTGTTACTAAAATGACTTATGTATGATGTTATCTACAATTCTTAAATTGCAACAATACGGACTTGAACTTTTAAACAGTCTGTTAATCATCATCTATGCCATGAATGTTTAAATATAATATATATTTAATATGAAAAAAGCTAAAAGCACAAGTGCTTTCTCCCACCCCTAATTCTGTTTTGGGCCCTCACAGATTTGGAATGCATTCTTATCCACCCTTTTCACAAAGTCAGGAGAGCTCAGGAAATATAAAGTCAAAAATATACAAATCTTTGTTGTTATAATAAGATTTTTTTTCCCCATGACTGAAATTACCAAGGACCATGAACTTGGAAAAAGAAAATCAAAAGGAATTTACAGCAATTATTTATCTTTAAAGTTCAAAACTGGTCACTTCACAGAAAGACTTCAGGGTCTGTTGAAATTTTTCTTCTAAAAAGTCATTCTGTAGTGGAGTTTTCTAGGAAAAATAAAACAGCTTTTAATAACTGGCCCGCTGGTGTGAGAGCTACCGTGGAATAAATTAGCACAAAAATGGAAAAAAGTCTTATAACTGTTCACTGTTACAGACATAATCAACAAGGTCAGTCACTCTTAAAAGCTCATCTTCGTCCTCTTCTGGGGCCCCTGCCTCCTGCCCACCACTTGTCCCATTGGGGGCCAGGCTTGCACTGGCTGTGCTGCTGTCCTTGGGGGTCTGAGGCTTCTCAGCTGGCTTGCCAATCAAGTTTTCAATGGCTTTGCCAGGACTCTGTCCATTGGTGGAAGGTAGGTCCACTAAGCTATAGTCCAATGGGCTCCCCACCTTGCCTACATTTTCAAAGTCCTCTTCCTCGTCACTGTCTATCCGATAGGGCTTTTTGGTGCTGTCTTGTTCTGAGGGCAGGACCCTGGGCTGGCGGTCATGGGCAGGTTGATCTGCATCTCCATGAGCATTGTCACAACTCTCCTCTTCATCTGTCTCGATCCGGTGTAGCCGTTTTCGGGATGGTTTACCTTCTTCTTCCTCCTCATCTGCTTCGGAATACTCATCTGTGCTTCGACCCCGTTTTCGAACTGACCGCTTTGATTCTTTAGCTAGCTCATCATCTTCAGAGTTCTTGGACATATAGCTCTCTAGAATAAACAGCACATTTAAGCCATTGGCACAGTTAACCATTAATAGATATAAGTAATCCTCTTCTTCCTCCCATGTTCATCCCATGTCCTACTTTCAGACTTGCTTGTACATAAATATTTCCCTTCAATAACTGGCCTCATTTCTCTCTCTTCTCATTCTCACAGCAATGCCCAATATGATTCACAGTATACTTTATGGTTTTAGGAAAGGGCAAAATCCTTAATTAAATAAAGACAGGTTGGTCACAAACTAAGAAACTCCTTCCCACTAACCCTCAAATTAGAGAATTGTGTAAACATACCGAAAAGAAAAAATTAAAACTAAGCACTGCATCTGAAGTACTGCACTCTCTTTCCATATTATTAAATGTCCTTGGTAGCCCTTAAATGTTTTCTTTTTATCTATACTTGATCTCACCTGGTCTCATGGCTTTGCATACCACCCATTTGATGGTGACTCTCACATTTGTTTTAGGCAACCAATCCCTAAATTCCAGGCTCACGTATCAAACTGCCTATTCAACATCTATGCTTGGATTTCTAAACAGGCAGAACCAAGCTCCGACACTTCCTCCTCAACCTTGCACAATTCTGGTCTCTACCATCTTAGTTATTGGCAACTCGATTCTTCTAATCACTCAGCCATCCTTGATTCCTTTCTTTTTCCCATCTAATCCAACAGTAAATTCTGTGGGCTATATTCAAATATATTCATAATTTCACTGCTTTTCACCCCTTTACTGCTACTGCTCTAGTCTCACCCACCATCATCTCTCACCTGGCCTATTTTAATGACCCCCCCCGAACCAGACTCCTAGATTCCCTCCTATACCCTTTAATTTACTCATAACAGAGATGCCATATTAAAATGTAAGTCAGATAATATCACTCCTTTGTGCAAAATCCTCCAATTATTTCTCATTTCACACATAATAAAGTCCAAAGTCTATACAATGGTCTACTGCATTATCTAACTATCCAATATGGTACTAAACGGAGCAAGACTCTATGGTCCTTGCCCCCCTTGTCTTCTGCTTGTGTTTCCACAGACTAAATTCTGTGGAAAACTTTAGTCAAAGAATAAGTTTTATCAGAGAAATGAGAAAATGCAGAAACAAAGAAAAACAGTCAAAGGAGATCAAATAATAATATAGTAGTCATTAAGCATAGTCAAGGACCTTTAGTTACTTCTCAAGGGCTACAGATAACATTCTGAGCCTCATCCTGTGAGCTGTCTTACAGATACTGAAACCCCAGGTGAAGAAGTTAACTACATGATGACCAGACTAGTTGTGACATGAGCTGCTACAATCCCAAGAATGGCTTCAAAGAAACAGGAATAAACCAACCCTAGAACTAAAGATTAACTGTACCTAAAACAACCAAGAGGATGCTGGTCAGACGACTGATGACCAATTTGAGTTGACTGTGCTGCTTCTGCATGCAGCCCCTTCCCTCAGCCTATAAAAGCTCTCATGCCCTGCTTGTCAGGAGGGGAGTCAGCCTTTGAACAGATGTCCACCCTTCCCATCCCTCACCAACTCCTTCCACCTCTCACCAGTGCCTGGCATCTAAAATAAAGCAAACTTTCCTTTCCACCAACCTGGCCTATTTATTGGCTTTTGTGTGGTGAGCACCCAGACTCCACCTTTGGGTAATAGTCCCCACTCACCACAGGTGGGAATCAACTCTTTTTTTTAGGTCTTTACTCAAATGCTGACTTCTGAGGGAGGCATTCCCTTGGTACTCTATCTGAAATTCCAACTACTCCCCCAACCTTCCCTTTCTACTTTTCTCCACAGCACTTATCTACACCTAATATATCTATTTATTTGTCATGGTTATTTATTGTCTCTCTTCCCCCAACAAAAATAAGACTTACATGAGGAAGCTATATTTTGGTTATTCTTTTCACTGTTCTATTCCCAGTGCCTAGGACAGTGATAGTTCATTAAGTATTTGTTTTTAATAGCTGAATTAATGAATTTATATTTCTCTTTAATGACACAAGAAGAGATACACATTCACCCAGATGTTTACCTCCCTTCTTTAGTCTCCCATACCCAAACATTTTTTTCCCTTACTGTCCTGGCCTGGGCTCAAACTTAATTGACAAGGATCTATGAAAGCAAATAATCTTCAATACAGATCATAAACAATGGAGAATTAAATATATAAAAAAGAAATAGGGGAAGGTGAAGGTTAGAATCATTTAAAATGAGAAGAACTCTAGAATAAACTACAAAGACTAAATGGACATGACAAATTCATATTTTAGAACTTGTAATTCTGGTATCGTGCACAGCTAAAGCTATTAAGAAATAAAAGTTTACTGACTAAAGGTCACTGTCAAAGTGAAGAGAGACAGTAGGCACTCTTGACTTGCAACTGTTCAGCTATTCAGGGCACAGGAGGTTATTTCAAAATGAGGGCCATAAATTATCAACAAGCAAAAGAAATCTTGTTAACAGATCACAATTTTCTGAAACTCTTCTAGTTTCAATGAAGAATTTAATTATTACAATTAAGAACTTAAAAATTATTATCTTATCAAGCATCAGTTATTTAAACTACAAGCTAACCAGGCATAAAATAATGGGTTTTATCTCAAAGATACTATGCGCTATATTAAATTTCTAAGAAATGGTACAGAATCATAATCGTGAGTTCACTTTATAATTTGTACTACTGCCTTGCCCAAATGTCCGTAAACTGGAGAGCTATTCCTTACCTTCACTATCTGAGCTAGAGAGCCTACGCTTGTGAACTCGTCTGATTTCTTTACCACGTCGTAAACTCTTCTGGGAGCCATCACTTTCTGAATCTTCCTTGTAGTTAATTTGTCTCTTCTGGTTCCTTCTAGACCTTCTTCGCCGAGTTTCTACAAAATCATCGCTAAAGTCATCACTAAAGTCACTTTCTGTTTAAAAAAAAAAAGGGGGTGGGTAGAAAGGAAAAAGAAGTCAAGTACAAATTTTAATTTTCAATTCCACCAAACAGAAATGTTAGTTTAGCTTATAAAAATATAAAGCTATTACACAGAGTTCAGTCATAACTTTTAAATGAAGAGTAACTTTTATAAATCTCTAATTTTCTTCTTAATAATATGAGTACATCTCAGGGGAGTTTTAATGCCGAAGCTCACAAATGTATCCTACTAGCAGTCAACCTCAAGGTTAAAAAATGTTTTATTGGGAATTCCCTTGGCAGTCCAGTGGCTCTGTGCTCTCACTGCCAAGGGCCTGCGTTCAATCTTTGGTGGGGGAACTAAGATCCCGTGGCACAGCCAAAAAAAAGGTTTTCATAAACCTTATCTCATACAACCTAGAGCTACCCAGTCAGCTGCATGGCTGCCACAACTGTTCTTCTTGGTGAATGGGTACTGTTCTGCCTCATGATAACCTGCTGTTCCTATGAATACAGCTGTATGGCTACATTCATAGCATTACAATGCACTGCAGAGGTTAAACTCTCTAACCACAGAAAACTGATGAGCTTGTTTCAAGTACAGAACTGGGGTTATACGTTTGGCTTTTACCCATGCAGAATTAAAATCTGCTGAACACAACTCACAGAGCTACTTTAACTCTCAAAGCACTGCTAAATAGCACTCTTCTTGTCACGTCATCTCTGATCAATACACCAAAATCAGGATATGGCATTATGTCAGAGTAGTTTTCAGGAAAGCTAACACATTTCACTGAATCATCACATCTAGCTTTGTTCTCTAATGGATTTCAAATACTTAAAAACTGCTAGCCAACAGCTTAAAGGGGTCCCCAGAGGCCAAATCTAGGACAAACTGAGTCAAAATAGTGATGGTAATAAGACCAAAATAAGAATCCATTAAATCCATACTGATATCAAAGAAATAAATATACAGGGCAGAACAGAAAGCTCTTTCTTATAGAATAGCAAGTAATAAATAGGAAGGAAGGAGTTAGAAAATCATCAACAAATGCTAAAACTAGTGGATACAACATCTGATAAGAACAAGGTTATTTACAGCCTCAAAATATCTTGTATGGATTACTTATTAATTACAAAGGGAAAATAACAAAGACTTGGAGGGCATACATTAATTATGTGATATTCTGGCCAAAAATGTATAACGAGACTCTAATCACAAGGAAACATAAAACCAAATGAGTTATATTTTACAAAATAACTAGTGTGTATTCTTAAAAAATGTTGTGGTCAACAAAGACAACATTTCAGGAATATTACAGATAAAAGAAGACCAAGGAGACATGAATAAATGCATAACGTAATCCTGAACTGGACCCTCAACCAGGAAAAAAACGTTTACATAAAGGACAATATTGGGGCACCTGATGATATCTGAATGTGTACTATTGATAAGTTAATGGTATTTTATCAATATAAAAATTCCCTACTTTGATATTATACTATGGTTATATAAGAAAATGGTCTTGTTTTCAGCAAATAATCACTGATAAAGGGGCCTGATGTCTCCACTTACTCAAAAGGTTTAGAAAAAAACATAAAACAAAAAACTCCACAACCTGACCCGAGTTGGGATATAATACTCCTGTCTGTAGCATTTCCTAAGTAAGACGACAGCTACCTATCTGCCAATCCCATGGAGCATCTTATCTGTCGTTTTAGCTGCCGTGCCTCTCTTTAATTAATAGGGATGTGCATAGATATAAATAACACTGATAACTTATAAAAACTAATAAATTACTGATTATGATCTAAATGTTAGAGATAATTAGTGATCTTTCTCTAACAGCTAGACATCTGAGGAAAAATGTTCTCAGATTATTAAAAACGATTCCCCAAAAAAATAAAATAAAAACAATTCCCAAGAAACACTCTGGAGGTGAAGCCTAGGCATGGAAACACACGGCACCAAAAGGATTCATCACGACTGTAAACGAGTTTGGCATGAAGTTAACACATCCGTCCGTATCTGTCTTCTCAGACCTGCTTTATTGAAAGATTTAATCAGTGGTGAGTTGTAAGAATAGAACACAAAGTTTCATCAGACAGTTTATATTACAACTGAACAGAATTTTATTTTAAAAGATTTTAATTCCAGAAGTTATAAGAATTTCCTTAGTGAGCTGTGGATACGAATTATCTTTACCAGAGTCTCTGCTGTTCTCCTCAGACTCTTCCTCCTCATCATCGTCAGAGCACTTTCTCTTTGGGGTCTTTCTCCGCAAACGCCTGCTTTGCCTCATAGGCCGGGAGGGGTGTCGCCTTAGTCTTCGGCTACAGAAATCAGTGTCGCTGTCATCATTAGATGGTGGGTCTTCTTCACTCTCATCTGGGTTCTCATCAGATACAACAAATTCATCCTGAGATCTATCCAAGAGAAACCGGATGAATTATGATGGTACACTTATAACCATGAACCCATTTTGGAGTTCTGAGTTCAAATTCTAACAAGTCCACTGAAATTATTAAGCAGTGTTTAATGGAAATCTCTAGGTCATTGGATCAATTTCCCTGTTTATAGAATGAAGAGCTGTTTTGCACCCATTTTTTTTTTTAAGAAGGAGTTATGAAGATCAATTGATGCTCATTTTTGTACATAAATTGCTTTTGCCTCTTGGGAAGTCCCTCATGTGCCTCAAATTCAACATGTCCAAAAATGAACTCATTATTTCCTAGGCTACTCCTTTCTTCTGTTCCCTAGCCTGGTATTTGGTACTATCACCCATCCAGTAATTCAAGGCAGAAACTTGGAATTTATCCCAATTTCTTTCTCCCTGTTCATTTCTCATATCAATGACTAATTCCTCCTGAGTCTACTTCATAAAGATATCTCAAACCTGATATCTTTTCTCAGCTCAGGGTCTCATATCCCATCAAAACTACTACAGCAATTCCCCAAAATCTCTTTAATCTATGCTCATTTTACCTCAATAAATCCTACCAATGAATTCCAGGATGAATCTTTCTGAAACATAAACCTCATATTAGTCTGGTATTTAAAACTCTTCAGTGGGTTTCCATCATTCTTATGCAGGACAAACACAAAACTCCATCATCTGGTTCCTTTTTATGCCTTGGCTACATCTCCAGCAGGGCAATCTCTGATGCTACCTTAATTCTTTTTATCCTGACAAACCAGGAGTTTCCTAAATATTCTATGACATTTTATGCCTGGCTGCCCTGGACAGGATTTCTTTGCTTAGAATACTTTTTTCTTTATACTGCTTCTAATCCCAAATTCATCAGTCTGCCCAATTCATTCTTTACATTTCAGATAGAGCTTTATTTCCACTCTGAGGCCTTCCTTGACCTCCCTGGATTGATATGGCCCTCTTCTGTACCCTGCCTTATGTTTTAGTAGCAAACATGCAGAAGGACTTTTCTGTAGTTTATATGTTTGTTTCCTCCACTAACAATCTGAGAGGAGAAACTCTGTGGCATTCCTTCCATATATCTGCTCTGTAGAGAGGCTTCCTGACAGTACAGAAGAAAGCTTCTATACTGTAATTCAGCATAGAATTACATGCCCCAACCCAAACCCCTATAGGTCACCAGAAAATAGTTTCTAATTACTTATACCTGCCCATTTCTCACATTTGACTGGGAACCAATGCAAGGTGCATGGGTTCAATCCTTGGTCACGGAACTAAGATCCCACATGGTGCATGGCTTGGTCAAAAAATAAATAATTATTGTCGTTCAGCCGCTCAGTTGTGTCTGACTCCTTGTAACCCCAAGCACCCATAAAACTTCGTTTTAATCTAGAAAGAGCCAAAATCAGCATCGTTGAATCTGTTTTAAGTACCCTGAAAACAGACCGTCTACATGCAGAACAAAAGCCCCATCAGGACCAAGTTTGGTTGGAAGCCCTGTTCAAGCCTCAACCTAGGAAATGGGATCTACCAACAGACCACGCACCCATCACTGATCTTGAATTCATCCTCGCTCTCCTCTTCATCCAGGTTGCTGTCACTGTCCAGATCATTCAGTCGCCGGCGTTTCTTCCGGCGAGCAGCAGCTGCCCTCTGGGGTCGTTTATTTTCTTTTCTTTCTTCATCCAAAATAGTAGAGATGTCTTTTCCACGGTGGCCTGTGATGGTGGAGATATCTTTTCCTCGGCCAACTCCTGAGTCCAGGGGCAAGGATGTAGGGTTGAGGGGAAGAGAGGGAGGGAGAGATAAAGACAACTCTATGTTTATTAAAAGTTTCCCTTTAACATCTACAGATTGTCCTTAGCAGCTTTTTCATTTATTTATTTATTTTCTTCCTAGAGCTATGCAATTTTCTCACAGCTTTAACTGACAGAGTTTTCAAGAAAGTTTTACATTTGTTTATCGTATTAAATGGAGCTTTCCAGGTGGCTCACTGGCAAAGAATTTTCTTGCCACTGCAGGAGATGCGGGTTTGCTTCCTGAGTCAGGAAGATTTAGAGAAGGACGTGGCAACCCACTCCAGTATTCTTGCCTGGGAAATCCTATGGACAGAGGAACCTGGTGGGCTACAGTCCATGGGTTCGCAAAGAATTGGACATGACTGAGCAACTAAGCACAGCACACTTTTAAAACAATTAGTAAGCTCTGAGTCTACACACTGGCCCCATGTCCACGGATTATTTTCAATTACAGTCAACATCAGTAGTGATCGTGATACACACTGAGGAGAATGAGAAAATATGCTTGCTTACTGCTCTTTAATCAGGGCATTTTAATTAATGTACTGGCCAAGTGAGATGAAGAAAAGAGAATGATAAACATGTACCTCCTCCATCAGCCTCTTTGATATCATCTTCTATAGCTTCATCAATTGCTTCGTCAAACTCATCAAATCTAAAATACATACAACAATCACATTATAGCCTGTCCTGACATACGGACTAGAAAAATTGCCTCTAAAATAAAAAAGGCCAGAATATGAAACTGTTCTCTGGTACTTTAGGGCTGTGGAACTTGGATTAGATCATCCCATACTCCTGTTAACTTTAATTTCTTTGGTACAATAGAAACCAGTATCTAAGTTGTTGTTATTTTACTTTTAAAGAGTATCTATACCAAACACCAACAAGTATTTTTTAAACAGCCACATAGTAAACATCCTAGGCTTTGTAGACTATACAGTATTTGTTGTAACTACTCAACTCTGCCACTGTAGTGCAAAATCAGCCACAGACAAAAAGTGAATGAATGTAACTAGTGTTCCAATAAACTTTATTTTTTAGACACTGTGATATGAATTTCACGTGATTTTCAAATACTTTTCTCCTTCTGTTTTCTTTTCTCAACCATTTATAAATATAAAAGCCACTCCTAGGCCATGTGGTATACACAAACCAGTAATGAGCTGGACTGGCCCACAGGTCATAGTTTGCTACCCCAATTATACAAATCATATGACAGAGTAAACTGAACAAACTTAGTATTCCAGAAATAATACTAAGTGTGAGGAATATATTATTGTTGCTCTTAAATACTATATTATCATTATTACTGAAATTCTTATACAGATAGTCAAAATTTTAAAACTAGGTCAATGTACTCTTTCTCAAAAGAGCTTTTTCTTTCACCTAAAGAAAAAAAATACAAGACTAGATGATTCCTGAGATTTTTTTCACATACAAAGCTCCTTTCACTTTAGAACTGAGGTGATGTATACCTGTGGCAGATTCATGCTGATGTATGGAAAATACTATAAAGTAATTAACCTCCAATTAAAATAAATAAATTTATATTAAAAAAAGATAGAGGAACTTAATGAAGACTGGGCTAAGCATAGTAATTACTAGGCTCATGTGGCTATCCATATTTATTAAAATAAAAAATGCTGTTCCTCACTAGCCATATTTCAAGTGCTCAACAGTGATATATGGCTACTGATTTCCATACCACATAACAAGAAAGAGAACCCATAACCACAGTAAACCAGATAGCATTGGATTAAAGTTATCCAGTGATTAACAACACACATAAGACTAATAAGCAAATACTTTGCCCTCTGGAGTTGAGACATTCATTACAGCTACAGACTTCCTTTCTAGGAAAATATATATATACTTAGAGAAACATAAAATTTTACATATTTCAGAGGAATCACAAATTTCAGGCTAAGAACTCTTCTTCTACAAAATACTTTTAAATGCAGCACTTTACCTCCAATCTTTTCATATAATGCTATGAAAAACATCCTTGTAGATGTAACTGAGCTTTTCCTTAAGAGGAATTCTGAGAAAGAAAAAAAGTCTGTCCATCTATTCAGGAGGCTACAAGAAGAGATACAGATCAAGCCAGATGCAAAGTTAATGGAAAAACGGGAATTTTCCCAAGGACATGATGCAGCTGTAAAATGTCATAATAATCCAGTTCCTCTTCTTCTTTTTTTGAAGTAGAAAATTTTTATTACTTTGCCAGGCAAAGGGGGCCACAGTTAATGCCCTCAAAACTGTGTCCCCAACAATCTATTTCTTTGAGCCACTACTACCTTCTTATTGAGATACTGTGTTTTCTAAATTCAGAGAGTATCAGAATCTTTGAACAAAGGAAATTGTATCAATAAGCAAGAAACTCCCACCCTCGACCAGAGGATCTAAGTCACTTTTAACACAAATAAAAAGTTTTGATTTACATTTCAGACTCAGTTTGCATAAGCTGTTGGACACAACACCCTACACTTTACTTTATCTTCATCGTTTTCAAGGAAAGAGGACCCTGTGTCAACCATGCAGTCTGCTTTTGCTTTGAGCCTTACTCTTCATTTAAATGTCATCTAAACTCTATCCCTTAATAAACTCCTCTATTAAGAAGAGGTGGCAAGAATACACAGAACAAAAAAGATCTTCACGACCCAGATAACCACAATGGTATGATCACTTACCTAGAGCCAGACATCCTGGAATGCGAAGTCAAGTGGGCCTTAGGAAGCATCATTACAAACAAAGCTAGTGGAGGTGATGGAATTCCAGTTGAGCTATTTCAAATCCTAAAAGATGATGCTGTGAAAGTGCTGCACTTAATATGTCAGCAAATTTGGAAAAGTCAGTAGTGGCCACAGGACTGGAAAAGGTCAGTTTTCATTCCAATCCCAAAGAAGGCCAATGCCAAAGAATGTTCAAACTACTGCACAACTGCACTCATCTCACACACTAGCAAAGTAATGCTCAAAATTCTCCGAGCCAGGCTTCAACAGTAAGTGAACCGTGAACTTGCAGATGTTCAAGCTGGATTTAAAAAAGGTAGATCTTTTTCAGTTCTTTTGTGTATTCTTGCCACCTTTTCTTAATATCTTTTGCTTCTGTTAGGTCCAGACTGTTTCTGTCCTTTATTGTGGCCATCTTTGCATGAAATGTTCCCTTGGTATCTCTAGTTTTCTTGAAGAGATCTCTAGTTTTCTTGAAGAGATCTCTAGTCTTTCCCATTGTACTGCTTCTATTTCTTTGCACTGATCACTGAGGAAGGCTTTCTTATCTCCCCTTGCTATTCTTTGGGATTCTGCATTCAGATGGACAATATAGTTCTCCTACAATGCTTATTCTGATTATGTAAATTTGTTCCAACATGACTGATATATTAGGAAATACTTCAAACATAACATGTATTTCATACTAGCTTATACATAATTTTCTTCACGAGAAACACTAGGTAAATACAGAAAACTGCACCAGCTGCATAGGAATACACAAAACAAACACGTCACGTGTGCTATAAGCTACAACCATCCACACCTAGTATTACAACTTTCTGGCTGATTTTAAAAACCCTTCATGCCACTATACGATATATTACAAACTGCAACTCTCCTCACAATCACTTCTGCAGACAAGCTTCAGGGCTTTTTCAACATAAAATGTCATTGTTTATTGTAGTATTTATGTTATCTCTTAAGCATTTAACATGTGTCCAATGGTACTGCCATTTTTATAAATATTTTTTAATGTGTCACTAATGAAATTTTTGTTTGCTTCTAACACCATATTTTCCATAATCTCTATGGCTTTTATTGTGAGATTCTGAAACAATGGCAATTTTTAGGAATGTATTGGTTGTGTTGTAGTAGAAGTGACTTTAACACTTGAACTTTCCATTAGGTTTTGACTTCACTAATTATAATAATTTTATTTTAAAAAAAGGTACCTTTTCTTTTTCAAAGTCTTTCTTTTTTTAAAAAGAATAAGACAGACACCATTCCCATAACCATTAAGGATTTTACTCTTACTGATCTAATGCATTTTATAAGTTTTAACAGTAACAACAGAAACTACACAAGGGGAGTTCTTTCATGATCACTGACGAAAGTTTATAAACAGGAAGCAAGCTCAAAGTTCTATAAAGTCAATTTTGCTTCTTATCTCAAGTTATTCAAGTTAAAAGACTTTTGTTGTTGTGTAACAATGGTCTAAAATAATTAAAATATCAGTTATGTATTATTTGAGTGAGACAGGGTGGTTTAATGGAGAGAACACTAGATGAACAAACAATTAGAAGATAAGATTTTAGTCCAGGTTTAGCTGCTAACAGAGTGACCATGGAAAAGTCTCTCTGTGGTGTATTTCTGAAGGCAGATGGTAAACCAGATTGCATTAACTGAGTCTTTCAATGGGCACCAATGGAGCACTATGCTAGCTGTAAAAACAGAGGGATGCATAACACGGACATGGTACTTCCCTTCATGTTAACAGTGTAGTGTAGGAGAGCAATATTAATCAAAAAATAAAAATCACAATTGTTACAACTACAGAAGTACTCTCAAGGAGAAGACCTGGTTGCTATAAGGGCATATAATAGAGGGATTTGATTAAGAGAAGGTTGTTATTTAACAAGGTTAAAAAAATAGAAGGGAATTTCAAGGCAGAGTAATCAGTCTGCACAAAGGGACTGAAAGAAGACAATGTGGCTAACTTGAGAGAAAGGGAAAAATGTGGATGAGGTGGAGCTGAAAGGCCAAGAGCAGGGCAGACTGTGCAGTGCCTCTGGGCCTCGTTAAAGGCGTCAGTCCTCATGCCCAGAGCTAGAGAAATTGGGCAGAGTATGTTAAACAGAAGAGGACAGCATGAACAAATGTACATTTGAAAAAGATGATGTTGGCTGCTCTAAAATTCTGATTCTAAAGACAGTGAATAAGAAATATATATACAACTTCTAATGATCACTGTAATGGTAAAATCAAGGTTGTTTTAAAAACAGTTTTCACGCTTTCATTTCCACAGATTTCATACCTGTAACTTATACATTTCCGTGTTCTTGTCGACCTCCTTTCAAGCAAGTTTGCTTTGGATTTTTTTGAATCTTTTTTCTTTTCTTCATGATCTTCCGAAAAATCTGGCTCCTGGTTTAAAAATATGATAATAAATATACAGGTTATTATGACAGAACAAAGTTCCTCGGAATTAATAGCTTTCTAAAGTCCATCTAGGCAGCACATGTGAAAGGTTAAAAAAAAAAAAGTGAAACGGTCGCCTCCAAACTGAATAAACAGGGTAACACTCAGTATAGAGATTAAAAATAATACTGATGGATCAAAGGATGAAAATACTTCTGTATCAAACTTACGCTTTTGTGAGTTTATAGTTACCTCTTTTAAAACAATCATGATGAAGTCTACCTACTAATAACTAAAGTTAACACACATAAAATAAGTCAACAGATATGCTGAATAAATGAAATAATGGATTTAGAAGAAGAAAGGGACATGGTGCTCCAGAAAAATAACTAACCAGACAGGTGATTTCAGTGTGTGATTTAATTAAGCCTGGAATGAAACTGCATTTGAAATGAAGAAAATGTCTTCATTTCAAATGAAAACCATGTCACATATATTTTCACTCATGACATACCTTTCTTAATTACTAATTAGATTAATAAATGCAAAACAATGATATCCCTTCAAAGAAACCAAACTGTAAGGACACAAATTGGAGTTTCTGATTACTCCCAAAAGTAGGAAATAAAAAACCAAATATCCCTGAACCATTTTTTAGTCACTTTACATAAACAGCACATAAAGAAGCTAAAAACAAATTACCCAATTTAGGGTAAAAAATCAGAACACAAACCCCATATAGGGATGAGCTGTAAACCTGGTTCGGATGCAATGTTACATTTTGGGGCTATCTGTTCACACAAAATTTCAATCATAAGGGAAATGGGTGATTTTTTGAAAGTGCTAAATTTCATTTTTAATAAAAGCGGTATATTATATGTTTAAAACCACTCATATAACAAAGTGAGTTAAATTTTAGAACACTTTTGGCAGTCTCCTGTCTAAAAATACTATAAACCAGAAACTTACTTGTGGAGGAATGATGTTTTCAATACTAATACCCACATACACCAAGCGTTCTTTCCTTTAAAAAAAAAAGGCAAAAGAAATAAAAATGTAGCTTTGGAACATACTAATGCAATTATTTTTAATAGCATATAGGTAATTCCTCTGAATAGTCTAACTGGCTTAAAGGACTCCCTAGAGATATGAAATGTAAAACTTGCTTCTTTAAACTTCATTTTACTTCATATTATACTGTATTCTTGCATTTCATGTTAATGTGGCTTGTCAAAATTATTTAGAATACAAGTTTGTTTGACATGAACCATGAATCTGGACTATTTCGAAAGGTTGTTTTCCAAGTTTTCTATCAAACTACCCTGTACACAGTTGACAGAGGGATATTAATAAATCTTGTGTTAGTTAAAAAAAAAGCATACAAACTGAGATTTGCTAAAAATAAAACTTATGAAAACATTACTAACATAGGTAATACTAAAATTACAACTTTACGGTAATAGCAGAAGCTAGGTCATGAACATATTAGTTAATATCTATGAAACTTATAGTACTGGTATATGTGGCAGGCACAAAACTTTCTAAAGGTATGAAAATCTCAGCTACAGAAGTGATTGATACCAGGCAATAAACCTTGAAAATGAAATAAACAAGGAAATTTGATGAAAAGAGCCATGCTGTGACTCACTGATGAAGTGATTAGATGAAATGTCAACTCTGATAGGACAAACTGTATCTTTGTTATGCTGGAAGTTCTCAGCAATACTGTATGTGAAAGACTCTAAACCCATTCACTTCTTGTTTGCAGAGAAGAAAAGCAGCAACATAGTTATACATCTCTGCACTACACAGGATGCTTAACAAAAAACTTATCTTCAGAGCCTGTTGAGACTTTTCCAGGAAATGTGGATTTATGAACACTAAAGATACTTCCAGAGTTTCCCTTCAAAGAAACCTTTGTTGATTTTAATTCAAAAAATTTTACACCAAAAATTGCTGTATACAACAGTAGTTTTCTCTGGTTTTCCGACAGTTGATTCCATTCACCAAGGACAACTGAGCTCTTGCATACACATGCCACTGTATGTTCCAATAAACAGAAATATAATAGTAACCACTCTTCTTCCATTTGTGATGTCCTAGAAACGACATTAATGATCTAGTTAATCAGAGATACCAAAGGAACATTTCATGCAAAGATGGGCTCGATAAAGGACAGAAATGGTATGGACCTAACAGAAGCAGAAGATATTAAAAGAGATGGCAAGAAAACACAGAAGAACTGTACAAAAAAGATCTTCACGACCCAGATAATCACGACGATATGATCACTCATCTAGAGCCAGACATCCTGGAATGTGAAGTCAAGTGGGCCTTAGAAAGCATCACTACGAACAAAGCTAGTGGAGGTGATGGAATTCCAGTGGAGCTATTCCAAATCCTGAAAGATGATGCTGTGAAAGTGCTGCACTCAATATGCCAGCAAATTTGGAAAACTCAGCAGTGGCCACAGGACTGGAAAAGGTCAGTGTTCATTCCAATCCCAAAGAAAGTCAATGCCAAAGAATGCTCAAACTACCGCACAATTTCACTCACCTCACACGCTAGTAAAGTAATGCTCAAAATTCTCCAAGCCAGGCTTCAGCAATATGTGAACCGTGAACTTCCAGATGTTCAAGCTGGTTTTAGAAAAGGCAGAGGAACCAGAGATCAAATTGCCAACATCCGCTGGATCATGGAAAAAGCAAGAGAGTTCCAGAAAAGCATCTATTTCTACTTTATTGATTATACCAAAGCCTTTGACTATGTGGATCACAATAAACTGTGGAAAATTCTGAAAGATGGGAATACCAGACCACCTGACCTGCCTCTTGAGAAATTTGTATGCAGGTCAGGAAGCAACAGTTAGAACTGGACATGGAACAACAGACTGGCTCCAAATAGGAAAAGGAATTCGTCAAGGCTGTATACTGTCACCCTGTTTATTTAACTTTTATATGCAGAGTACATCATGAGAAACGCTGGACTGGAAGAAACACAAGCTGGAATCAAGATTGCCGGGAGAAGTATCAATAACCTCAGATATGCAGATGACACCACCCTTATGGCAGAAAGTGAAGAGGAACTAAAAAGCCTCTTGATGAAAGTGAAAGTGGAGAGTGAAAAAGTTGGCTTAAAGTTCAACATTCAGAAAACAAAGATCATGGCATCCGGTCCCATCACTTCATGGGACATAGATGGGGAAACAGTGGAAACAGTGTCAGACTTTATTTTTCTGGGCTCCAGAATCACTACAGATGGAGACAGCAGGCATGAAATTAAAAGATGCTTACTCCTTGGAAGGAAAGTTATGACCAACCTAGATAGCATATTCAAAAGCAGAGACATTAGTTTGCCAACAAAGGTTCGTCTAGTCAAGGCTATGGTTTTTCCTGTGGTCATGTGTGGATGTGAGAGTTGGACTGTGAAGAAGGCTGAGCGCCGAAGAATTGATTGTTTTGCTTTTGAACTGTGGTGTTGGAGAAGACTCTTGAGAGTCCCTTAGACTGCAAGGAGATCCAACCAGTCCATTCTGAAGGAGATCAGCCCTGGGATTTCTTTGGAAGGAATAATGCTAAAGCTGAAACTCCAGTACTTTGGCCACCTCATGCAAAGAGTTGACTCATTGGAAAAGACTCTGATCCTGGGAGGGATTGGGGGCAGGAGGAGAAGGGGATGACAGAGGATGAAATGGCTGGATGGCATCACTGACTCGATGGACGTGAGTCTGAGTGAACTCCGGGAGTTGGTGATGGACAGGGAGGCCTGGCGTGCTGAGATTCATGGGGTCGCAAAGAGTCGGACACGACTGAGTGACTGATCTGATCTGATCTGTGTAGGTTCTTTAGAACACAGCCTTTACTGCCCTATAAACTCTAGGCCCTACTAACAAGAATTTTATAGTCTTTTTAGAGACAGGTTATATAGCTATTAGGCTTCCCAGGTGGTGCCAGTGGTAAAGAACCCTGCCAAAGCAGGACATTCCTGACAAACATTCAATCCCTGGGTCTGAAAGATCCCCTGGAGGACAGCATGGCAATTCCCTCCAGGATTCTTGCCTGGAGAATCCCATCGGACAGAGAAGCCGGGCGGGCTACAGTTCAAAGGGTAGCAAAAGTTGGACACAACTGAAAGGACTTAGCACACATGTATGAAGTTATTAAATAAAAACTGGCATATAAAAATAATAAAATTATTTTAATCAAAACCTGTTTTTTAAAAAACAGTACAGTTAATGAACTAAAAACCAGGAAAGGAAGAACAGTACTAGCTGAAATTAACAGGGAGGGCTACATGGATAAGTCAAAACTTCAGCTGTTATTAAAAATGTCTGACATGTCTCTAACCAAGTTTGCTGTGATATCAATTTCCTCTTTTGTACTGCAAAAGCTTTATTTCCACTTGACCATTATTTCTCTTCTCAACTCAATGGAAAAAACATATGGTCATGTTGCAGGTTAGGTCATGATTTACGTCAGACTTGGAAATCCAAAGGTAAATAAGACATGGTTCTTGCCCTCCCAATTATTTAACAACTGACGGTACTCCGTATGAACAGGTATAATGGAACTGTGAAAAAAGATCAGATTTTTGTCTGAAGAGGTGAGAAATTTGGAAAGACCTTAAATAGGTGGTAATATTAATATCTGAGTAAGATCTTAAAAGGTAAGAATGATTTCTCCTCAAAGCATTTTCTTGCTTAGTAACCTTATGGAAAGTTACATCTTCCATTCCATCTCACCAAATAGTTCAATGATCATATTGGGCTCAGACCTTACTATTACCACACGCCTTCTAAGATTTCAATTTCAAGGAACCTGTTTTCTGGTTTCTACTAACTCGCTTTCCAGCTGACTCCCTCTAGTACACTGATTTTGACAACTCCCTGACTCCAGTGGAACCTCTACCCACTGACCCTACTCTCTATTCACTGTTTGGCACTCCCTCTGTATCCTTACTCTCCCCCTTACCTCACTTAGACTTCATGCCCCATCATTATAAATACTCCTTTGCACACACCTTCAAATTCCTTGTCTTTTTCTCTCCTTCCCTCTGTTACATTACCTCGAAAATGCCAACCCTGATTAAACCCAACTCTGTGCTAGCAAAGCACTAGTAACAGTACTCTGGAAGCACAGAGCTATTTGAATTCCCAATAATTTCTGGCACCAAGTCCTGGAAAGGACGTTTACAAATCAGTTGCATGGACTTCTGAAACATCAGACATCACTAAGATCACAGTTCCAGTTCTATAGACAGTTGCTGGCTAGTTACTAATTACTCACTAACACATCCTTCTTTTTCATCATACCAGAGCCATATACTGTATACCTCATTTTGATTACATTGCCTGGCATAAAGTAGGTGCTCAAGAAATGTTCAATATATGTTGACTAAAAGCACAAACAAGGGGAAAGATGCTCTAGCACTATGACACAGAGAGTAAGCAAGGCTCCGAACTGTTCGGATGAATGCTAGAGAAATTGTTTCACAGATCTGAAACTGGATGAATAAAAATGCTCACTTTTAAAAGAGATTAAGTCCCCTGAAATTTACAGTTAATGTATTATTTACTTTAGAAACACACATATTTTGCTATTTAGAGCTTCTAATATAAACATACATTAGGAACTATAAATAATGAAGGCTTTGTTAACCAGATTCTGGGGAAAAATTAGCAAACAATAGTAACAATTCGGTTAACCTGCCTTGTCAGAATGGTCTCTCATATAGGATTTAGTGTGTGATCTAAAGGCACACACAATTACAGATGTCCTCTCAAAGGATGACATTTAAGTATAGAGGATTATCAAGGATAGAAGAGAAACTAGATGAACTAGTAAATGGGAGACCAACAGTGTAAACAAATATCGTGGCACATTTTAACATAAATTTCTAAAATTTAAAGTATTTCTTAACTAGGGCAGCACTTCCTCAAGTATAGGAGGCAAAAGTAAATGCTCACCAATCTTTCCAGATATAAACCCGACAAGCATCATAAGCCTCCAAAGGACAAACAGATACAATATGAGCATGAGACAAATTCTTAGTGGTTTACATTCTTGGCTTTTAGAGAGAATCCATTTTCTTCCATGTCCTTAAAGAATAAGCCTATTAGCTATGTACAATTTTACATCAGATCAGCTTCAGAACATGAGAAAACTGCTCATTTCTAAGAAGGGCAGGTAGATTTCAGGAAGACTGAGTCCAATTTTTAATTATGACTTAATTATGACTAATCTGAAGCATCTTTAATTTGATCTCTTCCAGTGTCAAAAATTAGTGTGTTTAGTCATTCAGTCATGTCTGACTCCGCAACCCCATGGACTATAGCCCGCCAGGCTCCTTGGACAGGGAATTCTCCAGGCAAGAATACTGGAGTGGGTTGCCATTCCATTCTCCAGGGGATCTTCCCAACCCAGAGATCGAACCTGGGCCTCCTGCATTGCAGGCAGATTCTTTACCATCTGAGCTACCAGGAAAGCCCATCAAAAATTAAGACAGGAGCAATTTGCACATCAAAACAGTCTTAATAACTATACACAGGACTATCAGTAAGAGTTCCTAAATGTAAAGGTATTTAGACAACTGATTAACCCATGTCCCCTGCATTAGAAGCATCGAGTCTTAACCAATGGACCGCCAAGGAAGTCCTTGAACCCATTTTTATTTTTTTTTTGGAAAGAACTTTATGTTTAATAACAAAATATGAGCAAGAACTTGGAGAAAATAGTATCAATAGGATAAATATACCCCAATCAAACCTTGATGACAGTATTTGTATCACAGAATTCATTTGGAAATATAGTCAAGGTCCCAAACACAGTGCTAAAATAAGTAAAGCAAAAAGTTCCAGAAGCAAAACATATCCCAAGTGGAAGAAACTGAAGTTACTTTTCTGACTGTGAACCCATTTTTAATGTTCACCTTTGTATAGAGTAAAGTGTGTGGATTATGGAATGAGTTTGCCTGAAAGCAAACTAAATTTTTCAGGGTAATACTATGTGATAGCAGTAAAAATTAAAGTAGCAACAAATGAAGGAGACACTGCTTAGATTTTTCTCATATCATGAATACATGGGCATCAAGCCCTACTGGTTAAGACTATGAAAATTCTCTTCAGCCTCTCCACTTTATTATCATGATGACTGATCTAGTTCAGACCTCACTGACTCCCACAGACTTTATTCCAATGGCCTTAATGCTAATTCCTTCTTCTTGCTGTTACCAGGGTATTTTTTTTCTGAAATAAAAGTCTGATTATGTATCTCTCTCCTTTGATGGCTTCCCCACTGCCTCTAGAGAACAATTCAAATTTCCCAGCCAGTTATGCAAAGCTGTCGCAATCTGCCCTCAGTTTCCTTTTTAGCTTCATGCCCCACCCCTCTTACTCTCACATTTACACTCTGTCTATGCGTTTATTGTGCTCTTTGCCTAAAATATCCTTTCTCTGCATGTCAGTCTGTATAACCTCTAGTTATGTTCCAAGGACTTCCCTGATAATCCAAGCCCTTGGAGAACTACAGTGCTCCTCCACAGTGTTCCAATATTGCTCTAAATGTACCTCAATTTGTCTACTTATTTGCATCACTGGTTCATACGCAGAAGATAAGCTCCAGGTAAGCAAGAGCTTTGTTTCACTCATCTTTTCTCTTCAGTTTGGAACACAGTAGGAAAGAACGAATGTTTAGCAATAGACTAATCAAAAAAGGTACATAAAATTATAAATAAATACAAACTTACTGTCTTGATTATGAGCTTCCTGTAAAGATTAAGCTCAACTCCAATCTTACCTCCTTCAAGAAGCCTTCTAACCGCTGCTATGGTCTAACTGCCTTAGACCATACTGCAGGGGCATATTGAAAAGGGAATCATTGCTTACAGTCAGTAAGCTCTTTATTTCACCATTGCTAATTCTACCCACCCAAAGAGATGCCATGGGAAACTAAATTGTAGACCAATTCTTTGTGTTTTCTTGAACTCCCTACGTACTTAGATACATATCCTCCACAATACTTGGGCCAATGCTTATTCATAGTAGGTTATGATAAAAACTTTAAATCAGGGATTGGCAAACTTCCTATAAAAGGACAGATAATATATTAGGCTTGGGTTATATGGTCTCTGTTACAACTACTCAACTCTGTAGCTGTCGTGCAAAAGCAGTCACAGATAACATATAAACAATGAGCACGGCAAAGGTTATTTACGAACAATGAAATCAGAATATGTAATTTTCATGTGCCATGAAAAATGACTTTTCTTTTGATTTTTTTCTAATCATTTAAAAACAAAAACAAGACCCATTCTTAGGTGGCAATACAAAAACAAGAAGTGGGCCACATTTGGCCCACAAGTAAGAGTTTACCAATCTCCGCTTTATACAGACACATTAGTCTATACTGGAAGATAATTCTGATGTCAAATTCCCAAGTGAAACATTAACACACATATCACAGTACCTGCGTTCAGCACGCTCTTTCTTCTTTAAGGCAACATCCAAATCTTGCAATTGTTCTTCTAATTTTTCACACAGTAGTTTCTGAAAACATAAAACAGATGAGTATCATCTTAAACACCTTTCCACAATCACTTATCTCTTGCCTATTAGCTAAAGCTGCAGTGCTAAGACAGCTAATAAGGGGCCACAGAGAAAACAGTGAAATGTTCCTTGTATTTAATTAAATAAAGAATGCCACTTCAGTTCATCATCATCTTTGAAGTAACACACACGTTAAAGAAACTTACAGCTTTGTCAAGAAACATATTCTATGCCTACCTTGCTGGCAGTAATTAATGTTTAAAATAGCATTTGGTTCAGCATATATACATGACAGTGATTAAAAAAACTTTTTAAATCCCAAGGTATTTTTAAGGAAGAAGGTTACATGTACAAGAAAATATAATGGTGCCAATCACTGTTTTTTTTTTTTTTTTAAGAGAATGGAAAAAAAATTTACAAAATCATGCCAAACAGTTAATAGGTCAAAATAGAGCTGAAGAATGTAATTGTTAGAGTGATGCTAAGCCAAATAATTCCACTTACATAAAAAAATGCAATGAAGACCACCATCTTTTGGGCTTTTTTGAGCCAGGCCGCACACCTTGCGGCATCTTAGTTCCCTGCCCAGGGGCTGAAGCTGTGCCCCCTGCAGTGGAAGCACAGAGTCCAAACCACTGGACCACCAGGGAATTTCCAAATTTTAAAGCAAAATGAGACTGGAAAGGACCTTTTGAATAAAAAAGACATTCTGCTCTTCAAGTTTTAAAAGAAATCCACTGAATCAAGATATGAGAGAAATAGAATCCATGATTCTATTCATAGTACCATCATAATGGTCCATAATTTATAACATCATCTATAAAAATGACAAAAAGAAGGTAGGCAGAAATGAAAAAGAGGATGAAACAAAGAGATAAACAACAGGAAGAAATTTATTTCTTCCCTTGTATATTATCCTCATGGAGGGGAGAGGTGGTTGTGCCTTTAACAAATGTGAGAAAAAATAAACCGGAGATTATAATTTTGTAAAAACAAGAGGTCCTTTGAGAATTGCTTTGGGGAAAAAAATAAAGGGAAGACCTATAAGATACTAACAAAAGGTAGTTTTTAATCAATAGCCTCTACTTTTATAGAAATTTAAAGAACAGATAAACAATATCTATAAACTGAAGATTAAAATGTTTAGTGGCTGTCAAGAAATATTAATTTGAACATAAAAACAGAGACTGGAAACCCAGAACTGTGCTGGGTTGTCATACATGCTGGCAAGGGGGGCAGAACCATTCTCCATCTGGAATAATCATTAGAGGAGGGCGAAGGCAGGCAGTGTGGTATCCACTGTCACAAGAGTCACACAGAAGGATCTGAAATAAACCACAGATTAACGTCAACGTATCTCTATGGGTAATATTCAATAACTCTTAAGTTAAAATAAAGACATTTCTATGTATCTTAGCATGATACTAAGAAATACACTATATTATATTCTTTATCTGCATAAAGCTTAATAATAAAAACCCTCAGTTAATTAGGAATTTAACAGGTCTTTTTTTTTTTTAAACAGGTCTTTTTTGTTTGTTTTGGGGCCATACCACACAGCTTACGGGATCTTAGTTCCCTAACCAGGGTTTGAACCCTTGTTCCCTGCATTGCCAGGGAGATTCTTAACCACTGGCCCACCAAGGAAGCTCCCAAGGTCCACATCTAATTCAGCATCATTCCCCTACCACTTAACACACAATAGTGGCTTGAGATTTTTATTAGATTATCCTAAAATATCCAGCATATGAAATTAACCATATTTCAGATCTTCAGTTTCCAACATCATTCTCTTTGGCACAGTAACCAGCAAATGGGATTTTCAGAGCAGTTACTAAGATAATCGAATAAAAATCCTCTGTATATTCTAAGAAGGATGCAACTTTCTCCACCTCCTGGATGTCATTTCTGCTTACTTCATTTTACTTCTCAATTTTTCACACCTCTTTGTCATTGTCATCTATGACCACCTAGTCTGTGCCTAGTCACTCAGTTGTGTCGGACTCTTTGTGACCCTATGGACTGTAGCCCACCAGGCTCCTCTGTTCCTGGGGATTCTCCAAAATACTGGAGTGGGTTGCCATGCCCTCCTTAGTCAAAATGCATTCTTTCAATTTAAAAAAAAAAATTAGGAAATGGTAGGAAAAGAACACAAATGTTGATTTTTACTTGATTTAGAGGGCAGAAAAGACCACTATTACAAATCTTCTCTTTGCCTTTCTCCACTTAAAATTTTTACAGTTTGAAGATCATAAAAATATTTAGAAGGGTCTTCTCAGTGTAATTCTGAAACCTATTCTTTTCAGAGCTATATCTCTTCTGAAACTACTGAGATATGATAAACTTCATCGATTAATTTAGTTTCCAGATATGATTTTCACATTTAGGAAGAAAACTGTAAGTTAAACCATAAATAGCTTTACCTCAGCCCACAACAAGTATCAGGAGCTGTTCTGAGCAACTTTACATAACTTGTTTCTGCTCTTCACAACTCTACCTATGTGGAAGCATCTTTATGTCTCTTTCTACTTAATAGGTAGAACTTGCTTTCGAAGTAAAATCTATTCAAAACAGAACAGCTGGGCATAACAAGAGTGCTTCTTCAACAGGTTCTTTAGAAAGCCCTCATAAACTGCAAAAATAAATATCTAGGTGAGGAACTGGGTTTTCTGATTTAGGCAATCTCTGAAGAACTTACTTCCAAATAAGACAGTCCTGTGCAAATCTGTCACTATTTTTCTGAATATATCCGGTCTATAATTATCCTCTTAAATTTTTTTTTTAGAACTACCCATTTCTAAAGTTAATAACCTACTGGGTTATTACTTGACTTATTTATATGTTTTTACAGAAAGGCAACAAGCCCTTCAGGTCTTACTTATTCAAAGCTGCTACTTCAGAAATATCATTATAAAGTAACTTAAAGGGAAAGAACAAAATTTTAAAGAAAAAAAGAAAAACAAAAAAAACCAGAATAGGAATATCCGAATAAACTGATCTGTGAGAAGAGATTAACAGTGCATGCTTAAGTGGAGAAACATCATTACAAAGCCAGGTAAGAATGAAAGCAAGATCCTGACCCTCCCTAGAATTAGGTTATTATCTGAGAATAGAAATAAAAGATTTTGCACACAAAAAATTGAAATAATGATCAAACCCAGATAAGTTAAAATGTTTCAACCACAGCATGGCAATAATCTGAATACTGTCCAGAGAGATCAGGTACGTACTAATTCAGGATGGTTTGGAAGGCCACATTTTTTGCATGGTTCATCATCATCTGCTAGGATGGCTTCTTCACTTTCCTTTTCTTCCTCCTCTTCTGAAGCTGCAGATGATTTTTCACTGTCAGACCCTTCACTTTCATCATTGCTGGAATATTTCCACCTGCCACGTGTTCGAGAGCCAGTCCATCGAACTTTGCCTTTGGGCTTTACCTTGTATAAAATAAAAGATTAGGACAATTTGATGTAATAACAATGTAAAAAAAAAAAAAAAAAAAACATGCTTCTGATTACATGCGCATTGTGGAATATTTAGTGAATATACAAAGAAGAAAAGAAAAAATTACTGTAGTTTCATCAACAGATATACTTACTATTAAATTTTGGTATATATTTCCATTATTTTTTTCTACTTTTTGGGAGGGGAGAATTATAATGAACATTCTGTCTTATTAAATACTTGCCCTAGTGATAAAATATTCTAATATCGTGTGTGTGTGTGTGAGTATGTGTGTGTATATATATTATATATATATATAATATGCCATCACATAGCTATATCTAATCCACAACTACACAGACATTTAGGTAGTTTTCCATTTTTTCACCTTCATAAACAATGTATCCTTGCAAATATAAAATCTTTACACAAACCTCTGTGGTTAGGATAAATTCCTGGAAGAGGATTCTGGGTCAAAGGGCATGTACTTTTCAAAGGCTCTATAATTGAACACTGACTATATTCTCACACATTGTTATATTAAAAATTTATTTCTCATATCAGAGAAATGGATCAGAACCGCATAAAAATTTCTGACAAACTTAAAAAATACATTATTCAGAGACTAACATTATAATGTTGGGAACTGCTTTCTACTGGTTGGCTTCACAATATTTTAAGTCATATTTCAGTTCACTCCTACAGTTTAAGTCCTCACCAAAGACCAAAATAACTCTAACAACAGGAGGCAATTTTTTTTAGTATTTCAAGGAACTAAGGACCACTTACAATTAAGAACAATGTTATCACTTAAATAAATCAAAAACAAAAGGAGCACTTTTTTTTTAAGTAGCACTTTAATTATGACAAATTTTCCATAGGCTGGCTAAAGACTTGTACAAGATTTTGCTTAAAATAAGAGGGTCATAGAAGAAAAAAAAAAAAAAATTCTGGCTCTAAGACTAATAACTGAAATGGGGAAACAGAGGCTCTCTCAAACACTGGCAATGAGAGGGTACATTAATGGGGCCTTTTTGGAAAGTAAAGAAGCAAAAGTTACCAAAACTTAAAATACTTATGTCCCTTGACCCAGTAATTCCAATTCTAGGATTCTATTCTAAAGAAATACTCACTCATGTCCAAAAGGATCTTCAATGCAGCATTGCCTGTAATAGTGAAAAATTGGGAACAACCTAAATGTCAATCAATCAGGGAGGAGTTAAAGAAACTGAGGCACATCCACACTATGGAATACTACGTGGTCATCAATAACTGAAGGTAGACTCTATCTACTGATAGGGAAAACGTTCAGACACACATTGTTAAGTGAAAAACTCACAGAAAAATGAATTTATCTTTTAAGTGCATGGGAAATATTTACAAACACAGACATGAATATATGGAAAAAAGACCAAAAGAGATGCAGCCCAAACCGTTAATAGTGTTTGTGAGAAATTTTCATTTTTCAAGTGTTACAAGTTAGGTATTACCTGTAGAACTTACAAATAGAATATATTTCTGTATTGCCTATAATAGAGAAAATGTTTAAAAGATGATACAGTCTGAAATTTAATGTCTGGAGATAACTAATAAGACATCTCAGATATAGGAAGAAAGGGTTTTTTTGTTGTTGCTGTTTTATCTTTGAATGAGTTGTTTTAGCCAAAAGTAAAAAGCTATGAACACTTAAAAGTCAAATATTTCTAATAAAAACTAAAGCTCAGAGTAGGAGAAATTTTACCTTGGCTACTTTAGAATTTGTATCCTTCTCTGCTTTTTTCAAATTTTCTTTTTTGTCTGTCTTTTGCAAAGCTGCTGACTCTTCTTCTACTTCATCTTCTTCCCCTCTTTTTTTATCAGCTTTCTGATCTCTGATTTCAGCCACTTTTGCTGTGGGTCTAGATATTCTTGGAGACCTCCTCAAAGTACGACCAACGTTTGTTTTCTCTTCTTCCTTTTCTGTCTTCTCTTGCTTGGTTTCTGGTTCTAAAATTTTGGGAGGAGAATCTGACTTCTTTTTCCGACTAGATATCCTAATTGTTAATTTGATGCCTTCTTTCTGCCTTTCGGAGGTTATCTCTGTGTTTTCTGAGGCAGTGTTTTCTTCTTCAGGAATCAACTTATATTTCAATTTGCTTTTTTGCATAGAACCCTTTGTCTCAGAAGGATCACCTGTGCCAGAGGTCTGGGCATTGTCCAGATTATCCACTTCTACCTTTGTTGATTCAGAATCCACTTTTAAAATTTCTGGGTCTACTTTCTCCAGGGAATGACCTTCTAGTGAACTTGTATTCTGACACTCAACTTCTGAGGCTAGTTTCTCACAGTGGACAGTCACGTTAGACGACGGATAAGTTTCAGCTGCCTCAGGAGACCCGGCCTTCTCTGATTCTACAGTTGTCTTTGGAACCTCCTCCGGTATTGGACTCAATCTTTGTATGTCCTTATCAAGAAAAGTCTTTTTGGACTTTTCAAGACACTCTAGGACTGGTGGGCGCTTATCCTTCTTACTTTTGGGAGACTTCTCTTCAACTCTCATACTATAGGATTCAGTGGCAGATAAAGCAGTTTTTAAACAGAGATCCTTTGCTACTTCAGCAGTCTCAAGAGAGGTTTCCATTTCTGAAGGACCAGTTTCGTCTATGTACTCTTTCTGACTCGGGGTCTCTAAGACTGATATTGAATTATCTGTATCTTTCCCTAAAGGGACCACTTCTTTCTCAAGATCACCTATTTTTACACTTGGAATGACAGAATTTACAGACTCTGCTCCATTTCCCTCCATGATGACACTTCTGTCCTTAGAGGGGCTGCAACTATCTTCCTTTGAATCATAAAACTTTGTCTCCATCTGTTCTGTCTTAAAATGTGGAGTTACCTTTTCATCACTAACTTCTCCATTTACCAGCTGTTTCCCTTCATGACCCAAGGCAGTGATTGTAGAGATCCTTTTACAAGTCTCTTCCTCTTGTTTTATTTCATCTTTCAAAAACTCTTTTGTTGGAGTAACTGATTTACACAAAGGTCCTTTGATTGGACTATCAAAATCATCACTCAGTTTAATTTCTCGTTTTTTTAGTGGAATCTTGGCCTGCTGGTCATTTTTAAGTTTCTCGGTTTCTTCAGTAGACTTTTCAGTAATTTCTTGAGAAGATTTAACATTGCCAACAAACTCTAGCCTCTCAGGCTCTAACTTCTCCATACTACCTTTGATATCTCTAGGATCTGCTTTACATTCTTTCATTTCCACTTTTACAGGTTTGACATTTTCCTTGAAGGAATCACTTTCTTCTTTGATAATCTTTTTTTCTTCACTTTCTGGAAAAGGTTTTTCTAGCTTCACTATGACTGGCAGTTTTACAAGTTCCTTTTCATCTTCTTTTTCTATTTTCACAGTAGTCTCTTCTAGAGCACTGGGTGTAGAACATTTTTCTGAATCTATTGGCCGCTCTTCACTTTTCATCTTTGCACTTCCTTTCTGTTCCTCTAAAAATAAGAAAAAGTTTACATGAATCTAAGCATTCAAGATTATAAAATGTATAAGGCATAACATAAAATATATTCCCATTCGAAAAGTTTCTCTCTTAGAAAAGGTGGCTTTTGTCACAGGACATTTGACAATAAAAGATGAAATCAGACAGTAAAGAAAATACCAAACTCTGAAGTACAACTTTTAGATATTAAAAAACTGTTATTTAGAAAGATTTCTGCTTTATACTTTTAATTTCAATGCTCTCAATGAAATGCAAATATTTATACAGCTCAAATAATTTATTCAAGCTCAAGTGATGGCTCAAAACTATGAAACTAAGAATACATCATAAACAAACATTTCCAAAAGACCATATTTGTTTTAAAAACTGACAACTGTTCTCTGCAAGTTATAGACCACTTCATTTCATTGAGAAAACACGAAAAAGGCAGTGGGGAAATGTTTTATGTTTTAATCAGGTTACAAAAGTAACAATTCTGTACAGAAAATGGAAAATATGCCCACAATCTGAATACCTACAATTAATATTTTATTGGAGGTTACTTCTTCTAGTTTTATGTATTTTTGACAAAGCTGGAATCATGCTGCCCCATTTTCCTCACTGAAACATTAGCATTTTCTTATGACATGAAATGTCTTCAGAGAATTGGACTTAACTGTGTAACTCCTTAATGTGATTATATTACAATTTACTTTAACTCCTCTTTTTACCAATTATTGGCTATATATTTACAATTTTTACGCAGTACCTAACAGGGCAAATTTAAGTATAATGAAAGTCATATTTAGTAAATACCATAATCTTTGAATGAGATTACAGACAAGGCATATATGTTTTAAAGTTGTGCTAAGGGAATCTGAGCCATGTTTTCAGAATTCATTAAGTACTAATTTTACCTATAAGAACAGCAAAGAGAGATAAGAAAGCCTTCCTCAGTGATCAACGCAAAGAAACAGGAAAACAACAAAATGGGAAAGACTAGGGATTTCTTCAAGAAAATTAGAGATACCAAGGGAACATTTCATGCAAAAAATGGGCTCAATAAAGGACAGAAATGGTATGGACCTAACAGAACCAGAAGATATTAAGAAGAGGTGGCAAGAATACACAGAAGAACTGTATAAAAAAGAGCTTCATAACCCAGATAATCACGATGGTGTGATCACTGACCTAGAGACAGACATCCTGGAATGTGAAGTCAAGTGGGCCTTAGAAAGCATCACTACAAACAAAGCTAGTGGAGGTGATGGAATTCCAGTTGAGCTATTTCAAATCCTGAAAGATGATGCTGTGAAAGTGCTGCACTCAATATGCCAGCAAATTGGGAAAACTCAGCAGTGGTCACAGGACTGGAAAAGGTCAGTTTTCATTCCAATCCCAAAGAAAGGCAATGCCAAAGAATGCTCAAACTACCGCACAATTATACTCATCTCACATGATAGTAAAATAATGCTCAAAATTCTCCAAGCCAGGCTTCAGCAATATGTGAACCGTGAACTTCCAGATGTTCAAGCTGGTTTTAGAAAAGGCAGAGGAACCAGAGATCGAATTGCCAACATCTGCTGGATCATGGAAAAAGCAAGAGAGTTCCAGAAAAACATCTATTTCTGCTTTATTGACCATGCCAAAGCCTTTGACTGTGTGGATCACAATAAACTGTGGAAAATTCTGAAAGAGATGGGCATACCAGACCACCTGACCTGCCTCTTCAGAAACCTATATGCAGATCAGGAAGCAACAGTTAGAACTGGACATGGAACAACAGACTGGTTACAAATAGGAAAAGGAGTACGTCAAGGCTGTATATTGTCACCTTGCTTATTTAACTTATATGCAGAGTACATCATGAGAAACGCTGGACTGGAAGAAGCACAAGCTGGAATCAAGATTGCCGGGAGAAATATCAATAACCTCAGATATGCAGATGACACCACCCTTATGGCAGAAAGTGAAGGTGAACTAAAAAGCCTCTTGATGAAAGTGAAAGAGGAGAGTGAAAAAGTTGGCTTAAACCTCAACATTCAGAATACCAAGATCATGGCATCTGGTCCCATCACTTCATGGCAAATAGATGGGGAAACAGTGTCAGACTTTATGGTTTTTCCAGTGGTCATGTATGGATGCGAGAGTTGGATTATAAAGAAAGCTGAGCGCCAAAGAATTGATGCTTTTGAACTGTGGTGTTGGAAAAGATTCTTGAGAGTCCCTTGGACTGCAAGGAGATCCAACCAGTACATTCTAAAGAAGATCAGCCCTGGGTGTTCATTGGAAGGACTGATGCTAAAGCTGAAACTCCAATACTTTGGCCACTTCATGCAAAGAGTTGACTCATTGGAAAAGACCCTGATGCTGGGAGGGATTGGGGGCAGGAGGAGAAGGGGACGACAGAGGATGAGATGGCTGGATGCCATCACCGACTCGATGGACGTGAGTTTGAGTGAACTCTGGGAGTTGGTAATGTGCAGGGAGGCCTGGCGTGCTGCGATTCATGGGGTCGCAAAGAGTCGGACACGACTGAGCGACTGAACTGAACTGAACTGAAGTGAACCCTTGCAATGGGAAAACTGATTTTAAATGAAGTTTTACCAAGATAGGAATTTAACAATTTTTTCTGAACAGATTCCCGCCAAGTTGATACAGCAGACAGAGTTTCAAAGTTTTCATGGGAATGAAATGTAATGGAGAGAAGTGAGATAAAGACTTCTTTAAACTGAGAATTCAGTATTACTTTTAAGAAGTATTTTTATTACAAATCACCCATTTTATGTTCAAATCATAATTGCAAGTAAAAAAAATTCAAGAACTGCTGATAACCATTGAGAACCTGAAATTAGCTCACTGTTCCACCCTCTTTACATGGTCATACACTAATTTAAAAATATGTATGTCACTACGAAAATTAAAGACATAGTAGGAATGATCTAGTCTGAATGTCTTCTGTTTCCCATATATTAAGCAGGTTCAGTAAATTCCTATGCATTGGCATTGGTTAGTGTATCAGAAAATCTAATTCAGGAAATATCTTGGATAACGATTAATATACAGATTACCATCTTTATCAATAACTTTAGCTCAATACAAAGAGTATACAAAAATATGGAACACCATTTAATGTTTTTTTTAATATATTTGGTTTGAAAAGCAACTCAGAATCTCACTGTGATTCTCACCAAAGGCAAAATGACACTTTGCTTTTGGGGAGGTGAATGATTTAGTCCTTTAAACTGATTCTGATCTGAATAACAACATGACAAAATAAAATGAAGAATAACATTAGGTTGAGACTCCTAGGTTCAGTAATCTTACTTCAGCTAGTGGTGTGTCTCTGAATATCTTACAAACTCAGTGATCCTCACTTCTTCATGTACAAAGAAGCTGACTAAGTGACCTCAATAATTATTCTTCACTGGCTTGTATTTCTCTTAGTCCCAAAATAGTCAATATTTTTTGGCTTAGCTCTTACAAAAGAAAAATATGACAATAATTACAACTGTAGCTCCTGTAGATCACATGTGTGTATCCCTAAAGCTGAAGACAGGAAAACCATGACACCGAATGAAATTTTAAGCACTATCATAATTGGCAAGAAGGTCATTTAGTTATATAAGCATTTTCAACAAAGTTTTGTCAAAAGCAAACTGTAAAGGAAGATGCAAATGAGCTTGAGAGACATGAAATTTGAACTAACAATACTCAAGGAAAAATTCACCTTCAAAATCACAATGCAGAAGCAATGTTCCTTGACAGACTTGAAGGGATTCAAGACAGCTGTTACCTATTGTGGGATTCAAAAGCACATTCATTCATTTGCTCAACAAATATTTACTAATCACCTATTATGTGCTCTCCCACCCATCCCAACCAGAATCACTATGTAATCAAACATTGAATGTTCATATAAATTACAGTGAAGGACATTGCTAGTTGCCTATCCAGTATCTATCTTCTTTCTTACTATTAGAATTCTGATTTTGTTCAGGAAAGTACTTGCCTCTTCAGAAACCTTAAAGCTAAGGGTCATTTGAACCAGTTCTGGCCAATGAGACGCATAAAGAAATCTATTGAGTAAGACTTACAGGGTTCAGTTGACCTATGCCTTCTGCCCTTTCCCCTTCTTTCTGTCCAGAGTCTGCACACAATACCTGAAAAGGGAACAATCAAAGCCACATGCTAAGGATGGCAGACTAGGAAGGGTACTTGATGGCTTTATGGAGCTGCTTAACCAGACCTAGAGTGCCTACCACATGACTTTTTATTATAAGAAAAAAATTTACCTCACACATGTCAGAATGGCCATCATCAAAAGGAATACAAATAACAAACACTGGTGAGGAAATGAAGAAAAGAACTCTCATACGCTACTGGTGGCTAAGTAAATTGGTGCAGTCACTCTGGAAAACAGTATGGAGGTTTCTCAAAAACTAAAAGTAAAGACACTATGTGTGCTCAGTTGCTCTGTCATGTCCAGCTCTGCAACCCCATGAACTGTAGCCCACCAGGCTCCTCTGTCCATGAGATTATCCAGGCAAGAATACTAGAGTGGGCTGCCATTTCCTCCTCCAAGGCGTCTTTCTGACCCATGGACTGAATCCACGTCTCCTGCGTTAGCAGGAGGATTCTTTACCACTGAGCCACCTGGGAGGCCCAGAAATATCATATGACCCAGCAATTCCACTCTGGGGTATGTATCTGAAAGAAACATTAATCTGAAAAGACTCATGAACCCAACGTTCATAGCAGCACTATTTATAACTGCCAAGGTACGGAAGCATCCTAAGTGTCCATCAACAGATGAAATGGATAGAAATGTTGTAAATATATGTAATGAATACTGCTGCTGCTACTGCTAAGTCGCTTTGGTCGTGTCCGACCCTGTGTGACCCCATAGACAGCAGCCACCAGGTTCCTCTGGTGTCCCTGGGATTCTCCAGGCAAGAACACTGGAGTGGGTTGCCATTTCCTTCTCCAACGCATGAGAGTGAAAAGTGAAAGTGAAGTCGCTCAGTCGTGTCGGACTCTTAGCAACCCCATGGACTGTAACCTACCAGGCTCCTCCGTCCATGGGATTTTCCAGGCAAGAGTACTGGAGTGGGTTGCCATTTACAACTTAGCCATAAAAAAGAATAAAAGCTTGCCATTTGCAGCAACATGGATGAACTTAGACGGCATTATGCTAAATGAAGTAAGTCAGACAAAGAAAGACAAATACTGTATGATTATCCCTTATGTAGAATCTAAAAAAATACAACAGCCTACTGAATAAAACAAAGAAACAGACTCACAGAGGAAGAGAACAAATCAGTGTACCAGTGCGGGAAGGAAAGCAGGGTGGTACAACATAGGGATAGAGCAGGAAAAAAGTGTTCTTATAGGATTATATGAAGTCACATGTGTTAAACTTTTGACAATTGTAAAGCACTATAGAATTTTTTAAAATCTCTCAATTTTTTAAAAAAAAAAGAAAAAAAATTCCAATTGAAAAAACATGTACCCAAATGCAACCCTGTCTGATTTCTTTTCCTCTTACTCTTGCTTCCTACTACTTGTTCTTTCCCATACTCACCAAATTAATCTATATCATTTAATATATATTGGGCTTATCATCTATTCAGTGATAAGGAATAACTAATCTCTGATGCTCTAATTTCTTTATAATTCTCTTCTTGTAAGACAAGACTTGAGAAATTTTAAAACATCATAGTGATTTCAGATTCTGCTCTAATGTTATATACTTATAGTGAGTATAAATTAACATAAACACTGTAAAGAGCAAGTTGGAAATACCTACTCTAAAGCCTGAAGAAATATACTCTATAGTTTAGCAATTCTACTCAAAGAAAATAAACTTACATAAAACTAAACAGAAATATGTACATGATTATTTGCTGTTGCACTGATATAAAAGAGAAAAATGAGAAATAATATCTCTCAAACAGAAAAATGAATAATCACTACAGAGCAAACAAAAGAAATGAATTTATAAAGATCAATATGGGTAAATCTCAAAAACAGAAAGATGAGTGAAATAGCAATACGCTAAAGGACAGGTTGTATGATAGCACTTGTAGAGGTTCTGAAATGCAAATTCACATGATTCACAGGACTGCAGCACTGCTTAGAAAATAAGCGTAGGGGGAACGGAATGGAAAATGAAGTGAAAGGACAATGTTTAACTGTTCTATAAGATTTTAAAAATTAAAAGCAAATTTTGGTAATATTTAAGTATTTCATACTATCATGTGTTTATTTAAAATATTTCATTAAAAATTAAGATTATGAGTCAGATAAAACTTAAATGCTCTCTTGCTCTTTACATATTGGCCAGCTATGAGACCTTGGGATAATTATCTTAATCTAAGTTTCTTTGGATTCTTTAAAACGGAAGTCAGAATACCTAATTCAAGGAACTGCTGTGAGGGTTTTTTAAAAAATGAAGCCTGAAAACCACTTTACACAGTATGGTTTGGGAGTTTTTATGATGACAATAATACATTATTTGGCTCCTTCTTGCCACAATCTTTAGTCACATCCGAAAATTCCCTTAAGCAATCATCATTTTTAACCAGTCAACATTGCCTAGAAGGTCATTTCTATTTTTACCTCCTCATTCGTATTTTCCCATTTTGAAAAATAATTAAAATGTCAAATAACTAACTCCTAGTGTTGTTAATGATTATAGAAGGGTGCACTCAATGTTGGCATTGCTATTGATACTTATTATTATATATGTTATTGGGAAAATCTTAACATCCTTCAAGCTCAAATGCTACTCCATTTTAGTTTTACCTGAGTGTTTCCCCAACAAAGAATTAACTACTGTATCTTCTGCATTTGTGTCTTGCTTTATATAGGCTTTTACAGCATTACTTATTACCCAGAATTACAACTGTTGGTTTATAAATCTCTGCCTTACTAGTGTAAGAATACTACTCTGAGAAGAATCATGGGTTATTACTTGCAGTAAGACACTCAAAAACCTCCTGAATGTATTGAACACAACTGAAACGGCAACAAATTCTAGACTAAATGTTGATAAATTATATCAAAACACTTTAAGATGTAACCTTTATAAACAGAAAGTCTTTAAGGTAGATTATAGGATAATATTTAATTTCAAATCCTTCAAAGTTTATCTGACCAACTTACACAGTGAGATTTGGGAAGAACATTTCAGTTCACTTCAGTTCAGTCGCTCAGTCGTGTCCGACTCTTTGCGACCCCATGAATTGCAGCATGCCAGGCCTCCCTGTCCATCACCAACTCCCGGAGTTCACCCAAACTCACATCCATCGAGTTGGTGATGCCATCCAGCCATCTCATCCTCTGTCGTCCCCTTCTCCTCCTGCCCCCAATCCCTCCCAGCATCAGAGTCCTTTCCAATGAGTCAACTCTTTGCATGAGGTTGCCGAAGTACTGGAGTTTCAGTTTCAGCATCATTCCTTCCAAAGAACACCCAGGGCTGATCTCCTTTAGAATGGGCTGGTTGGATCTCCTTGCAGTCCAAGGGACTCTCAAGAGTCTTCTCCAACACCACAGTTCCAAAGTATCAATTCTTCAGTGCTTAGCTTTCTTCACAGTCCAACTCTCACATTCATACATGACCACTGGAAAAACCATAGCCTTGACCAGACGGACCTTTGTTGGCAAAGTAATGTCTCTGCTTTTCAATATGCTATCCAGGTTGGTCATAACTTTCCTTCCAAGGAGTAAGCATCTTTTAATTTCAAGGCTGTAATCACCATCTGCAGTGATTTTGGAGCCCAGAAAAATAAAGTCTGACACTGTTTCCCCATCTATTTCCCATGAAGTGATGGGACCGGATGCCATGATCTTCATTTTCTGAATGTTGAGCTTTAAGCCAACTTTTTCTCTCTCCTCTTTCACTTTCATCAAGAGGCTTTTTAGTTCCTCTTTACTTTGTGCCATAAGGGTGGTGTCATCTGCATATCTGAGATGATTGATATTTCTCCTGGCAATCTTGATTCCAGCTTGTGCTTCTTCCAGCACAGCGTTTCTCATGATGTACTCTGCATATAAGTTAAATAAGCAGGGTGACAATATACAGCCTTGATGTACTCCTTTTCCTATTTGGAGCCAGTCTTGTTCTATGTCCAGTTCTAACTGTTGCTTCCTGACCTGCATATAGGTTTCTGAAGAGGCAGGTCAGGTGGTCTGGTATGCCCATCTCTTTCAGAATTTTCCACAGTTTATTGTGATCCACACAGTCAAAGGCTTTCGTATAGTCAATAAAGCAGGAATAGATGTTTTTCTGGAACTCTCTTGCTTTTTCCATGATTCAGCGGATGTTCGCATTTCGATCTCTGGTTCCTCTGCCTTTTCTAAAACCAGCTTGAACATCTGGAAGTTCACGGTTCACGTATTGCTGAAGCCTGACTTGGAGAATTTTAGCATTACTTTACTAGCATGTGAGATGTGTGCAATTGTGCAGTAGTTTGAGCATTCTTTGGTATTGCCTTTCTTTGGGATTGGAATTACTCTAGGAGGTGGATCCAAATAAATAATGCTGTGATTTATGTCAAAAAGTGTCCTGCCTATTTTTTTTCCCCTACGAGTTCTATATTACCTGGTCTTACATTTAGGTCTTTAATCCATTTTGATATTATTTTCCTGTATGGTGTTAAGGAGTGTTGTAATTTCATTCTTTTTCACATAGGTGTTCAGTTTTTCCAGCTCTACTCGTTGAAGACACTGTCTTTTCACCATTGTCTATTCTCGCCTCCTTTTTTGTAGATTAATTGGCCACAGGTGCGTGGGCTTATTTCTGGGTTTTCTATCCTTTCCCTCTGATCTATATTTCTGTTTTTGTGCCAGGACCACACTACTTTTCTGACTGCAGCTTTATAGGATAGTCTGACATCAGGGAGCCTGATACCCCCAGATCCATTAGGCAAAGACTGCTTTGTCTACTTGAGGTCTTTTATGTTTCCAGACAAATTTTAAAAAAATTTTTGTTCTAGGTGTTACAAATGCCATTGGTAATTTGACAGCGAGATTGCCTTGGGCAGTAGAGTTATTTTGGGTAGTATAGTCATTTTGACAATATCAATTCTTCCAGTCCAAGAACACAGTGTAATATATCCTTCCATCTGTTTTGTATCATCTTTGATTACTGTCATAAGTGTCTTATAGTTTTCAGTTTTTGCCTTCTTAGGTAGATTTATTTCTACCTAAGATATAAAGCATTTTCTTTTTTATCCAATGGTAAAGGAGATTCTTTCCTTCATTTCTCTTTCTGATCTGGTTAGTGTACAGAAATGCAACAGATTTCTGTGTATTCACTAATGAGCTGCAGTAGTTTCCTGGGCTCAAAATATTGAAATTATCATTTGATATATTACTACTATGCATCAAATGGACAAATAAGAGCTGTCCTCACAGTTCTGTGTCAGTCACTCAGTCATGTCTGACTCTTTGTGACCCCATGGACTGTAGCCTGCCAGGCTCCTCTGTCCATGGAATTCTCCAGGCAAGAATTCTGGAGTGGGTTGCTCTGCCCTTCTCCAGGGGATCTTCCTGATCCAGAGATCAAACCCAGGTCTCCTGCATTGCAGGCATATTCTTTACTGTCTGAGCCACCAGGGAACTATCATTTTATTCCATGTTAAAGGGATACAAATTGGTGCCAATCCTTCTGTAACTTATTTAAAAATTACATGGTAGATATCTGACAAAGGCATCAAGAAATTTTTTTAATTAAGTATAACAAAATAAAGCCAGAGAAAACAAATGAACCATTTAATAAATTATTAGAAGGCAAACAACAAATAGAACCCTGTTAGCATCCCAAGAGGCACACACAAGCCTTTGCCCAATAGTAATACCCTAACAATTATAACTATTACCCCATTTTACATTATATTAATCACTTCCTTATTTTGATTTATAGTTTAGTTTTACCTGTTTATTATTTTCTTTTTTAGGTCTCTTTAATCTACTCTTGCTCTTCCATCCTTTTTTTTTTTTTTTTCAATTTATTTGAGTCAGCAAATCCAGCAATGTGATGGTGATGCAAATCTGTAATACCTGGACTTTACTGAGTGCATTCCCATATGCCTTTGTTCTTTTTCTCCTGTAAATCACCACTTTAATCTACAGCCTTCAGCAGATTCACGTTTACCACAGAATACCACATAATTTCTGTGGTAAAAGTACTTTGGTGGTGGTATGTTCTTTATCAAGAGGCATTACTGTTTAATCATCCTTTTGTGTTGTTAAAGAGATGTTACTGCTCAATAAATAAAACCTTTCCTTATTAGGACTTTGGTGGTGGTATGTTCTTTATCAAGAGGCATTACTGTTTAATCATCCTTTTGTGTTGTTAAAGAGATGTTACTGCTCAATAAATAAAACCTTTCCTTATTAGGGAATGCAAAATGATGATATTCCCATTCTGTCAATCTTTCATCAATAATTATAAATTATATAAAAATAAGCTTTGCTAATGTATTGTTTTGTTTTACAGTGGTATAGTTCATACTGAAAAATAGCAGGATGAAAGCTCAATTCTTTCTGCTTAACAGTTTTCAAATTAATAATTTGGTCCCCACTGGTATCTTTCAAATTTTTCTATTAGTATCATGGTGGAATTTGTATCAAGATTTAAGACTTATTCAATGGGGCTTCCCTGGTGGCTCAGTGATAATGAGTCCCTTTGCCTGCCACTGTAGGAGGCACAGGTTCGACCCCTGGTTGGAAGATCCCATATACTGCAGAGCAACTAAGCCTGTGCATCACAACTATTGAGCCCATGCTCTGCAACAAGAGAAGCCACCACAATGAAAAGCCTGTGCACTGCAACTAGAGAGTAGCCCCCTACTCTCTCCAAGTAAAGAATGCCCATGCAGCAACAAAGACCCAGGACAGGCAAAAATAAATCAAGTTATATGTGTGTGTGTGTGTGTGTGTGTGTGTGTGTGTGTGTGTGTGTATATATATAAAAGATATATTCTTCAATGTGTTTTAATCCACTACAGCTATTATCCTTATGATGCTTGTCCCATCTTAGACAGTGGAAACCTCTTTAAGTTGACTCTTGAGGTTTTTCTGGTGTGATTTTGATGAGTCTTTACTACTTGGAATGACAGGATGTTTCTTGGCTCACGATACCCCAGAACTGGAATAAGCCACTTTTCCAAGAAGCCTTGATTTACTTTAATGGGAAATTGTACTTCAAGACCACAATCTGGGTGCTAAGGATGCTCACCGCTACTGGGTTGGCCATTGTTTCTAGGTCTTTTCAATAGACAGAGCTAGAAAATAATAAAAATAATCCTTGAGTTTCATAACAACATTTCCTTAACTTTCTGTCTTACATCTTATTTCTTTTTCCCACACTGAGAATCTTGGTTTTCAAGAATATCACAAATGATACAATTAGAATATCAATTACATTTCACACATATTATGCAACTTTTCAGAATAATGCCACCACCACACCAAAGTAATTTAATGGAAAGTCCACAAGTTTTTGTATGTTCTCTTCCCATTTTTTCTCCATTTATTTTGTCTTATAGCTCCACTGTTAAAACACAAAGTTATTAAAGACTATATGTTCTTTGCTCTATCTGTCATTTAGATTTAGTTACATGTAGTGAAGTGAAAGTTGCTCAGTGGTGTCCAACTCTTTGTGACCCCATGGACTATACAGTCCATGGAATTCTCTAGGCCAGAATACTGGAGTGAGTAGCCGTTCTCTTCTCCAGGGGATCTTCCCAAGCTACCAAATTAATGCTCACCCAACATTCTTTTTCAAATCTTTATTATGAAATAGTTTTAGACATACAGATATCTTACAAAAATAGTTCAAGGACACCATCACCTTGTTTCCCATAAGTTAACAACTTGTGCCCTCATAGCACAGTTCTCAAAACCAGGAAATTAACATTAGTAAAACACTATTAAACAGATTTGATTAAATTTCACCAGATCCCCCCATCCCCTGCCAGGTCCATTCTGTTTTGAGGATACATGTCTCATTTTGTTCTTGGATTTCTTTCAGTTCAGTTCAGTCGCTCAGTCATGTCTGACTCTTTGTGATCCCATGAAGTGCAGCACGCCAGGCCTCCCTGTCCATCACCATTTCCCGGAGTTCACTCAGACTCATGTCCATCGAGTCAGTGATGCCATCCAGCCATCTCATCCTCTGTCGTCCCCTTCTTCTCCTGCCCCCAATCCCTCCCAGCATCAGAGTCTTTTCCAATGAGTCAACTCTTCGCATGATGTGGCCAAAGTATTGGAGTTTCAGCTTTAGCATCATTCCCTCCAAAGAAATCCCAGGGCTGATCTCCTTCAGAATGGACTGGTTGGATTTCCTTGCAGTCCAAGGGACTTGAAAGAGTCTTCTCCAACCACAGTTCAAAAATTTCTATTTCTCTCATTCATTCCACACTGCAGGAAAGTGTAGTCCCTGCCATGTAGAAGGAATTGATATTCACCTGCAGAGAAAAGTGATCCCTTCTCCATGTATTTATTTACTCAATCATGAACTTACAGAAATGCAAAGTCATAGATTTAAAATCTATCGCTGCATAAATCTGTGGCTAAAACAGTTCTGCTTTCACCACTCCTTCCAGTCGGCACTGGGTCCTCCTGAGCCCAGATTATTTTCTGAGTATATCCTTAATTTCTAGCATTCCAAAATATTCTAGCTTATCTTGCATTTTTCTTGCCCATCCCCTAAAGCAATTGTCTCTGTGGGGCACTAGTTCCTTTTAGTAGAAAATGATATTTTGAAATGAAAATCTAGAGGCTAAGAGTGCTCACTGTTACTGGGTTATCACTGTTCTCAGATTCCTCTCATGAACAGAGGTAGGAAATATATGTGTGTGTGTATATATATATATATATATATATATATATATGTTAAGCCATACAAATGAATGTATTTATATTTATTACCATATTACCCACCACTGAGGTTTTGTTAGTCTTTTTGGCTATCTGAAGCTCATTCACTAGAAGATTCCTATAAAAAGACTCATAGAAAATAGATCTTAGATATTGATAGCAGTTTACATGCAGTCTCTATCTAGAAGTCATTTTGGCTAGACATAAAATCCCTGGTTCACATTTTTTCCCTTATATGTTATGGTATTTTCTTTTGGCATAAGGCATTGCTTTCAAATATAGCGATGGCAGTCTGATATTCTTTTCTCTAAAAGTTACCTGGTCTTTCTGTCAAGATGGCCAAAGTACTTTCTTCAAAGCCGAAGGGTTTTACTAGAATATGTCTTCATGCTGGTTTTTCTGGGTTGATTTTCCAAGGTCTTTAGTGTCTTTAAAACATGCAGTCTTACATTCTTTTTTTTATTTCAAGAAGTTATGGGAGGGGACATGGGTAAACCTATGGTTGATTCACAGCAGTCTGATATTGATGTCTGGTAGAAACAATGTTTGGTATTTGGTAGAAATCAAAGCAATACTGTAAATCAATTAACTTTCAATTAAAAATAAAGAAATTAAAAAAAGAAGTTATGTTAAGCATAGTCTTTAGAATTTCTGTCTGTTTCCTTGCTTTGGTTTCCTTTTTTATGGACCTCTGTAGGATTTTTATTACGTATCTTCAACTCTTTATCTCTTTTTCTCCAATCTTCATCGACTTGCTTTTGTTTTTATTTTTAAAAACACACAACATCCCATCTGCTGTTTTTTTTTTTTTTTTCAGAATAACAAAAAATATTGTACTAAAACCTAAGATTTACAGAAATTTTCAGATAAGCCATACAAAATGGTCACGAGCTTTTTCTTGAAGGGAAGATTCTACACCCGACAGCAAAGTCACAATTTTATTAGTGAGGGCTGTGATGTCTGTTTAATGTCTGTTTGGTTCAAACAATCAAGCTTGTCCATCTACAGCATCTAAATAAAGTTAGACTTGGCTAGAGAGCATATTCTAAAGAAATGGTTAATAGGATTGAAGTAAGCCAGAAAGAAAAACACCAATACAGTATACTAACACATATATATGGAATTTAGAAAGATGGTAACAATAACCCTGTATATGAGACAGCAAAAGAGACAATGATGTATAGAACAGTCTTATGGACTCTGTGGGAGAGGGAGAGGGTGGGAAGATTTGGGAGAATGGCATTGAAACATGTATACTATCATGAATGAGGCGAGTTGCCAGTCCAGGTTCGATGTGCGATGCTGGACGCTTGGGGCTGGTGCGCTGGGAAGACCCAGGGGGATGGTGTGGGGAGGGGGGGAGGGAGGGGGGTGCGGGGTGGGGGGCACGTGTGTACCTGTGGTGGATTCATTTCAATGTTTGGCAGAGCCAATACAATGTTGTGGAGTTTAAAAATAAAATAAAATGAAAAAAAAAAAAAAGAAATGGTTAGCTGCTTTTAACCAATGCACTTAGATCACCATAAAAAAGGGAAAAGGAGCCCATAAAATTAAAATAAAACTACCTCCCCCCACCCCTCCACCTCCAAAACAAACTAAAATAAAATGCAAAAAACACCCACACCCCTGCAGCTAACCTTGACAACTACCTTCATTCACAGTGCTTTATACTTAAACCATGATGGGGAAATGAATAACAGCAGAGAGAGGCCACCGCTTTTAAATGTTTTGCAACAATCCAGACAATACTTCTGGCCTCTGCTCATGCTTTACAACAGTGAATCAGGACAAGATATAGATTTGCTAATGTGCATTTAATCACCAAAGATTTGAAGATGCCTGGGTTTTCATTCTGTAGTTTCTAAGACTGTGTCCATTAAATGCAAACAAAAAAGGAAGAAGTCTTGGCAGAACAGAAGTGATACACACTTGACAATCGAATCAATTTAAATTATTATTCATGGCATATAGCCTGGTCCATGCTCTAGCTGTTTCTAGGGCTTGGGCTTCGTTGGTCTTCCACTGCTCTGCTACATCATTTGCTAATGGATCATCTGGAATGGGAGCACTTAACAAAGCCTAGATCGATAGCAGAACTGTGCAAATCTGCAGTGACGGGGACCACTTATCTTTCAAAATATCTAAACATATTCTTCCCAACTTGTCTACATTAGGATGATAAATTTTGGTCATGAAATGTACTTTAAGGGCTGCCATTGGGTATTCTGGAAGGAATAGTTCAAGCTTAAAAACTCCTCCCTCAAAGGGGGAATCCTGAGGGCTGGCAATGACCACATGAAAATAACGGGCGTTGCTCTCATCTGGTTTTGCTTTAACGCCGGGAACTGGTTCTGCCAGCAAACGCTGGGTTTCCTTAATAATCCTGTGGGGCAGCCCGGCCATCTTGTCAGATCCTAAGTTCGGCCTCTGGTCTGGTATCCAGCTCTACTCCCCTCACGCATGGGTCATCTGCTGTTTTTTAAGGGCACTAATTCTTGTGTTTGTTGACTCAGATATTATTTACAGATTTTTTTTTTTAAATCGTTAACTCTGCCACCTATTCATTTAGAGTTTTCATATGTTTAGTAAGAACATCTTTTGGTTAAGTTTTCATTTCTGCAGTGATGTTAATATGCTTCTTATTTTCTTTCATTATTATAATTCTATGGGATTTGGTCCTGATCTTTTTTAGTTACTCATTTTTATGTCAAGTAGATAGTTTTCCTAATTTTACTGCTATCAAGCTCTGCATTTTTCATATTAAAAATTAAAGTGATTTACTTTATGAGATTATATAACTCTAGACCTCTCCTATACTTTCATTTGAATCTTTTTTCTTTTCTTTTTTTAAACTTGTCTCTACTGTCCCTGTTCTATTTAATTTAGATCCTATTCCCAGCAGACTGCAGGAAGCTCTGTGTGGACTTTAGTTCTGGAAGGGATCTTCGGCTGGAGATCCCTTGAGAAGTCATAACACCCAGAGTACCCAAGTTCTGTTAAGATCTTAGTTTCAGATACTACAGTAATGCTATCAATATGTTCCTATTATAGGGGAATCTGTAGACAGTCAAAAACCATGCCATTGACACTTTCCAAAAATTATGAATGACAACTTAAATTTTCATCTGCTGATTCTAGTCATAACAAATTTAATCAGAAAAGAAAATTTTAACAGTTTCTCTAACCACGAAAGGGTTTTCTTTTCTTCTTCCTTTCCTCTTTGCTTTCTAAAGGAGGTGATCATTTCACAACAAATACAAATGTCAAATCATCATGTTGTATGCCTGAAATGAATCTAAAGTTGTACGTCAATTATACTTCAATTTTAAAAAACCTGAAAATTCAAAAGTGGGTTTAGACTACTTTAAAAATTATTAAGTTTTACTGATATAGGTCACAAACTGAATTTTAGGATATAGAAAAGAATTTGCCAAATGAGAAATACAGCTCATGATTAAAACCACCAAAGATATTTGAAATCATATAATCACTAATAAAAGGAGAATAATCAGGATTTTTGCTAAAAGAAATATTGGTATGTACAAACATTATACCCTACATTAAAAGGCAAAATTACTTGGTTTTACGCAATGCTTGCAGCTAGGGGATGAATGATTAGTTTCCTCAAAGCAGCAAACAAGGTAAGAACATACTATTTTCAGGTTCTAATCGAAACAGTAAAGGAAAACTAAAAGTAGAGGAAGAAAGGACAATAAAGAGAGCAAATTCTGTACCCTGTCATTAAAAGGCACATTATCAAGAAAAAGTATTAACCAAACGATGTTAGATAAAACTTCAACTGGTTTCTCTGCTTCTAGAAAAGTTAGGATTTGCTTCTGATCTTCTGAAAAGGTTAGGATTTGATCTGCTCAGTTAACCATATTAAAAAAGTCAATCAGGAAATCAAGCTTAATAACTATCATAGTTATTAATAATTATCATAGACTTAAGAATTTGCTAAGGGTGACCCAAAACAAAAAAAGAAAACCAATCCACACCACACACACACAAAATCTATTTAAAAATTGGCTTACTTAAAAAAGGACTTAAATATTTCCCAAACAACACATACTAATAAGAACATGAAAAAGTCTTCAACATCATTGGTCATTTTGAAAATGCAAATCAAAACCCATAAATACCACTTCACATCATTAGAATGTCTATTATTTAAAAAAAAATAACAAGTGATTTGTAGGATGTGAAAAAATTGGAACCCTTATGCAGAACTGATAGGAATGTAAAATGGTGCAGCAGTTGTAGAAAACGATATGGCAAATCCTCAAAAAATTAAAAACAGAACCATCATCTGATCCAAAAATTCTACTCCAGGGATATACCCAAAAGAAGTACAAGCAGATATTTGTACATCGACTTTCATAGCAACATTAATTATAAAAGACAAAGGTAGAAGAAACCTTAGTGTCCAGTGACAGATGAATAGATAAAATGTGGTAGACACACACAAGAGAATATCAGCATTAAAAAAGAAAAATTCTGATACATGCTACAATATGGAGGAATACTGAAGACATTAAGCTCAGTGAAATAAGGCAATTACAAACGGACAAATATTGCATGATTTCTCTGAAGTGAGGTTCCTAGAGTTAGTCAAATTCATAGTCAGAAAGTAGAATGATGGATGCCTGTGGCTAAGGGGAGGGGGAAAAGGGTAATTAGTGTTTAATGGGTACAGAGTTTCAGTTGGAGGATATAAGTCTGGAGATGAATGGAGGTGACAGATGCACAATACAAATGAACTTGATGCCACAGAACTGTACACTTAAAAATGGTTAAAATGATAAAATTTTATGTTATGTGTATTTTACCACAATAATTTTTTAAAAGTTCACTAATATTCTCTGTATTCTTAAATTAGTAAAAGATAGCATGTTTTGATGACTGGAACACTTTTATGTAAATTTTTTAAATGTTCAGTATAAAAGACCAAAGTACTCAATAGTTTTTTGCCTCTTTTTCATTAAATGATAGAAAAATCTATTTCCTTTAACAGGAAGAGTTAAAACTCTTCAAACTGAGGGAAATTCAACTGATGTAGGTGGGAAGAAGAGTGGAAAAGAGAAGAAATTACAAAACAAAGAAAAACAAAACACACAAAAAAAAACCTTGTTTAGTTGTTTCTTCCTCCTTTTTAGTCTCCTCTTCTTCTAAGCTGGGACTTTCCCGGGAAGAGCTGTCCTGTTGGCTAGAGTTCTTCAACAGTACAGGATCAATTTGTGCTTTCAGGAGTGCAAGTGTCTCAGCCAACTCGTTTCGATTTCTAAAAAAAATGGAAAAACAGAAGGCAGCATAAAAATCTTTCTCCTGTTCTAAGCGTTGTGGTTGCCAAGAAGAGTGGGGAAAAATGGGAGTTTGGGATTAGCAGATGCAGACTAATTTATAAAGGATGGATAAACAACAAACTCCTACTACGTAGCCCAGGACCTATATTTAATATCCTATGATAAAGCATAATAGAACAGAATATGAATATAAGAATATTCATATGGATAACTGAGTTACCTTGCTGTACAGAAGAAATTAACACAACACTGTAAATCAACTATACTTCAATAATTTTTTTAAAAATCTTTCTTCAGTTCTAAAATGATTTCAGAATAACACCTATTAGAAATTAACATTTAAAAAAGAAAAACATATTAAGAGCATCCAAAACACTAGTACAGCTAACCCTAATTAACCTTACATTTTAAAATTAAGTATTAGGAATGAATGCATATTAAAATAAACTGTTCACCAAAGAGGAATCTTAGACTATGTTTTTATTAGAATGGCAATTCAAATCTTTTTGGTTAAAAAGAACAGTATGAACAAAATTAAACAAAAACCAAAGTTTGATAATTTTTTTAAATATGATGCAATCTCTCAGGAGTACAAAATCAAAGTAAATTCAATTTGAATAAAAATATGAGAAAATCCCAAATAAATAAGATACCAATCTACAAATTATCTATTTTTACTACCAAATCCAGAGGTATATACAATATGGTCAATTTTAATGCTACATACAATTAACGATAAAACAATAATTTAATCATAAATAATTATTTATAATAATAATTTAATTTTTTTCTTGCTCAGAAAAACAGTGTGTAACAGCAGAAATAAAAAGGAAATCTTGGACTAAGAGTTGGGAAATATAGTTCTAGATCTGCCACTAAGTTAATTAATCAGCACCATGATCTCCCCATCTGTGTCATCAAAGGACTGTGCATGCACCTCAATTCTATGTAGTTAGTATCAAGATGAAATTATTTGTTCTATCTGTCATGCCACATATGTCCTCTATCCTCTGTTTTCACCTCCATTTCCAATTCCGCCGCCTTTCTAGCTAAACACTACTGCTTCAAAGTGGGGACTGTCTGATGAAGTAGGCTCTAAAAAATACTTAATGAATAAACAGAATCCCTGTTCCTAAACCAAATGGCTATGTACCCCTAGACAGGTCATATATCTTCATCAGACCTAAGTTTCCTTATCCATATAAGACTGGATTCTCTTAAGTATTATTAAATTCGTTTCCAAAGAAAGTAAAAAATTGCCAGTGACAGACATCTTTCAGAAATTAAAAGGACAATCATTTTGCCATTGTCTATGAGAAAGAACACACAGGGTTACACACATTATAAATATTGTGCATGGGAATGACTATGTTTATACACAGTATAACTATCACATTAGCATACACAATAAAATTAACAGTTTTAATTATCTAATAGTAGTAGGTCACATCAGATGCTGTTTCAAGATTGTGTGAAACTATACTCACTTTACAAAAAACAAAAATAGTTTCTATTTTTGAACTTCATTAGCCCAACCTGCTTCTAACCTAAGCCTCTATCCACTTAATGTTATTACCATCATATTTCAATGAGAATTTCAAATGTATAAGTGCCCCAATCCATTTGTTATTTTCTGAGGTCATGCTGGAAACTGAAAAATATATTTAAGTATTTCACTACACCTTCTTTTAAAAGCTTTGAACATTAGAAGCATGCCAATACTTGCTAGAAAATCCATGTCAATTACTTCCAGTACTCTAAGCAACAAAAAAATTTGCCGAAAAGTTGATTAAAGAACTCTCCTAAAGGCTTTTAACCTGTCTATTACATTAAAATGCAAACCTAATAAAGCCATTATCTTATAAAAACAGAAAACTACCCATCTGGATTTCTCCTGTTTCAATCTTATAATTAGATTTAGTATGTTAAATAATTTTTAAAAGCCCTAAATTGGAATGGAGGAAATTTTAATATATATAGATTAAAATTATATCCAATTTCTTACCACTTTTTACAGAACGTTTTATTTTTAACGTAATTTTAAAGTGTTACCTTCCATTTATAGTTATTACATAATACTGGTTTTACTCTCCATGTTTTACAACACATTTTGAGCCTGTCTTACACCCAATAGTTTGTACCTCCCCCTACCACTGGTAACCACTAGTCTGCTCTCCACATCTGCTAGTCTGCCTCTTTTTTGCTTTATTCACTAGTCTGTTGTATTTTTTAGATTCCACATATAAGTGGTAACATTAAGTATTTGTCCTTTCTCTGACTTCACTTTGCATAATGCCCGTCATGTCCACCCATGTTGCTGCAAATGGAAAAGTTCCCTTCTTTTTATGGCTGAGTAGTATTCCATTGTGTATACCCCAACGGATATTTATGTATATTTATTTTGTGTGCTGCAACTTTTCTAAATTCACTGTTGTACTCTCTGGTAGCATTTTTAGGATTTTTCTATGAATACCATCACATAATTTGCAAACAGTGGCAGTTTAATTTGTTCGCTGTCAATCTGGATTCTTTTTCCTCTCTGATTGCTGGGTAAGGATTTCCAAAACTGAGTTGAATAAAAGTGGCGAGAGTGGTCATTGTTGTCTTGTTCTTGATCTTAGAGGAAATGCTTTCAGCTTTTCTCCAGTAAGTACGATGCTAGCTGTGAGTTTGTCACGTATGGCCTTTATGATGTTAAGATGTTCCTTCTATGTCCACTTGCTAGAGTTTTTATCATAAATGGACATTGAATTTTATCAAAAGCATTCTGCATCTATTAAGATGATCATGTGGCTTTTATTCTTTAATTTGTTAATGTGGTTCATGTATCATGTTGGTTGACTGATTTACATATACTGAAGAACACTTGCATCCCTGGGATAAATCCCAGTTGATCATGGGGTAGGATCCTCATAATGTTTATTTGCTTGTTTGTTTTGACTGTGCCATGAAGCATATCAGACCTTAATTCCTTGACCAGAGATTGAACCCATGCTCCCTGCAGTAGAGGTGTGGAGTCTTAACCACTGGTGGTTAAGACTTTTGTTGCACTCAGTTTGCTAGTATTTTGTTGAGGATTTCTCAATGTTCATCATTGATACTGGCCTGTGATACTGGCCTTTTTTTATGATATCTGTGTCTGGTTTTTGTATCAGGATGATATTGGCCTCTCAGAATGAGTTTGGAAATGTTCCTTCCCTGCAATTTTTTTTGCAATAGTTTCGGAAGCATAGATGTTAACATCGCTCTGTTTGGTGGAATGCATAACTGGCTCACTTTGCTGTATAGAAGAAACTAACACAACATTATAAAACTATACTCCATTAAAAATTGATTATAACAGAACAAACAAACAAAAAATGGTTTGGTAAAATTTACATGTGAAGCCATCCAGTGGTCCTCTACAGGACCTTATAAAGGAGTCTGTGGATTCTAACCATTCAGTTGTTTTGCCCTCTCCCTCTCCATTGCTTTATTTTCTTTAAAACATTTCTTCACTCAGACATATTAAATCATGCTCTCTTATGATCTCAGGTGTTCACACTTCTGTTCTCTTCAGTCCAAAGTGTGTTGGAAGCTCAAGTTTGGGCAGACTGACTGATTTTGACAGATTCTAAACTATCTGTACCTACAGTTAACCTAGACTTGAGTGAAATGAAACGTTCACTCTAATTATTATAATACGGAATATGAGTTTTCTTAAGGGATGTTCAGAATTAGAATTGGCAGGGATAAACAAAAGCAACTGTTCAGAAGCAACTGATCTGGTAGCAAAATTCAATTAAAAAAAAAAAAAAAAAACAGACAAAAAAACAAAACCAAGCACAGGCATCATCTTCTGGCAAACATGGGTTAGATATCTTGATCCTCCATAGCACACTGGAGTAATCTCCATCACAGATCACATTTACGACACTACATTATCATTTCCTATTTCCCTGTATCTTTCTCCAACAATATGGAAAGCTTAGGAACGGCATTAAGTCTTTTCCCTTTCAGAGGCCAGGACAGTGACAAAGCAAGTTTTTAGCAGATGTCTGTAATACATGATTCCACTATTCACCAATAATATTCCACTTTTCTCATATAATTTCGTATCACTGAGCAGATAAAAAGGAAAAAAACTGAGTACAACAGTATCTAAGGGGGTCAAGAAACCGAAAGAAGGTATTAATGAGTAATATTAACAGGAGTATATTAATAACAGAAGTTAACATAAGTGAGTGATTACTATGTTCCAGGCATTACTCCAAAATCATGACATGAATTAGTTCATGTAATTCTAATAGAATCTGATTAAATAAGTACTATTATTACCCCCATTTTTTAGACTAAGAAAGTGAGAACATGCAGAAAGATACAATGATCTGCCTATGATCAGAGTTAATTAATATATATTAAAGGCAGAACTGAATTATAGAAAGTCTGACTTCAGAGACCATATTTTCAAACTCTGTGCTATATTAGTCACAGAAATTCCTTGACAGATTTCCTAATTATGTGTACATGAAAACTGTACACTATTTAGCAAACAGCATTTTGAAAATGATTATGAAATAATTATTAGTATTTAAAATATTTTTGAGGTATAATTTATATCCTTTGAAATGAACAGATCTTAGGTGTTCAGCAAATCGGTTCTGACAAATGCATACACCTGTGTAATCCATAGCTCGATCGAGAAAAGGAATATTACTATCACCCCCAAACCCCTCCTGCCCTGTCCTACTCAATTCCTCTGCTCCAGCAAAAGCAAAATGGAATCAGTTTCAAACACTGTAAGCATACATCAGTTAATTCCAGAACTTAATAAAATGGTATGTACTTTTTGATTTCTCACACATGATAATTCCTTAGGAACAAAGCCACAAAATTGCATGCATTATAGGTCATTTCTTTTTATTGCTAAGTAATAATCCAAATATGAGGACTATTATGAACAAAGATGCTATGAACATTATTACACAAGGTCTTTCAAAACATCATATAGTTGAAATCATACAGTTAATTTCAGATTGCCTTCTCTTATTCAGTTCAGTTCAGTTGCTCAGTCGTGTCCGACTCTTTGTGACCCCATGAATCACAGCAAGCCAGGCCTCCCTGTCCATCACCAACTCCCAGAGTTCACTGAAACTCATGTCCATTGAGTCGGTGATGCCACCCAGCCATCTCACCCTCTGTCATCCCCTTTTCCTCCTGCCCCCAATCCCTCCCAGCATCAGAGTCTTTTCCAATGAGCCAACTCTTCGCATGACGTGGCCAAAGTCCTGGAGTTTCAGCTTTAGCATCATTCCTTCCAAAGAACACCCAGGGCTGATCTCCTTTAGAATGGACAGGTTGGATCTCCTTGCAGTCCAAGGGACTCTTAAGAGTCTTCTCCAACACCACAGTTCAAAAGCATCAGTTCTTCTCTTATTAACACGATTTAAATTTCCTCTATCTTTTCATGGCTTGATAGCACATTTGTTTTTTAAATGACAATATTCCATTTCTAGATACACTGTAGCTTATCCATTTACCTGATGAAGAACATCTTGGCTATTCTCAGGCTTTGGCAAGTTTGAGTAAGCTGCTACAAACATTCGTGTGCAGGTTTTTGTAAGGACATAAGCTTTCAACTTCTTTGGGCAAATGCCAAAGAGCATGACTGCTGGTTCATATGATAATGTTTAATTTTGCAAAGCCACCAAACAATCTTTCTGACTGTGTCATTTTGCATTCCCATCAGCAACGAATCTAAGTTCCTATTGCTCTATATTCTCACCACCATTTGGTGTTAACAGTGTTCTCGATTTTGTTGTTGTTTAGCCCTTAAGTCACGCCCGACTCTTGCGACCTTATGGACCAGAGCCCGCCAGGCTCCTCGGTCCACGGGATTTTCCAGGCAAGCATACCGAAGTGGGCTGCCATTTCCTTCTCCAGGGGATTTTTCTGACCCAGGGAGGGAACCCACGTCTCCTTCATTGCAGGCAAATGGGAAACCTGTTCTCGATTTTAGCCACTGTAGGAGGTGTCTAGCAATACCTCACTGTTGTCTTAATTTCCATCTCCCTGATGACACTGGGCATGGTGCACCTTTTCCTGTGCTGATTTGCCATCTGTTTGATAAGGTCATTGGTCCACTCTAAATCAGGTTGTTTGTTTTCTTATTGTTGGACTTTAAAAGTTATTTGTACAGTAATTTAAATAGCAGTGCTCTATCAGATACGTCTTTTGTAAATAATTTTCTCCCATTCTGTGACTTATATTTGCATTATGTTGACATTGTCTTTCACAGAGCAGAAATTTTTAATTTTAATGAAGGCCAGCACTAAAAAGCCTCTTAATGAAAGTGAAAGAGGAGAGTGAAAAAGTTGGCTTAAAACTCAACATTCAGAAAACAAAGATCACGGCATCTGGTCCCATCACTTCATGGCAAATAGATGGGGAAACAGTGGAAACATTGGCTGACTTTATTTTTCTGGGCTCCAAAATCACTGCAGATGGTGACTGCAGCCCTGAAATTAAAAGACGCTTACTCTTTGGAAGAAAAGTTATGACCAACCTAGACAGCATATTGAAAAGCAGAAACATTACTTTGCCAACAAAGGTTCGTCTAGTCAAGGCTATGGTTTTTCCACTGGTCATGTATGGATGCGACAGTTGGACTATGAAGAAAGCTGAGCGCTGAAGAATTGATGCTTTTGAACTGTGGTATTGGAGAAGACTCTTGAGAGTCCCTTGGACTGCAAGGAGATCCAACCTGTCCATTCTAAAGGAGATCAGCCCTGGGTGTTCTTTGGAAGGAACGATGCTAAAGCTGAAACTCCAGTACTTTGGCCACCTCATGCGAAGAGTTGACTCATTGGAAAAGACTCTGATGCTGGGAGGGATTGGGGGCAGGAGGAGAAGGGGACGACAGAGGATGAGATGGCTGGATGGCATCACCGGCTCGAAGACTCTGATGCTGGGAGGGATTGGGGGCAGGAGGAGAAGGGGACGACAGAGGATGAGATGGCTGGATGGCATCACCGGCTCGATGACGTTGAGTCTGAGTGAACTCCGGGAGTTGGTGATGGATAGGGAGGCCTGGTGTGTTGCAATTCATGGGGTGGCAAAGAGTCGGACACGACTGAGCGACTGAACTAACTAAGCATCATCAATTCTTTCTTTGATGGATTACACCTTTGGCACTGTAACAAACCTGAAGTCATCTAGATTTTCTTCTATGCTTTCTTCTTGGGAGTTTTATAGTTTTGTATTTTATATGTAGGTCTGTGAATCACTGTGAGTTAATTTTTGTAAAGGTTGTAAACGTGTGTGTCTAGATTCAGCTTTTTGAATGCGGACGTCCAATTGTTCCAAGACAAATCGTAAAGACTATCTTTTCTCCACTGTATTGCTTTTGCTCCTTGGTCAAACATAAGTTGACTATATTTGTGTGCATCTAATCCAGTGGTCCCTATTCTGTCTCAGTGATCTACCTGTCTATTCTCTTGCCAATACTAGATTCTTCATTATGGTAGATTTATAGAAAGGCACAGACTCAGGTAAGGTCAGTACTTCAACTTTGTTCTTTCATAAGACTGTGTGTCATAGGTCTTTTGCCTATAAATTTGAGAGTCAATTTATTGATATCCACAAAATAACTTGCTGGAATTTTGATTGGGACTGCAGTGACTCAACAGAGTCAGATCAGACTCTACTGATATCATGACAATATTAAGTGTTCTTATATACTTGAACATGGAATAATGGAATATCTCTCCATTTATTCTTTTTTAATTTCTTTCATTAGCTTTTCTTTCCTCATATAGATTCGTGCATACTCTTGTTAGATTTACACCTAGGTATTTCAGCTTTAGGGGCACTGATGTAAATGGTACTGTGCTTTTAATTTCAGATAACATACATTCACTGATGGTATATATCAAAGTGATTGACCTTTGTGTATTAATTTTTTTGTCCTGCAACACTGCTACAATAATAAACTAGTTCCAGGAGATTTTTGGTTGATTCTTTCAGATTTTTTACAAAGAAGATGATGTCATTTGCAAACAACAAGTTTTATTTCTCTGTTCGCAGAGAAATGTCTTTTATTTCCTTTTTTTACTGCACTAGTTAGAACTTCCAATATGATGTTAAAAAGGAATAGAGTAGATACCCTTGCTTTGTTCCTAATCATAGTAGGAAAAACCTCAAGTTTCTCTTCATTAAATAGATGCTACATGTAGGTTTCTGGTAGCTTTTAAAACAAATAATTTAAAACACTCAACTAACAAATCTTTTAGATGATCCTTCACTTTTGTTGTAAGTCAAGTATTGGAAACCTTCCAATTTTGCATAGGATTTATTTTCTGCCTCCATAGGAAATCAGTATTTTTTTAGCAGTCACACAGGGTATTAGTTCCTGAACAGGGATTGAACCTGGGCCCACAGCAGTGTAAGTGCAGAGTCCTAACCACTGGATTTCCAGGAAATTTCCAATACATTTTTTTAATCAAGGACGTTTCTGTCTCTTCCTACATTACTAAAGACTTCTAATCATCAAACAGTGTTGACATCTATCAAATGGCTTTTCTGTTATATATTGACATGATCATGTGATATTTTCTTCTTTAGCCTGCTGATGATTTTCAAATATTGAACCAGTCTTCTATACCTGAGATAAATCTTACTTCATCATATTATACATATATATTTTTTTATGCATTGTTGGATTTGATTTGCTAATATTTTTTGAAAAGTTCTGTATTTATGTTCCTTAGAGATGCTGGTCTATCATTTTTTTCTTGTAATATCTTTGCCTGGTTTTGGTAAGGCTAGCCTCATTCAATGAATTCAGAATTACCCTCCCTTCTTCTATCTTCTGAAAAAGACTGAAACCTACAAGTTTAGAAAATGTTTTTTGATAGCATCTATCAGTCTTCCAACAATTATTTCTCTGCAATATAAAACACACAAATGTTCTCACCTCCATAAACTTCATTCTACTACCCCATAATTTTTATCCACTGATGCAGGTTGAGCCCTTGAAAGAAATACTCTTACACAAATCAACTCTTTAAATGTTTACAGATAGTTATATCTCCCTACACTTATGCTAGATCAAGTATTTTCAGTTTATTAAATCATTTTCTTTGCGGTTCCTTTCATAAAGAACTCATTCTACTATATTGATATTCTTGTCAAGAGTTTGACATCCAATTCTAAATACTATACTCCAGGAAGAATCTTCTCAGTGACAAATGGAATGATGCCCTACATTGTTTTGGATATATAATGTATTTTAGTGAGCACTAAGATCTCAATTTTGAGGAAAGAAAAGAACAATAGGGCTTCCCTAGTGGCTCAGTGGTAAAGAATCCACCTGCCAATGTAGGAGATGCGGGTTTGATCTCTGGGTCAGGAAGATTCCTTGGAAAAGGAAATGGCAACCCACTCTAATATTCTTGCCTGAGAAATTCCATGGACAGTGGAGCCCGGTGGACTACAGTCCAAGGGGTAGGAAAAGAGTGTCAGACTTAGTGAATAAACAACAAAGAATAGTAACACAATGCTTTTCACATTCAACGTTCACAAAAATGAGAGACCTGTATGGATGAAAAAGCTCAGTACATCTGTCCAAAATAGTACTAGTATGTTAAGTTAAAGTTAACTGAAATGCCATGTCACAGAACATATCAAGAATTTATCAAAACTATGATACGTCCCTAGAAAACACACATTAAATACAACTAAGAATTACTGCTTACAATATAAGGAATTCCACAGGTGCATGAAGATCATGAGAGATCCCAGAGCTGTACTATTCACCACTAGCTCCCCAACTGCTCAGCACAGTGCCTACTACACAAGCAGGCATGTAATTCAAATCTATGACTTGAAGGAAATAAAGGAACAGTAGTGTGACAATCAGTTGTTTAGAATCTGCCTTTAATTACCTGAAATGAGACTAATACACCCAAAATAGTATTAATGATCCCAAATATTACTACATATTTGGAAAAAGCTGGCTGGCAAATTTGCTCTTTTCTCTTCCTACAGATAAACATTTCTCTTATGAAGTAACTAAGTTTCAATCCTTAGGGTTAGAAGTTGTAAGCAAATGCAGTAATTTAAAAGGTTAGGAGAAGAAACAGATTTTTATGGAGCATGTACTACAGCCCTAGTATGACTTCTCTTATAGTCCTCAGAACAGCTTTACTGGGGAAGTATTATCAACTTCATTTTAGCAAAGAGTATGGACAGGGAGGCCTGGCGTGCTGCGATTCATGGGGTTGCAGAGTCAGACATGACTGAGCGACTGAACTGAACTGATAAGAGTAATTAAGCAATCTTCCTACAGATGATAAGCAGAGGACACTAGATTCACTTATTAGCTATAAAATCTATGGTCTTTCTCTTACATGGTGCATTGGGGTATTATCTACTTAAAACATTATATACTAGCAGTTGTTTAAAAGCACATATGACTGATTAATAATAATCATAATAATTTTTCTCTGTCCTAAGTTTTTCTTCCACAAAGCAGTTGTTTCAAACAACTATGCAAGTTTAATAAAGAAAACAGTAGAATGGTGGTAAAACATCATGAACAGAACCTTATTTAATGTATGTATTCACAGGGAGAGATGGTGAGTACATCTTATTTAAGGACCACATTATTTGAATTTAGTAATTTAACTATATGGAAAACCATATTATATGGTGTATATTATATTTTATATATGATGCTATTATATCATATATGATATAATATATATTATGTATGATGATATAATATCATATATAATATATAATAATATATTTCATCATAATATGATGAAAAAATGGTTAAAAAACAATCCCCCAAGAGCTCATTCAAAGTTTATTCTTAGGGAATAAAAGTTCAGCTTCCATGACCCAAACAAATATCATGAATTACTAGAATTTTCTCTTCAAAATATTAATAAATGACCACTAATAAAAATCTGCTAAAATCTAAGCATAAACAAAGATGAGTTAAAGTTAAAAGAGTCTTCATAAGCCACTGGAAATATATCCATTAGTTCTCCCTACTCTAGTTATAAATCCTATAATATTTTCAAAATTAATGTAAATTGTGGAAATTAATACAATAAATTCTAAATAATTTGCAAAAACAGAAAATTAGAGACATAAAGATTCTGAATAACAATCCAAGAGTCACTAATCAATTTTTTTAAAAGTTTTATTTCAAAGCTTTATATTAAATTAAATGTTTCCATTCAAATATATTTATCAACACAAACATAAGAAATCAAGATTTTTCAAGAAGGATTAGGACAGAAAAGCATAATATTCCTCAGATTTCTTCAGACCTCACTAAAGAAATGTATGCACAGGAAAAACTGAAAATGTAGTATATTTTCACATGAAAATATGTGTCACATGAATCAGACAAATTTAAGAAGAATAAACAAATAACACCTAATAGAAACCTATATAGCTAAATAAAAATCAATTTATGTTTCTCTGGGAATTCCCTGACAATGCAGCGGTTAGGATGCTGTGCTTTCACTGCCAAGGGTTTGGGTTCAATCCCTGGTTAGGAAACTAAGATCCAAAATATATTTCTGTTTTTCTTATATTTCTCTCTAACAATGGTTTTCTCTGTGTATATTACCTATGCATCATTATTTTTTGAATTCCAGCTCCCTAAAGTACTAGGTATATGTCCTGATGTGGACCACATTGCTAAATGTTATTTATTTGACAAATAACTAAGTGCTTCCAATGGGTATTGTGCTGGGCACTAGGCCAGATCCTAGAAATTCCCAACCCCATCAACGGAAAAGAATCACCAAGCCACAGAGACTATATTCTGGTAGAGAAGAGATCAAAGTAAGAAACATGCAAATAAATGTAAAAAAATTTCCAATAAAAGATACCTCACAATGCACTTCCATGAAGAGCCATCTTGATCATCTTGTTCTTCTATGTACATTCTGACATTGTGATCTTGATCCAACTGGTACCAGTACATGAGGCCATCTTTGTCACGGCCAATTGGCTGGAGACGCATGGTATCGGCATCCTCCTCATTGATAATATTCTTGAATTTGAGATTGTCATCAAATTGACACTCACAGAGGTACTGGAAAATAGTCACAACATGATTTAAAATACCCCATAAATGTTTTTCCATCACAATAAATGTGTTATGTTCAACCATGAAACAGATTCAGGGATAAGAAGAGAAAGAGTATGTTTGTCCACCTTTTACTTTCCTCTCTCCTCTTTTGTACACTTATTTTACAATAAGCAATTTTAAAAGACAAATTTCTAATTTAACATACAATTTTAGTATTACATAAATTTATAGGTTTAACACAACCAGTGACCCCAAAATTAAATTATATTCTAAAACACTGAGTTTTTGTATTAAAGTCTCCCAAATTGGTTCATGGTATAAAATTTTCAATGACCTTCTCTTAAAGCTTTTAGATAAACTTTATTCTTGAAATGGCTGTCTATTTTTGAAAGCTTGAGACATACATAATTTTTACCAAAGGCAGTCTTACTGATAATTGCCTCTGGAGAATTTTCTTGGGGGAAAAAAAAAAAATCATACTGCCAGCACAAAAAAGTTAGTTTTAATAAAAACTATTTATTAAAATTTTTATATATGATTAGTGTATATAAGATTTCTTCCCTGAATCTTTGATTTAGTAAATCAGTGAAAGATTAACCACACTTTACCATATTTGTTAGCTATGATTTTGAAGGCTGCCAACAATGCATAAAATTAATCTAGGGTAACTGTTTGCCATTATCCCTACAGGCAGAGATCATTAAACCTAGATATAAGTGTGTATTGAAAAACAACAAAAAACAGTAATTTAAAGAAGAGTTTTATCACCAAAAAATAAATTAAAAAAAGAAAATTCTATTGTCCTTTTCCACTAACAATAAAAATGTCTACTTTCTAGTTGCTTCCCAATTCAACCAGAAGGAGTCAAAGTGATTTTTTAATTAAAATAATTTTAACAAATAATAAATTTATTACCTTTAAGAGTGCTAACTTGCATTCAACACTCATTTCAAGATAGCCTTTCTTCTCCATCTCCCACGCCCAGGTGCTATTAAACTCTTGGCATATCTGTCAAGAGAAAGTTAAGGTCTTAATACAGAAAAGCAATTTTTATTTACATTGGTAGTTTTGTTGTACAACTATGTTAACTGTTTTGTTAATACATAAAGGAAAAAGTTTATGCCAAACACAGTCCAATCCAATCACACTCTGAAATACCTACTATTTAAATATATCAAAAATGTCGACTACTACTACTGAATGATGACTGCATTCAAGATAAGCAGTGACCTCTGCAGCTGTCTCCTTCGCTCTCAAGAATTTTATGTACACTTTTGTGGCACAGTTTCCCAAATGCAAGTAATTATCTGATTCCACCTCTCCAAATAGCATAGTTCCTCCAGGACAAGGACAATAATTCATTTCTATGCGTAGACTAGAAGCAAGCTAAAAATAACATGCCAAATTGTAGACACATTTTTATTTGAGTAACTCTCCAACTCAAAGTCCTCCTAATTATGGGTAAAGATTTCACTGCTTGGCTTCTATAATGTGGCATTAACTTAAATTTCTAGGTTTCTCTTTCCACACAAACATTTCAAGCAAACCAGAGACAATTTAACAGTATGAAGAAAGAAGATCTGGATAAATTACACTTATCAGGAGAGATGCCATGGATTCTATGAGCCAGTTTCCTCAGCAATAAAAGGGGAGCAGTAGTAATATTGATCTTAAAGGTTGTGAAGTAGACATGAAAAATGATATAAAGTGCCTACAAACTTCACACTCTTTTTCCAATCCAAGAAGCAAAGAGTATAATGAAGGCCCAGGGAGAAGAACCAACAAAAGGCACAAGATTGTCTAGTTGGGAAACTGGCTAGAAAGGCTGGGAGGAGAAAAACAAAAAGGCAAGTGAGACTGCTTACATAATCATCTCAACTTAGGAATAAGACTAAGCTGGCCCTCCTGGGAGGGGTTACTCTTTTCCTCTCCAGTACCAGTGTCGTCGTCTTTTTTTTTTTTAAACCAACTTGTGTAATAGAATCGCAGGAGATCATTGTTAGGATAGAAAAAATATAACCAAGCAGTAAGGCCAGGAACTCTATAGTGGAAGATCTTTAAAGGCAAAAAGGAAGAAAGAGCTCTCCATTCTCTGGAATACCATACTTCCTTTGACTGCTACAGCATTGTATTTTGCAGAGAAAAAATACTGAGACATACAGAGTGAAGGAAATTTTTCTAGAATACCACACAGGGCAGACCCTCAGGTGATATAACAAAAGCTAAAAGTCAACATATGAACAGATACTTTGCGCCAAAGAGTAAATGGCCAAAAACCACAGCAGATGACCAATGACCTTAGTCATTAGGGAAATGTAACTCAAAATCACACTGCAATACTACTTCATACATGTTAGGATAACTATAATCAAAAAGAAGGAAAATAGCAAATATAGGAATGTAAACTAGTGCAGTCACTTTGTTTAAAAAAAAAAAAAAAAGGTTAGCAGTTCCTCAAAAAGTTAACACTGAGTTACCACATGACTTAGCAATTCCATTCCTTGGTATGTACATATACAAAAATGAAAATATATGCTATACAAATGTTCATCTCAATATTATTTATAATAGCCAAGGGTGGGATCAACCCAAATTTACATCAAGTGATGAATGAATAAAATAATATGTGGAATATAAACACAATGGAATTTTATGAATCCATGAAAAGGAATGAAGTATTGCTATACTGTACAACATGGATGAATATTAAAAACATGATGCTAGGTTTAAAAAAATCAGATATAAAAGGTCACAGATTTTGGAGTGTTTGTATATAGAATTTCCACAAAAGTCAAATCCATATAGACAAAATTGCTAGTGGGTAAGTAGAGGGAGGAACAGTTGTTGCTAATGGGCTTCCTTTTAGAGTAACTTTAAAAATGCTCTACAGTTAAGACAGTGTTCTACTATTAAAGTAGCTCACATATTTGTGAATATGCTTAAAAAACTGAATTGCATATTTTTAAAAGGTGACTTTCACAGTATGTCAATAATATCTCAATCAAAAAAAAAAATTAGAGGGACAGTCCACAACACAGACTAAAGCTTACGACTTGGCTGAAGCATTTCTTGAGTGCTCTACTGTGTACCACACCCCTAAAATACTTTGAAGCCTAAAGCTGAGTGTGGGGAAGCTCAACTTTACCCAGAGGGGCTGAGAATGACACAGCTCCAAAGCATAGCCAACAACCTAGTTACCAATGCACAGTCAATGGCTCACGGCGTCACTGATACCAAATACAGCTGAAGAGCTATTGATTATCATTTACTGTGTGAAAGGGAAGGAGGGACAGAGTGAGGTAGAGAGAGAATTAAGATACAGGCCTCTGCATCTGCACTACTTAGCTTCAATTTACTGACCTTCATTTACAATGTTCAGGGTGTAAAACCTTTGCTGTGCTGATATTCAGAGATAAACATGCTATTCATTTTCAGTTTCTTTTTTTCTTTTTTTTAATATAAATTTATTTTAATTGGAGGCTTTACAATATTGTATTGGTTTTGCCATACATCAGTTTCTTTAAGCAATGCAGACTTACACTATGCTATTTGAAGACCTCCCCTCCAAAGGTCCCTCTTGGCCCCTCGAGGGCCCCTCAAGTCCCTCAAGGTCCCTCTTGGCCCCTCAAGACCCATTACTCAGATTTGCCCAAATAGCCATAACCTATTTTTACTACCTTCCCAGGGATGCAGTGGTGAAAAATACCCCTGCCACTGCAAGAGACACAAGAGTGTAGGTTTGATCCCCAGGTGGGAAGATCCCTTGGAGTAGAAAATGGCAACCCACTCCAGTATTCATGCCTGGAAAATTCCATGGACACAGAAGTCTGGCAGGATACAGCCCATGGGGTCTCAAAGAGTGGGACAGGACTGAGCAACTGAGCACAGCACATTGTTGCCACAAAGGAAATGCCACAAATAAAAAAAGCATTATAAATGACACTTAAATAATTCTTATGCAGGACTACATAATCCCATCAGGGGTCAGCAAACTTCTAAGAGACAAACAAAATAATTTAGGTTTTGTGACTACATGGCCTCTTTTTCAACTATTACACTCTGTTACAGTGCAAAAGCAGTCATGTTGCTAAGTCATGTTCAGAAGCTAAGTCATGTCTGACTCTGCAAATCCATGGACTGCAGCATGCCAGGCTTCCCTGTCCTTCACCATCTTCCAAAGTTAGCTTAAACTCATGTCCATTGAATCGGTGATTCAATGATCTCACCCTCTGTCATCTCCTTTCTCCTCCTGCCTTCAATCTTTCCCAGAATCAGGGTCTTTAACAATGAACTGTTTCTTTGCATTAAGTGGCCAAAGTATTGGAGCTTCAGCTTCAGTATCAGTCCTTCCAATGAATATTCAGGACTGATTTCCTTTAGGATGGACTGGTTGGATCTCCTTGCAGTCCAAGGGACTCTCAAGAGTCTTCTCCAACATCACAGTTTGAAAGCATCATTTCTTTGGTGCTCAGACTTCTTTATGGTCCAACTCTCACATGCTGCTGCTGCTGCTGCTTAGTCACTTCAGTCGTGTCCGACTCTGTGTGACCCCACAGACGGCAGCCCACCAGGCTCCCCTGTCCCTGGGATTCTCCAGGCAAGAACACTGGAGTGGGTTGCCATTTCCTTCTCCAATGCATGAAAGTGAAAAGTGAAAGTAAAGTCTCTCAGTCGTGTCCGACTCTTAGCGGCCCCATGGACTGCAGCCTACCAGGCTCCTCCATCCGTGGGATTTTCCAGGCAAGAGTACTGAAGCCGGGTGCCATTGCCTTCTCCGGTACATGACTACTGGATAAACCATAGCTTTGACTATATGAACCTCTGTCAGCAAAGTAATGTCTTTGTTTTTTAATATGCTGTTTAGGTTTGTCATAGCTTTCCTTCCAAGGTTCATTTCATGGCTGCAGTCACCATCTGCAGTGATTTTGGAACCCAAAAAATAAAGTCTGTCACTGTTTCCATTGTTTTCCCATCTATTTGCCATGAAGTGATGGGACCAGATGCCATGATCTTAGTTTTCTGAATGTTGAGTTTTAAGCCAGCTTTTTCACTCTCTTCTTTCACCCTCATTAAGAGGCTCTTTAGTTCCTCTTCACTTTGTGCCACTAGAGTGGTATCATCTGCATATCGGAAGCTGTTCATATTTCTCCTGGCCATATTAATTCCAGCTTGTGCTTCATCTAGCCTGGCATTTCCCATGATGTACTCTGCTTACATGTTAAATAAACAGGGTGACAATACACAGCTTTGACGTACTCCTTTCCCAATTTTGAACCAGTCCATTGTTTCATGGCTGGTTCTGACTGCTGCTTCTTGACCTGCATACAGATTTCTCAGGAGGCAGGTAAGGTGGTCTGGTATTTCCATTTCTTTAAGAATTTTCCACAGTTTGTTGTTATCCACACTGTCAGAAGTAGATGTTTTTCTGGAATTCTTTTGCTTTTTCTATGATCCAACAGATGCTGGCAATTTGATCTCTGGTTCCTCTGCCTTTTCTAAATTGAGCTTATCCATCTGGAAGTTCTCGGTTCATATACTGTTGAAGCCTAGCTTGAAGGATTTGAGCATAACCTTGCTAGCATGTAAAATGAGGGCAGCTGTGCAGCAGTTTTATCATTTAGCATTGCCCTTCTTTTCCAGTCCTGTGGCCACTGCTGAGTTTTCCAAATGTGTTGGCATGTTGACTGCAGCATTTCCACAGCATCATCTTTTAGGATTTGAAATAGCTCAGCTGGAATTCCATCACCTCCACTAGCTTAGTTTGTACTAATGCTTCCTAAGGCCCACTTGATGTCACATTCCAGGAAAAGCAATATTTTCTATAATACATAAATGAGTGAGCAATACCACTTTACAATACCACTTTATTTGTAAGGAAATTTGAATTTCATATAATTTCCATATGTCAACCATTCTCCCAAGCATTTCAATACATGAAAACCATTCTTACTTCTTAAGCCACACATAAACAGGCAGAAAGGCGAGATTTGACACAGGGGCCACAGTTTGCCTAGAGGACCAGAAACTAGCTTTGTTTATTAGAGACCGTCTAGACAGTTATTCTTGGGGCTTTAAAGTAAAGGGATCCCTACTAGATTGGTAATCCACATAAATTACCCAGGTTTCATCTGATTCTAACCAAGCAGCCTATTTAATTTGGTTTTGCAAGCAATTCCTTTTTAGAGAATGTTCCAATATCCAAACCATCCACATTTATCACCATAAATTATCATTCCATAATACTGGTTTTAAGTTTGATTCTCTCTAAATGTGCTAATGAGTGATTATGTCTTGTTGTTTCCCTGTATAGTGCCTAAGGAACAGTCTTTCCGATACACACTGATTTTGTGTTCCGTGCCTGCAAGGTTGAATGCCATTCAGCATGGGAGGTCTCTTGGCTGCCTGCCTGTTGTCATTCCAAAACTCCCTGTATCTATTCTTCTTGACTTCTACAGAGAAAAAACAAGGTTGAGGATGGAAAATAAGGGGTAGGGGGTGTGGGGGGCATTTAAAAGTTCACAGCAGCTGAACATGTTTAAGAAAGGTGGTTTGACATGCCTATTCAGCAAAAACACAGACTTTATCTCAGTGAGATCATTAACATATTAATCTTAGACTCATATACACAATGGAAGCACCAATAATTCTTCTCTTTTTGGCAGTTTAGAAGGAAAGGTATTAAAAAGGAGGAAGGGTGTAGAAAAACCACAAAATTCTCAGCATGAACATCCAAATGTTGGCACTGAGAGACTAGACCACCACTTGAATGGCTTCTATCAGCCTAAGGGCACACCCCTGCTCTTTCATTGTTGTCTAGAAAACTCAAGGTTGCCAAAAGGATTTATTGTTTGTTCCAGCCAACATCTGATCAGATCCTGGAGGACCTCTAAATCTCTCTTTTTTTTCCTTTTTGTCACAACAGGCACTTGCAGGATCTTAGCTCCCTGACCAGGAATTGAACCTGCCCCATCCCAGTGACCACGACAAGTATTAACTACTGGACTGCCAAGGAATTCCCAACTACTTTTAAAACAAACAAACTTAAAATTGTAAATCTTTCCTCTAAACCTTTGAGAGATGTTATCTATACATTCTACAAGACAGGCGTGTCCTTCTCAAGGACCTGAAAGCCAATCCTTTTGTTATGTAATCATCAGACTGCAGAAGTTGCAGGCACAAAAGGCCTAATCAAGCTGACTTTGACCAACTCTCATAACTGGCTTTTGTGATTTTTTTATTTCCCTAACACAGCTCAACTCCTTTACTCTCTCATTACCATCTCCCCAACTCCCTCATCCTACCTTTAAAATACCAGCCACCTCTGGGCAAACTGAAATTGAGTTCAAGCTCCATCTACTAAAGTTAGTTATTGAATAAATCTGTCAGTACAGCCTTTAACCAGTGTTTGGTTTTGTTTATCTTTGATGAGGGAGTCCCTTAATATCATTCAGATGGAAATTTTTATTTTACAATTTAAAAACATGAAGTTTAAAGAGATTCATTTATCCAGTGATTCCACATTTACTGAGTACTTGTTCTATGGCAGGAACTAATCAAAGAGCTGGGACACCACGGTAAAGAAAACAACCAAACTGCCACCATGGAGCTTATATTCTAGGAGGTAGTCAAATGAGTGAATATAAGAAAATATCAAGTGGAGAGAAACGGTTTAGTGCTCAGGCAAGGCCTCATTCTAAAAAGCTGACATCTGACACCAAAAGTTGAGATATGACTGATAAATAAACATCAGCCATAAAAAGACTGGTAGAGGAGTGTTTCAGACAGAAGAAACAAGCTGGCACAAAGGTCTGACATATCTAAAAACAGAAAAAAGGATCACTGTGTACGAAGCAGAATAAGGGGGAGAACAGAAAAAGAAAAGGAAACCAAAGGCCAGACGATGTAAAGCACGTAAGAAATTAAAATCTAATTTCAAATGCGATGGGAAGATTTTTTACATTTTGGGGAGTGGGTAGTATAGCCAGTTCAGAATATTGTGTTAAATGCTGGACAGGGTGTCGGGAAAAGAAAACCCTCCTACACTGCTGGTGGGACTGTGGCTTGTACAGCCACTATGAAAAACGTAAAGAGGTTCCTTAAAAAACCAAATATAGAGTTGCCATATGATCCGGCAATCCCACTCCTGGGCATCTATGCAGAGGAAATTCTAATTATAAAAGATGCACCCCTATGTGCACAGGAGCACTGTTTACAACAGCCAGGACAAGGAAGCAACTAAATGTCCATCGGCAAATTGATAAAGAATGTGGCATATATTATATATACAATACAATGGAATATCACTCACACATCAAAAAGAATAAAATGTCATTTTATTTTGTCATCCATCCATTTTATTGTCATCCAGCAACATGGATGGGCCCAGAGATTATCATACTAAGTGAAATTAGAAACAGAAAGACAAATACCATACGATACATCACTTATATGTGGAATCTAAAATTTGACAAAAAATGAAGTCATCTACAAAACAGAAAGAGACTCACAGACACAGAAAACAAACTTATGGTTACCAAAGCGGATAGCATGCATGCTCAGTCCTGTCCGACTCTCCAACCCCATGGACTGTAGCCTGTCCAGCTCCTTTGTCCACTGGATTTTCCAGGCAAGAATACTGGAGTAGCCATTTCCTTCTCTAGGGGATCTTTCTGACCCAGAGATGGAACCCATGTCTCCTGCATTGGCAGGCGGATTCTTTTTTTACAGATGAATATTCTTTTTTTTTTTAATTAATTGACTTTTTAGTTGAAGGATAATTGCTTTACAGAAATTGTGTTGGTTTCTGCCAAACATCAACATGAATCAGCCATAGGTACACATATGTCCCCTCCCTCTCATCTCCCTCCCCATTCCACCCCTCTGGGTTACAGAGCCCCTGTTTGAGTCCCCTGAGACACAGAGCAAATTGCCATAGGCTATCTATTTTACATATGGTAATGTAAGTTTCTGTGTTACTGTCTCCATACATCTCACCCTCTCCCTCCTCCCCTGGGCCCATGTCCCTAAGTCTGTTCTCTATGTCTGTGTAGCCACTTGGAAGCCCAAAGGGGTTAGCAGGTTAGCAGTTAATTTAATTAACTCCTAATTTAGGAGTTTGGGATTAGCAGATACAAACTTCTATATATAAAATAACAGCAAGGTCCTACTGTGTATCACAGGAAAGGATATTCTATATCCTGCAATGGACCATAATATGAAGACTAAGATAACCAAAAGAATATGAAGACTATGGCTGAATCACTTTGTTACATGCCAGAAACAATACAAAACTATAACTCATCCATACTTTAACTAAAAAATAAAAAAGAAATACTATATTAGTTTTGGGTATATGCCAAGGAATGGGACTACTGGATCATATGGTAGCTCGATTTTTAGTTTTGAAAGGAACCTCCTTACTGTTTCCCACAGTGGCTGCACCAATGTACACCCTGCCCGCCCGCCCCCCTCCCCTACCACAGTGTAGGAGGGTTTTAATATGGTGAGATGATTTTTAATGGGGGAAACATTAGATCAGATATATGTTTCAAAAATGGCAGCTGTGTGTAAAATAGATTGTAGAGGGGAAAGAACAGAAACTACAAAACTTTTAACCCAAGAGACAATGACGACACGGACTATGGTGTAGTAGTGGGAACAGAAAGAAGCAAACAGCTGTATTTTGAAGGGAGAATTTTAAGGACTTTTGAAAGAACAGATGTGGTGACTGAAAAGGAAAATCAAAGGTGACATCTAAATTCCTTGACTTGAACAAATGGAAGGATAAAAGTGCTTTTAATGAAGGCATAAAGGAACACGTGAGGGAAAAGAGATGTCATACCTACAGAGTCTGAGGTACCTATTATATACATCTAAGAAATGTCCTTCTCAAATTTAGTGACTGAACTGAATCTGAGTCAAAACTGAAGCTATGACTCCTGGTTCAGATCTTTCCACTACATCCCATACAGTTTTCACTAAAACCTTTTCAAGTCTGAGTCAAGAAGAATTTTTTTGGCTGAGCTCTGAGAAGTCATCTTTTTATCCCTAGGGTGTGACAAAGCATAAGATACACAGCAGGTACAAAACAAATATCTGATGAATAAACAAAAGACATAGAAAAATGATGCTTTTACATTAATTTAAAAAATTATTATTTTAAATTATCCATCAATAACTTCTGAGTAGAATAGCAATAGCTAACATTTATTGTGTGTTTACCACATGCCAAGTACTATTCCAACCGCCTTAAAATATTAATTCAGTCAATTCTCATAAGTCTTTTCATGGCTGTACTATTATCCTTAGGAGGTTCTGTGCTTTAGCCAAGAAATAAGAGAAATAGGAATTAGTATCTCTAGTAATTTATAGTGAAATCAGTAATATATTTAAGACACCAATTAGGTCAGTTATCACCAACCATACTATGGACAAAGGCTAGATTGAGAATTAGAAATCATGTAGTTTTGTTATTACATTCAAATTAAACCTTACCAAATATCCCTGACCAAATATGTAAATATGTCCAACTATTTTATACATAATATTCTTTCCAGAGGACTAAATGAAACATTTACTGAGCACATTTAGTATTAGGAAAGCAAAGATGAATTAACAGTCTCTGCGCTGAGAAGTTCAGAATTCAGAGAAAGTCATGAAAACAAGTAATTAGAGGGGAGAAGCAGTCACTGAGTCATCTACAAACTGAGAAACTGGTATAGCCATGAACTACTATGAAAATAAAGGAGAGAAACCCTTCAGCCAAATGGAGGAAAGTGTGACACTTTTATTCAAGTGGTGACATTTATCTAGGACCTAAAGGATGAATGAGGCTTTATCAGAAAAGGAGGTAAATAAATAGTATTTCAAGAAGAAACAGAACAGAATATGATAACCAATGGGGATGTGAATATTTTGGTATGTTTTGTCGACATGAAGGCAAATAAAAGAGCTCTTTATGCTGAGCCCTTCGAGTCCTAAATCATGAGTGCTGAGGGGTGGGAGTGGGAAGAGACAAGGCCGTGAAAGTAGGTCATTGCTCATAAATATGAGGACTCAACAAGCATTCAGAAGTACTGATGAAAAACAGTCCTGTTGCACGATGGCAAGATAGGAGGATAGAATCCAAGGTCAAGGAGACCCACTAAAGCCTGTTTTGCAATAACTCACAGAAAAGGTGATGAAGCTTGGCTTAACCCTGCAGAGGATACTCAAGAGAAGGCAGATTCAGATTGTACGTATCTTACAAAGCAACAAGCTTTATGCTTAATACATTATACAGTAAATGTTTTACTCTTTACAACAGACCTTTCACAAATATTATTTCATTTGGGGTAGATGGCCCATAAAGCTACAATATTTTTTAAAACAAAACAAAGTCTGATCATCTTTCTATTTTCTATAGTATCTCCCAAGTTCATGACCTTGCTGACAGTGGACACTAAATATTTACACTATGAGTAGTCCCTGATATAACTATAGAGTCAACTTACTATTTTGATGAGCCACCTGGGAATACTGCCTATAACAATGCATATTAAGAGTTATATATAGAATGGAAGATTCTTTCATTCCTTAAAATATATACTGGATATACTTCAATGGCAAGACTTCTCAAGCAACATGGTTTTAAAAATTAAAAGAATACCAAAATCCCAAGTGACTAGAGCACAGGCATGTATCAATTAATGGGTTTATTCCACAAAAAGGATAAAGTTCTTTATCAGTACTTTGCTGTATGTTAGACCCTGTGATTGACATCAGGATAAGTAAGATACTACAACTCTTACAAAAGGGACTCAGTTGGACAGGCAGCTGGAATCTGTTAACCTACAAATATGGCACATTTACACAGATCAAAAATTTGAGAAGCTACTCTCAAAAGTAGTCTATTCTGAAGAGTAGTAAAAGGTATCTTGCAAGTATTTGGCAAAAATCCAGCAAGAAAAATCAAATCTCTATCATAGCTACTTTATACCCATAGATAAGAGTAACCATATACCTAAAATACACCCAAGTGGAAAGAGTATAATTGGTAAGTTCCTCTTTCTAAGAGATCTACTTTGTAATCAATAATCTAAATAGGAAGGGATATAAGGTTTTAGTATAAAATAGATTGAGATTCAAATCCAGGCTCTATCAACAGTGTGATCCTGTCGAGGTCAATCACCTCTCTCAATTTCAGGGTCTTCGTCTGTAAAATGGAGGTTATCTTGCTAATAAAAGAGATGAGATTAGGAAGATGTCTATCAGAGATCCTTATGGTGCCACAGCTACATATATAAATGCAAACCTGAAGATAGATCCAGAAAAACACAACAAGAACCAACTGGAACACAAGAAGAAAATAAAGAGAATTAAGAGCTGTTAGGAAGTAGACTAGGCTTCCTGGTGGCTCAGTGGTAAAGAATTCACCTGCAATGCATGAGCCATAGAAGATGTGGGTTCGATCCCTGGGTCGGGAAGATCCCCTGGAGGAGGGCATGGCAACCCACTCCAGTATTCTTGCCTGGAGAATCCCATGGACAGAGGAGCCTGGCAGGCTACAGTCCATAGAGCTGCAAAGATTCCAACACAACTGAAGCAACTCAGCAGCAGCAGGAAGTAGATCAGTGTTCTTCAAACTGTATATAAACATTGTTTCAAGATACTTTTGTTTCAAATATATTTAAAACACCCAATATTTAAATAAAATTATTGGTGACTGATTTAATTCTCTACTTTTATTTTCTGGGTAATTAATCCTATATATAGGCTTCCCTGGTAGCTCAGATGGTAAAGAATCTGCCTGCAATGTGGGAGACCTGAGTTCAATCCCTGAGTTGACAAGATCCTCTGGAGAAGGGAGAGCTACCCACTCCGACATTCTTGCCCAACCATGGAGAGAGGAGCCTGGTGGGCTACAGTCCACGGGGTCACAAAGAATTGAACATGACAGAGCAACTTTCACTTATAGGCTCCCCTGATGGCTCAGGGGTAAAGAATCTGTCTGCCAATGTAGGAGATGCAAGAGATGTGGGTTTGATTTGTGAGTGGGGAAGATCCCCTGGAGGAGGAAATGCCAACGCACTCCAGGCATTCCTGCCTTGGAAATCCTATGGACAGAGGAGCCTGGCTGGCTACAGTCCATGGGGTTGCAAGAGTCAGACATGACTTAGCAACTAAACAACAAAACCTATATTATACTGATGGGCTGCCTTGTTAGGATCCAATATGACAGTAAACATGTTGAAGGTAAGATTACTGCCAGATCTAGAGAATATTCTCTGACTGTTGCATTTTTATATATTGTGGAGATATACATGAATTTAGTATGTAGAGAAATATTTTTGTATAAAAACAAAAATTCACCATTTTAGTCAATAAGTGTATAATTTAGTGGCATTAATCAATCACATTCACAATGTTGTATAATCATTGATACTTCTTACTTCCAAAAGTTTTTTTTATTATCCAGACAAAAACTCTTTCTTTTGGCCACACCACTTGGCTTGTGGGATATTAGTTCCCCAACCAGGGACTGAATCCAGGCCCTCCGCAGTAAAAGGGTGGAATCCCAATCACTGGATTGTCAGGGAATTCCCTTCAAACAGAAGATCTTTAAGCTTTAAGCAATTAACTCCCCATTCTCCTCCCACTCTGCAGCACCTCATTAATCTCTAATCTACTTTAATATCAGTTGTTTTGTGTCTGGTTTCTTTTACTTAGCATAATGTTTGCAAGGACTGCCCATGTGCTAGCAAATAAAAGAAGTTCTTTCCTTTTTAAGTATGAAAAATATTGCATTGTATGAATGTATCACATTTTGTTTACTGATGGACATTTGGGTAGTGTCAACCTTTGGGCTATTATGAATTAAATTACAATAAATACTGGCATACAAGTGTATGTCTGAGGCTGTTTTTGGTTCTTCTGAGTATACAGCTAGGTGCAGAACTGATGGGTCACACAGCAGTTATATGTTTAGCTTTTTTTTTTTTTTTTGACCGTAAAGCATGGCACGTAGAACCTTCCCAACCAGGGATGGAACTCATGGCCCCTGTATTGGAAGCACAGAGTCTTAACAACTGGACCACCAGGAAAGCCCTGTTTAGCTTTTTAGTTCAGTTCAGTCGCTCAGTCGTGTCTGACTCTTTGCGACCCCATGAATCGCAGCACGCCAGGCCTCCCTGTCCATCACCAACTCCCAGAGTTCACTCAGGCTCACGTCCATTGAGTCAGTGATGCCATCCAGCCATCTCATCCTCTGTCGTCCCCTTCTTCTCCTGCCCCGAATCCCTCCCAGCATCAGTCTTTTCCAATGAGTCAACTCTTTGCATGAGGTGGCCAAAGTACTGGAGTTTCAACTTTAGCATCATTCCTTCCAAATTTAAGGATGGGCCAAATGGTTTTCCACATCAGCTGCACCATTCTGTATTCCCATCAGTTTTAGCATCTCCACAAACTCATCAATATTTATTATTTTCCTTTAAGAGTTACTCTATTAGGTATAAAGTAATACTGAGTTTCTGATTTTCATTTCATCCATGACTAATGATGTTGATTATCTTTTCATGTGCTAATTATTAATTGCTGCATATCTCTGAAGAAATGTCTACTTAAATATTTTGCACATTTTTTAAATTGGTTTGGTCTTTTTGTTGTTTTTAGGAATCCCTCTATAGTCTATATATTTTCTTATCAATCATACAATTTGCAAATTATTTTCTTCCATGATGTGGGTAGTCCTTTCACTTTCTTCATAACATTATTTGATGGACAACAGTTTTTCATTTTGATAAAGTTGAATTCATGTACTGTTTTTCTTCTTGCTTACATGCTTTTGGTGTCAAAATTTAAAACTCTATTCCCAAGCTGAAGGTCATAAAGATCTATCCCTAAGTTTTATTCCAATAGGATTATGGTTCTAGCTCTTTCAATTAAGCTGTTAACCCATTTTGAGTTAATTTTTGCATGTGGTAGGAGGAAGGGTTATTTACTGCATTTGGCAACTTGTTAAATCTCAAGAAATATACATTTCATGCTATAGGCAATAATCAAAATAAGTTTTAAAAACACTACAATAAAGTTATCACTACAGCATATATACTCCATTTCATTTTCAGCTCAGCAAGAGTCAAGACACATACACATCATTAACATAATATTTTTAATGGATTCCTAAAGTTTTTTATACTTAGAAAATTTTAGGAGATTCTACTTTTACTTCCCAGGTTTATCTGGTTAATAGCTAAAGTGATAACCTTAAATTGCTATTTTAATGTAACTTCTTTCAAAACACATTGATACTAGAGTTATAGGTAAAGGAGCAATATCTGAGTATGCAATGGAGAGGTCCTGACTAATACAAGTGTGCACACTTGGGGGGAGAAAAGAACAACCTCTGGAGGGGAAAAGCAGGTTTCTGAAGTCTACTACAAGAGCACACTTGCACAGATTTCCCAGCCATAATTAAGGCACTGATCCCTCTGACTGGAAAAGTCTTCAGATATATTATCAACACAAAACATTAACTGGACCACTTGAAGTTCGGAAGAAAAACTAAAGCAGATGCAACCCAACACTTCTGTATCTACAAGTATAAATAATTTAGTCTAAGTTGCTGTCAATTCCAAAAGAATGTCAGACACAGAAAAGAAAAAAAGTTAACTTGTTACTGTTTTTCTGATAATTTATTTTTAATATTTAAACAACACTTGCTGGGTTCCAACTATTTGATAAGTACTATGCTGGAGAAGGCAATGGCAACCCACTCCAGTACTCTTGCCTGGCAAATCCCATGGACAGGGGAGCCTGGTAGGCTGCAGTCCATGGGGTCGCTAGGAGTTGGATACAACTGAGCCACTTCACTTTCACTTTTCACTTTCATGCACTGGAGAAGGAAATGGCAACTCACTCCAGTGTTCTTGCTTGGAGAATTCCAGGGACGGAGGAGCCTGATGGGCTGCCGTCTATGGGGTCGCACAGAGTCGACCTAGCAGCAGCAGCACGCTGAGAGAATTCACATATACGTTCACAAGAACTGACTAAACTTACATACCTAGTAATCAGCAGTGTTCAGGCTCTTTCCCCATTAGAAATCCAGAATTCTTACTACATCATCCCAGGCAATTCATTCATGATGGTAAACCGTGGCTACTGACACACCGTGCGTGAGTAAACGTGTGTGCTTAGCTGCTCAGTCATGTCCAACTCTTTGCAACCCCATGGACTGTAGCCCGCCAGGATCCTCTATCCATGGGGATTCTCCAAGAAAGAATACTGGAATGGGTCGCCATGCCCTCCTGGGGACCTTCCTGATCAAACCCAGGTGTCCCATACTGCAGGCGGATTCATTACCAGCAGGAAAGCATGAGTAAATGGTACTCTATTTAAAGAACATTTGCAAAGTTAAAAGTGTGAAAATACTTTCCAATATACAGAGCATTAAGTATTCATTTTGTGGCATAAGACAAACCTATATTCAATCCTTGCTTCATCATCTACTATTTATGTAACTTTGGGAGTTATTTATTCTCCGTGATCTAGTTTGTGCTGTGAAGTAAATGATACTGTATGTAAAATAGCATAGGATCTAGTATATAAGTTTTCAATATTAGCTCTTATCATTATTACAAAAATATAAGCTTTGGAGAAACTGAAACCCTCGTAAATTGCTGATGAGAATGTAGAATAGTATAGTGACTATGGAAAACAGTTTGGCAGTTCCTCAAAAAAAATGCCATATGACCCAGCCGTTTTATACACTCCTAGGTACATAGAGAAGAGAAAAATTCATGGCCACAGAAACACTTTTACATCAACATTCATAGCAGAATTCCTGATAGCCAAAAGGTGAAAAAATCCAAATGATCATGAATTGAAAATGGATAAATAAAATGTATTAACCATACAATGGAAGAATGTTTTGCAATAAAAAGAAATGGAATACTAATATATACTATATGTAACATGAATAAACTTTCAAATCATTATACTAAATGAAAGAAGACACAGAGGCCACATATTTTATGATTTCATCCATAAGGAATGTTCAAATACACAAATTCATAGATACAGAAAGGAGATTGAGAGCTGGACAGGATCTGAGCAGGAAGGGGTTGTGACTGGAACAGATTGCTAATGGGTACAGAGTTTCTGCTTGGGGTGATGGAAATGTTCTGGAATTACATAGCGGTATGGTTGGACAACATACTGAATATACCAAAAGTCAACGAATATATTTTAATATGGAAAATTTTATGTTGTATGAATTATACCACAATTTTAAAAAGAAAAACACAACTTAATAAACAAGGCCAAAACACTGAAAGATAATAACCTTAGCTTATTTTTGAAAAGTAAACAGAGCAGTAGAGAAATATCTACCCCTTGTCAAAATATATCCAAAATAACAAATGACAAAAGATGGTCCTTATGACTTCCTAATAGATGACAAACTGCCTAAGGAATAAAAGCAATGAGCCTTACTGAAACTCCCATTTAGATTAAAGTTATCTATTGACAAAATGGGCTTCCCTGTTGACTCAGACTATAAAGAATCTGCCTGCAATGCAGGACACCCAGATTCAATCCCCCAACCACTAATGACAAAGAAGCTTCAGTTGAACAGTTCTATGAAGACCTACAAGACCTTCTAGAACTAACACCAAAAAAAAAAAAAAGTCCTTTCATCATAGGGGACTGGAATGCAAAAGTAGGAAGGCAAGAGACATACGTGGAGTAACAGGCAAGTTTGGCCTTGGGAGTACAAAATGAAGCAGGGAAAAGGGTCTAACAGTGTTTTGCCAAGAGAACGCATTGGTCATAGCAAACACCCTCTTCCAACAACACAAGAGACGACTTTATACATGGACATCACCAAATGGTCAATACCAAAATCGGATTGATTATATTCTTCCCAGCTGAAAATGGAGAAGCTCTATACAGTCAGCAAAAACAAGACCAGGAGCTGAGTGTGGCTCAGATCATGAACTCCATATTGCAAAATTCAGACTTAAATTGAAGAAAGTAGGGAACATCACTAGGCCATTTAGGTATGACCTAAATCAAATCCCTTACTAATTATACAGTGGAAATAACAAATACATTAAAGGGATTAGATCTGATAGAATGCTTGAAGATCTATGGACAGAGCTTTGTGACACTGTACAGGAGGAGGTGAAAAAACACCAAGAAAAAGAAATGCAAAAAAGGCAAAATGGTTGTCTGAGGAGGCCTTACAAATAGCTGAGAAAAGAAGAGAAACAAAAGGCAAACGAGAAAAGGAGATATACCCATCTGAAGGTATAGTTCCACAGAATAGCAAGGAGAAATAAGAAAGCCTTCCTCAGTGATGAATGCAAAGAAACAGAGGAAAACAACAGAATGGGAAAGACTAGTGATCTCTTCAAGAAAATTGGAGATATCAAAGGAATATTTCATGAAAGATGGGCACAATAAAAGACAACAGTATGGACCTAACAGAAGCAGAAGATATTAAGAGGTGGCAAGAATACACAGAAGAACTACACAAAAAAGATCTTAATGATCTGGATAACAACAATGGTATGATCACTCAGCTCTGACCTAGAGCCAGACATCCTAGAGTGTGAAGTCAGGTGGGTCTTAGGAAGCATCACTATGAACAAAGCCGTGGAGGTGATGGAATTCCAGTTGAGCTATTTCAAATCCTAAAAGATGATGCTGTCGAAGTGCTGCACTCAATATGCCAGCAAATTTGGAAAACTTCACAGTGGCCACAGGACAGGAAAAGATCAGTTTTCATTCCAATCCCAATGAAGGGCAATGCCAACAAATGTTATAACTACTCATTTTAAATGCTAGCAAGGTTACGCTCAAAATCCATCAAGCTAGGCTTCAACAACACATGAACCAAGAACTTCCAGATGTATAACCTCAATTTAGAAAAGGCAGAGGAACCAGAGATCAAATTGCCAGCATCTGTTGGGTCACAGAAAAAGCAAGAGAATTCCAAAAACATCCACTTCTGCTTCATTAACTATACTGAAGTCTTCGACTGTGTAGATGACAACGAACTGTGGAAAATTCTTAGAGATGGGAATACCAGACCACCTGACCTGCCTCCTGAGAAATCTGTATGCAGGTCAAGAAGCAACAGTTAGAATCAGACATGGAACAACGGACTGGTTCCAAATTGGGAAAGGAATGCGTCAAGGCTGTACACTGTCACTCTGTTTATTAACTGATTTGTAAAGTACATCGTGAGAATTGCTGGGCTGGATGAAGCACAAGCTGAATGAAGACTACCTGGAGAAATATTAATAACTTCAGATATGCAGATGACGCCACTCTTATAACAGCAAAGAGGAACTGTAGAGCCTCTTGATGAGGGTGATAGAGGAGAGAGACAAAGCTAGATTAAAATTCAGCATTCAAAAAACTGAGATCATGGCATCCCGTTCCATCACTTCATGACATATAGATGGGAAAACAATGGAAACAGTGACAGACTTTATTTTCTTGGGCTCCAAAACCGCTGCAGACAGTGACTCCAGCCATAAAATGAAAAGACGCCTGCTCCTTGGAAGGAAAGCTATGACAAACTTAGCATATTAAAAACCAGAGACATTACTTTGCCAACAAAGGTCTGTCTAGTCAAAGCTGTGGTTTATCCAGTAGTCATGTACGGATGTGAGAGATGAACCATAAAGAAGGCTGAGTGCCAGAGAATTGATGCTTTCCAAACTGTGGTGTTGGAGAAGACTCTTGGGAGTCCCTTGGACTGCAAGGAGATCTAACCAGTCCATCCTAAAGGAAATCAGTCCTGAATATTCATTGGAAAGACTAATGCTGAAACTGAAACTTCAATACTTTGGCCACCTGATGCGAAGAACTGACTCATTGGAAAAGACCCTGATGCTGGGAAACACTGAAGGCGGGAGGAGAAGGGGACGACAGAGGATGAAATGGTTGGATGGCATCACCAACTTGATGGACATGAGTGTGAGTGAACTCTGGGAAATGACGAAGGATAGGGAAGCCTGGCGTGCTGCAATCCATGGGTCGCAAAGAGTCAGACACGACTGAGTGACTGAACAAGAACCATTACCTAATTTAATCACTTTCCAAAGAGTTCTGAGATTACCTATTATCTTCCCTTTACTTTTGAAGGACAAATGAGGTCATTTTCTGTTGAGTGGTAGATAGACACCCCAGAAAAGACACATTAGCTTATTTTCTACTAAATGTCATTATCCCTCTAGTACTGAACACCAGGAAATACTCTGCTTATCCAAATAAACCTATTTATTTTCATATTTTAACATTTCTTAAAATCAAGAGCCTTTTAAAATCCATTGATTACTACATTCCGTGTGACAGTATTTTTTTTTTTCAATGAAAAACTGTCTCTAAATCACTGGCATGGCATGCACCGAAGAAATCACAAAACTGAATAATAACAGCAGTAATAAATTACCATTTGTCTCTTAGAAATAATTCAGAGCTAAAGGAAATCAATTTCTTTAAAGGATAATTTATTAAGAACTAGCTTTTCTATTACTTTTAGGGTCTGTTTACTGCTGCGTTTGGGCAGGAGGCAGGGTGGCAAGAAAGCACAGGTACAGAATCTGTTGAATGCACGTGTCTGTTTACTGACATGGTGGTATTCATTATCCATGGCTAAGATGTCTTAACTTGCTCACATGGTATCTAAAGTCATTAGCAATCACAGCAAACAGAGAAGTTTCATGGAAGCACATGAGTTTACTGGCAGAGAAGTTTTATTATGACTCAAGCAAAGTGAAGCCCAATAAGGCCAAGGTCTATCCAACTAAGAAAGGGGTTAACAGATCTTTGCAGAACTGCTATTTTAAATTTCTACTAACTAGATTTCTTTATTTTTAGGAGGGTAACTTCACCTTAAAAGTCACCGGCTAGAGGGAGGAGGGAGGAGGGTTCAGGATGGGGAGCACATGTATACCTGTGGCGGATTCATTTCAATGTTTGGCAAAACTAATACAATATTGTAAAGTTTAAAAATAAAATAAAATTAAACAGAAAAAAAAAGAAAAAAAGTCACCAGCTAGATTTTCAGGTTCCTATACATTTCACACTAGTAAAGTAATGCTCAAAATTCTCCAAGCCAGGCTTCAGCAATACGTGAACCGTGAACTTCCAGATGTTCAAGCTGGTTTTAGAAAAGGCAGAGGAACCAGAGATCAAATTGCCAACATCTGCTGGATCATCGAAAAAGCAAGAGAATCCCAGAAAAACATCTATTTCTGCTTTATTGACTATGCCAAAGCCTTGTGTGGATCACAATAAACTGGAAAATTCTGAAAGAGATGGGAATACCAGATCACCTGACCTGCTTCTTCAGAAACCTGTATGCAGGTCAGGAAGCAACAGTTCGAACTGGACATGGAACAACAGACTGGTTCCAAATAGGAAAAGGACTACGTCAAGGCTGTATATTGTCACCCTGCTTATTTAACTTATATGCAGAGTATATCATGAGAAACGCTGGGCTGGAAGAAGCACAAGCTGGAATCAAGATTGCCGGGAGAAATATCAATAACCTCAGATATGCAGATGATACCACCCTTATGGCAGGAAGTGAAGAGGAACTAAAAAGCCTCTTGATGAAAGTGAAAGAGGAGAGAAAAAAAGTTGGCTTAAAGCTCAACATTCAGAAAACGAAGATCATGGCATATGGTCCCATCACTTCATGGGAAATAGATGGGGAAACAGTGGAAACAGTGTCAGACTTTATTTTTTTAGGCTCCAAAATCACTGCAAATGGTGATTGCAGCCATGAAATTAAAAGACGCTTACTCCTTGGAAGGAAAGTTATGATCAACCTAGACAGCATATTGAAAAGCAGAGACATTACTTTGCCAACAAAGGTCCATCTAGTCAAGGCTATGGTTTTTCCAGTGGTCATGTATGGATGTGAGAGTTGGACTGTGAAGAAAGCTGAGAACTGTAGAATTGATACTTTTGAACTGTGGTGTTGGAGAAGCCTCTTGAGAGTCCCTTGGACTGCAAGGAGATCCAACCAGTCCATCCTGAAGGAGACCAGTCCTGGGTGTTCATTGGAAGGAATGATGCTAAAGCTGAAACTCCAGTACTTTGGCCACCTCATGTGAAGAGTTGACTCATTGAAAAAAGACTCTGATGCTGGGAGGGGTTGGGGGCAGGAGAAGGGGACGACAGAGGATGAGATGGCTGGATGGCATCACTGACTCGATGGATGTGAGTCTGAGTGATCTCTGGGAGTTGGTGATGGACAGGGAGGCCTGGACTGCTATGATTCATGGTGTCACAAAGAGTCGGACACGACTGAGCGACTAGACTGAACTGAACTGAACTTACATACTGGATGATATAGGAGAATATATGTTAGCAAGTCCAGGATATAGCACAACAATGAATGCCCTTCTTGAGGTGAGCTGCTAGACACCTCTCTTTGCCTCTATCAGGTATCAAGACTTACTCACTCTACCTTCCAAATATTGATAGTTCTCACCTAAATCCTTTTCCTTCCATGTTGCTGCTGTTTAGTCACTCAGTCATATCCAGCTCTTTGTGATCCCATGGACTATAGCCCGCCAAGCTCCTCAGTCCATGGGATTTCCCAGACAAGAATACTGGAATGGCTTGCCATTTCCTTCTCCAGAGGATCTTCCTAATCCAGGGATCAAACCTGCAACTCCAGCATTGCAGGTGGATTCTTTACCATCTGAGCCACCAGGGAAGCCCTTTCTTTCCATACTTACTGCCAAAACCTTAATTCAGGCCTCTTAAGTGGTTGGTTGAATTATTACAGTAACTTTCTTTCACATGAACCCTAGGCTTCCACTCACTGCCATTCTCCATATTATAGTGAAGCCAAACTACTGGTAATTTCCTAACAAATTTCTGCTCATTCTACAGGTCTCAGTTCAACTGTTTAAGAGAAACACAATAAGACACGGCAAACAGATGCCACTGCTGAGTGATCTGTGGTAGCAGTGTAGTCTGCTAAACTAGGGTTGGCAGGAAAAGCTTAGATTGGTAACATCTGCAATGAGCCAAAGACCAAGGTCTAACAGATAAGGATATCTGCTCTAGATTTAAATAGAATTTGCTCTCCATAATACAAATGCACAGCAGTACCACTTAGAGAAGGATAAAAGATCGAAAGCCATGTTAACGGGGAAGGTAAAATTTCCACTAGAAAAATATCTAATGTAACCAATAAAGAGAACCAAGAAGTAAATACGGAGTTAATCTTATTAGCAGTCAAGTGAAAGAAAACTGAAATAATTTAAATAATTAATTCACCTGATATTGATGTATAAAAGATACAAAAAGCATTCAAGATGCTTATAATTTACAACAAAGACAAATATGAGGGGCAATACCAACAGTATTTTAAACCACTGAATTCACAAAGCCCTGGGCTTGAATGCTGGCTCTGCCATTTCTAGCAATGTGAGATTTGTCTGGTTATTCAGTTTCTCAAAATCAATTACCTTGTGCATAAGAGGAGGAAAATATTAAGTTCAAAAGTGAGCTATGTAACGAAAGTATCAAACAAAGTGCCTGGTACATAGTGTACATGTAATAAAAAATATATGGTAATTTCTATAATGGAGCTACACATAAATCCATGGAGGAACATCTGGAATGTCTTCAGGCAAAAGGAATTACTTCTTCTCAAGAAGAAAGTAATACCTGAGGTTATATTTAAAGGATAACTGTTTGACAGGCAAACAAGTTCATGAGAAGGCATCCGAGGCAGAAGATACAGTATATGCAAATATTCTAAGGAATGAAGAAGATCCCATGTTCTGTGAATGACACAGAATATGAGTCAAGTAGTAGGGTACACAGGAGGGACTGTCATTAGATGTGGCTAAAGAAAATGGCTAAATCATTAAGAGTTTCGAATGCTATGACAGAGTTTAGATTTTTAAGAGAAAGAGAATCACTAAATAACTCTTACAGTAATATAATAGCTACTTTCAAATCTTTGTGTTTAATATGCCAGAATCATGGTTTGAGGTCACAATGTTGGTGGGGATACAAATACATCATGGATTCAATATGTACCAGAAGATCAAGAATAAGAATTTGGCTTTTGATATATGTTGAGTTTGATTTTGCTTACAAGAAACAGTTCACTAGGCAGTCAGTAGGATATAAATGGAGATGTTTGTAATCTGGTATAAAAGCCTGAAGTAGAGCTAGAGCTTTGGGAGTCAGCATTTGATAAAACTTTTTCTAATAATCAACTTTTAGGGAAACTGATTACTTAGACTCCATGCAAATACATTTGTTCAGTCACTCCACATGCTTAGAGCTGGGTAATGATGGTCCAAAAGATAGACATAGTTCCAATCTTCTTATGAACCAGCAGACAACCAATATGAGAGAAACTAAAAAATAGGCAAAAGCAGCTCTGCTGCAAGTATAGATATGTTCTTTCCTCATCCTTGTCCTTTTTATCTATCCAGTAGATGAATACCAAGTGACTTTCTGGTATTCTAATTTCATAAAGAACAAAACTAAGAGAAATAGAGAAATATATTGTTAATGTGCTTTCTAGGCCAGGTGTCAAAACTTTTTCCTGTAAACGGCTGATGGTATTTTAGGCTTTGTTGATCATATAGTTCTTAAACAAACCACTGACAATTGCACTGTAAACTTGAAAGCAGTCACAGATCATAGGTAAATGAATAGCAGCAATGTCAAACACTAGTTTATTTACAAAACCAAGGGGCTACCTGGATTTGGCTATCATGTGCCAGTTCCTCTAGACTATCAACAGTACTCTTAACAATGTAGAAAGAAGAATGGCTAAAATTCCTGATACAGTTTTTGGCCACAGAAAAACTTGTACTTTGATTTTTAAACTATATTTCTAGAAAAGCTATAATTTTACATAAAGTTTATTGTCAAATATTCATTCAAGAAACACAACCTGGAATCAAGATTGCCGGGAGAAATATCAATAACCTCAGATATGCAGATGATACCACCCTTATGGCAGAAAGTGAAGACGAACTCAAAAGCCTCTTGATGAAAGTGAAAGTGGAGAGTGAAAAAGCTGGCTTAAAACTCAACATTCAGAAAACGAAGATCATGGCATCCGGTCCCACCACTTCATGGGAAATAGATGGGGAAACAGTGGAAACACTGTCAGACTTTATTTTTCTGGGCTCCAAAATCACTACAGATGGTGACTGCAGCCATGAAATTAAAAGAGGCTTACTCCTTGGAAGGAAGGTTATGACCAACCTAGATAGCATATTCAAAAGCAGAGACATTACTTTGCCCACAAAGGTTTGTCTAGTCAAGGCTATGGTTTTTCCTGTGGTCATTTATGGATGTGAGAGTTGGACTGTGAAGAAGGCTGAGCGCCGAAGAATTGATGCTTTTGAACTGTGGTGTTGGAGAAGACTCTTGAGACTACAAGGAGATCCAACCAGTCCATTCTGAAGGAGATCGGCCCTGGGATTTCTTTGGAAGGAATGATGCTAAAGCTGAAACTCCAGTACTTTGGCCACCTCATGCGAAGAGTTGACTCATTGGAAAAGACTCTGATGCTGGGAGGGATTGGGGACAGGAGGAAAAGGGGACGACAGAGGATGAGATGGCTGGATGGCATCACTGACTCGATGGACGTGAGTCTGAGTGAACTCCGGGAGTTGGTGATGGACAGGAGGCCTGGCGTGCTACGATTCATGGGGTCGCAAAGAGTCGGACATGACTGAGCGACTGATCTGATCTGATCTGATACCCAGTATTGATACTATTATCAGGTTTCACATAAAATGTCCACTCCTGATGATTTAGAGAAGAAAAAAATATACACAAGTAATCATAGCATTCATTTTTAAAACAACTTAAGGATTTCTTTCTTATTGCCCATAAAGAAAACTTCATTGCTTTTAAGGTTACAAAGTCAGAAAAACCTTGGTTAGTAACTTAGTTTTGTGTTCTTTGCAAGTTATTCATAATCACAGTTCATTCATTCAGCAAATAATGATTAAGCAATGATGTGTCAAGCACTGTACTATGCATGATGTTTATCAAGGGTGAGCAAACTCTTTTTGAAAAGGACATGATAGTAAATACTAGGCTTTGCAGGCCGAGAGGTTAAATCAAGGATCTTTTACTGGCACCTATGTTAAGGAGAGAAAACATTTCGTATATTTTTGGATGAAATTTAAAATACGATAACTATATGTGATATACCAGGTAGTATATCATATGCATTCTGTGTAATATATAATAATTAATGATTATACAATTTTTGTAATTCAGATATACTAATGAGATGCAGAGAATTATTTGGGGGTGGATAATAGCTGACTTAATTGGAATTCAAAATAGTCACTCTTTAAGAAACTGATTGTAAATGTTGTTTGTTAAAAAATATTCTTGATTCACAAACCTTTATGAAAATAGGCAAGGGGCCATAATTTGAGGGCTTTTGATGTATATGAAAGTGAATAAGGCATACAAGGTCTAGTTCTCATGAATTCTGATGAAGGATAGAGATTTTTAAAAAGGCAATTCTACTTATGTAAAATGGGGATATCCATCTATGAACCTACTCCTGCTGAGTTTGCGTTGAGTTCACATACAGAAGGTACTTTCTCCTTCCTTTTTTTATAAAGGACTGTATTTAAGGCCATAAAAATGTGAAGACTAAATAAAGTGGCCTAGACAGCAACCAGCAGAATACAACTTAGATTCCATATAGTCATTACAGTAAAGACATTTCCATGTTGAGCATATCTTCATTTGTCTTTGTGACTCATATAAAGCCATGTATTTTTGCCTTCAGAATTTAAGAAACAACCTACCATGTCAGTAAACATGTTAAGAGTTTTTGTGGTGTGGTAGAAGGAGAAGAGGAGAAGCAGACAACAGAGGATGAGATGGTTGGATGGCATCACCGACTCATTAGACATGCTGCTGCTGCTAAGTCACTTCAGTCGTGTCCGACTCTGTGTGACCTCATAGACGGCAGCCCACCAGGCTCCACCATCCCTGGGATTCTCCAGGCAAGAACACTGGAGTGGGTTGCCATTTCCTTCTCCAATGCATGAAAGTGAAAAGTCAAAGTGAAGTCGCTCAGTCGTGTCCGACTCTTAGCGACCCCATGGACTGTAGGGTGCCATTGCCTTCTCCATGAGTTTGAGCAAATTCTGGGAGACAGTGGAGGACAGGGAAGCCTGGCATGTTGCAATTCAGGGGGTAGCAAAAAGTCAGACACAACTTAGCAACTGAACAACAACCTTCTATTAACTAAATTACATTAATATTAAGCTTTTATATATCTTAAAAATCAGGTAAGAATATAAGCTTTGATAGTATCTTCAGCATATATCATCTTTAACAACAGTCTTCTTCTTGAAGCCAATGTCAGACATTAGTTTTGAGTCCATTCACACATTATTTCATTAAATTCTCACAATTCTGAAGATGAATGTTAACATTTAATAAGACTGCATTTTCCCCAGATTTACAGATCAATCAGCTTAGATTCAGACAAGTGATAAAAACTTCCTGACATCAATAGTGCTGAGAAACTAAGAAGGGAGCCCAGATTTTCTAACATCAGAACTCTATATAGGGGCTTCCCTGGTAGCTCAGTGGTAAAAGAATCTGCCTGCCAGTGCAGGAGACACAGGTTTGATCCCTGGCCTGGAAGAATTCCATACAACAGAACTATTGAGCCAGCACTTGAGAGCCTAGGAGCCACAACTGCTGAGCCTGCATGCCACAACCACTGAAGCCCATGCACCCTAGAGCTCGTGCTCCACAAAAGAAGCCACCGCAATCAGAAGCCCATGCACCAAAACTCAGTTCAGTTCAGTCGCTCAGTCGTGTCTGACTCTTTGCAACCCCATGGACTGCAGCAAGCCAGGCTTCCCTGTCCATCATCAACTCCCAGGGTTTACTAAAACTCATGTCCATCGTGTCGGTGATGCCATCCAACCATCTCCTCCTCTGTTGTCCCCTTCTCCTCCCACCTTCAATCTTTCCCAGCATCAGGGTCTTTTCCAAAAAGTACCAAAACTAGAGAGAGCTCATATCCTGCAACAAACTCCCAGCACAGTCAAAATAAAAAATATTTTAATTTTTTAAAAAGTTAATGGAATTTATAGTTATTTAAATAAAATAGTAGCAACACTAGCATATCAAAAAAGGATAAGGGAAAATATACATTTATATATGAGTGTGTATGTGTATATAAACTTTACAGGGTAGCAAAAGTCTTAAAAATCAGGAGGAAAAAAGGACAGTAAATATACATATGAAGTTAGCAAATCCCTATAAATATCTAAGTAGAAAAATTAAATTTTTTAATACTAAAGAATGAAGTATGTTCTCCTACATAATGGAATGAAATTAGATATCAAAAACAGGAAACCACTGGGGAAATTCAGAAATGTGGAACAACATACTACTAAATAACCAATAGGTCAAAAAAGAAATCAGAAAGGAAAAGAGACAATACTTAGAAATGAATGAAAGTGAAAAACAATGTGGCAATTTACAGGAAGAGGCTACGCAGGGATTAGATGGAACAGCTGAGGATAAATATATTGGAAAAAAAGGAATACCTCCAACTGATAACCTAAACTTTCACTTTAAGAAAAGAACAACTAAACACAAAGCAAGTGCAAGGAAGAAAATAATCAAACAGAAAAACAACAGAGAAATCCTATTAAACCAAAAGTAGGTTCTTAAAAAGATAAAATTTTACAAAGCTCTAACTAGACTGACCAGGAAAAAAGAGAACACTAAATCAGTAAAAAGAGGAAAGAAACGAGGAACATTATTACAGACTTTGCAAAAAGCAGAATTGTAAGCGAATGCTATGAACAGTTGTATGCCAATAAAACAGATAATCCCCTGGAGAAGGGAATGGCTACCCACTCCAGTATTCTGGCCTGGAGAATTCTATGGACAGAGGAGCCTGGTAGGCTACAGTCCCTGCGGTCACAAAGAGTTGGTCACAACTGAGCAACTTCACTTCAAAACAGTTAATCTAATAATATGGACAATTTCCTGGAAAGGCACAAATACTGAACTTGACACAAGAAGAAATACAAATCTGAATAAACCAGTAACAATTAAAGAGACTGGTTTAACAAACGAGCAAAAAAATTTTCAACAAAGAAAAGCCCAAGCCCACATGGCTTCATTGCTACATTCTAATACCTCACAAACATCCATAAAAAAAATGAAAGCAGAGGAAACATTTCTCAATTCAACATTAGATCAGCATTGCCCAGATTTTAAAACCAGACAAAGATACCTCAAGAAAAAGAAAATCGATATCCCTTATGAACACAGGTACAAAAATCTTCAAAAATAAATTCACAAACCAAAGCTGGCAACATATAAAACAGACTGTGGACCATGACCAAGTGGGACTGACTGCAGGATTGCAAGGTTTCAACATATGAAAATTAATCAATGTAACACACTACAGATCAATAAAGGACAAAATTCACATGGTTATCTCAATAGATGCAGAAAAAAACACTTGACAAAATCCAACAGCTTTCATGACAGAAATACTCAACAAACCAGGGGGAAAAAGAGGATTTCCTCAATCTGATAAAGGACATCAATGAAAAGCCCTCGAATAACATACATACATAATGAAAGCTGAAAGACCAAAACCTTTCTCCCAAGGATCAGGAACATGACAAAGATGTCTGCTCCCACCATTTCCACCCAACAGTGTATTAGAAGCTCCAGGAAAGCAATTACACAAGAAAAATAAATAAAGGGCATCCGGACTGAAGAAGTAAATGTTTGCAGATGACATAATCATGTATATAGAAAATCTTAAGAATTTACTACAGAAAAAGCTATTTGAGCTAATAAACGACTTTGGCAAAGTTGCAACATACAAGATCAATATACAATCATTAGTTGTAATTCCACAACACTAGAAATGAGTAATATGAAAATGAAATTAAGAAAATTCCATTTACAATACCATCAAAAATGGCAAAATGCTAAGGAATTAAGTCTAAGACCAGAATTTGAAAACTGCAAAAAAATTTTTTTTAATTTTATTTATTTTTAGACCACGCCACATAGCACATGGGGTCCTAGTTCCCTAACAATGGGCTGGACCTGTGCCCCTGCACTGGAAGTGCAGAGTGGCCAAGGAAGTGCCCACAAAATACTGTTGAAAGGAATTAAAGACTTACCTATTTTGAAAGACATCTCATTTTCATGGATCAGAGAACTTACTATTATTAAGAAGCCAATACTCCCCAAATTTATCTACAGATTATATACAATCCTATACAAATTCTAACTGGCATTTTTGCAGATGTTGATAAGCTGATCCTCAAACTCGTAAGGAAATGAAAGTGATGAGAATAGCCAAAACAATTTTGTAAAAGATAAACAATTTAAATACTTGCCACAAAGCTATAATAATGAAGATGATATGAGTGTGCTGTGTGCTTAGTCACTCCGTTGTGTTCAATGTTTTGTGACCCCATGGACTGTAGCCGGCCAGGCTCCTCTGTCCATGGGGATTCTCCAGGCAAGAATACTGGAGTGGGTTGCCATGCCCTCCTCCTGGGGATCTTCCCAACCCAGGGTTCGAAGCCAGGTCTCCTGCAAGGCAGGCGGATTCTTTACTGTCTGAGCCACAGTAACCAAGACTATATGGTACTAGCATAAATAACAACATGAAAGTCAACAGAATGAAGACTTCAGAAATAAATTCTCACACTTATGGTCAACTGACTTTCTACAAGGATGTCAAGGCAATCCAGTGAGGGAAAAAATAATGTTTTTGACAAATCATAACAGAACAAACAGATATCTACGTGCAAAAGAATATAGCTGAACTCCTATCTAAGAGTATATTCAAAAATTAAATGGGTTAGATCTAAATTTAAGAGCTAAAAGTATAAAAGCTCTCAAAATATAGGATTAGATTTTCACGACCCTGTGTCGGGCAATGACTTCTTATATATGACACTGAAGCATTAGCCACAAAGGAAAAAAATTGGAGTTAATCTAAATTAAAACTTCCATGCATCAGAAGACATTACATAGAAACTGAAAAGATAACACACATAATTGGGGAAGATATTTGCAAACCATAAATCTGTTAAGTGTCTAGTATGCAGTATATATTAAAAAAAACTCAAAAACAAAGACAGTTAGTTAAAAGACGGACAAGGATATGAACAGACAGTTTTCCAAAGAAGACACACAAGCACATGAGAAAAAGGCTCAACGTTATTTAGACTTTAAGGGAAATGCAAACCAAAACCACAATGAGGTAACACTTCATCTCCAATGGGATGAATAAAATCAATCATTTAATAACAAGTATTGGTAAAGAGGGATGTGGAAAAGATGGAGCCCTTATAGGTTCCTAAGAGAAATGTAAATCATTGGAGCTGTTTTGGAAAAAGTCTGGTAGTTTCTCAAAAAGTTAAAAGAATTACCATATGACCTACCAATTTTACCCTTAGATAAATACTCAAAAAACTGACCACATCTACCAAAACACTTGTTCACAAATGTTCACAGCAGTAATATTTATAATAGCTGAAAGACAGAAACAAGTCAAATATCATAAACCAATAAATGGATAAAATGTAGTATTATCCACATAATAGACTATTAATCAGGCTCGAAAAGGAACAAAGTTCTGATATATGCTACAACATAGATGAGTCTTAAAAACATTCATTATGCTAAGTGAAAGAAGCCAAACACATAAGTTACAAATTGTAATTCTATTTATATGAAACTTCCAGAATATGCAAATCCAAAGAGTCAGAAAAGAGATCAGTGGTTGCTAAGGACTAGGGAAGGAGGAAGTAACTGCAGATGGGTATGAAGGTTTCTTTTTGGGGCAATGAAGAGGTTCTGTTTTGGATAATGGTGATGGTTGCACAACCTTATGAATATACTAAAAAACACTGAACTGTATACTTTCAAAAGGCAAATTTTATGTGAATATATTTCAATTAAAAAACACTCAGAATCTGTGGCTATAATCATAAAACTTAAGGGTTTTAATATCATCTTGTTCTAATTTTCACATTTTATGAAGAAACTAAGATACAACGGGGGCAAAAACAGATCATGCATGGATCCAAAGTTTGTTAACAGCAGAGCTGAGATTAGTACACAAGATATTTCTAAAAAAAAAAAAAAAAGATATTTCTACTTCAGTTCTTAGAACGTGTAAAAAAACAAACAAATCTACTGTAACAGACAGGTTTAGATACAACTACACTGCTTTAAAATGTCACATTAAAAATGACTATCCTGAAGGGAACCCTCTTACATTGCTGGTGGGAATGCAAACTAGTACAGCCACTATAGAGAACAGTGTGGAGATTCCTTAAAAAACTGCAAATAGAACTGCCATATGACCCAGCAATCCCACTGCTGGGCATACAGACCAAGGAAACCAGAAGTGAAAGAGACACGTGTACCCCAATGTGCATTCCAGCACTGTTTACAATAGCCAGGACATGGAAGCAGCCTGGATGTCCATCAGCAGACGAATGGATAAGAAAGTTGTGGTACATATACACAATGGAATATTACTCAGCTATTAAAAAGAACGCATTTGAGTCAGTTCTAATGAGGTGGATAAAATTGGAGCCTATTATACAGAGTGAAGGAGAAGGCAATGGCACCCCACTCCAGTACTCTTGCCTGGCAAATCCCATGGACGGAGGAGCCTGGAAGGCTGCAGTCCATGGCGTCGCTAGGAGTTGGACACGACTGAGCGACTTCACTTTTGCTTTTCACTTTCATGCATTGGAGAAGGAAATGGCAACCCACTCCAGTATTCTAGCCTGGAGAATCCCAGGGGCGGGGGAACCTGGTGGGCTGCCGTCTATGGGGTCGCACAGAGTCAGACATGACTGAAGTGACTTAGCATAGCATAGCATAGCATACAGAGTGAAGTAAGTCAGAAAGAAAAACACCAGTACAGTATATTAACACATATATATGGAATTTAGAAAGATGGTAATGACCCTATATGCGAGACAGCAAAAGAGACAGAGATATAAAGAACAGACTTTTGGACTCTGTGGGAGAAGGCAAGCATGGGATGATTTGAGAGAACAGCATTGAAACACGTGTATTACCATATGAAATAGATGACCAGTCCAAGTTCAATGCATGAAACAGGGCACTCAAAGCCAGTGCAGTGGAACAACCCAGAGGGATGGGATGGGGAGGGTGGTGGGAGGGGGGTTCTGGATGGGGGGGACCCATGTACACCTGTGGCTGATTCGTGTCAATGTATGGCAAAAACCACCACAATATTACAATTAGCCTCCAATTATAATAAACAAATTAATTTTAAAAAATAAAAAACAAAAAAATGACTATCCTGGGCTTCCTTGGTGGCTCAGTGGTAAAGAATTCACCTGCCAAAGCAGGAGACACAGGTTCAATCCCTGGTCCAGGAAGATCCCACATATCATGGAGCAACTAAGTTCACGAGCCACATCCATGAGCCTGTGCTCCGGAGCCCAGAAACTGCAACTACTGAGCCCACGTGCCCCAAGAGCTGAAGCCGGTGGGTCCCAGAACCTGTGCTCAGCAACAAGAGAGGCCACTGCGATGAGAGAGTAGGCCCCGCTTGCTATAACTAGAGAAAAGCCTGAGCAGCAACGAAGACCTACGAAGTCAAAGTTAAAGTTGCTCAGTCGTGTTCAACTCTTTGCAATCCCGTGGACTACACAGTCCATGGAATTCTCCAAGCCAGAATACTGGAGTGGGTAGCCTTTCCCTTCTCCAGGGGATCTTCCCAACCCAGAGATAGAACTCAGGTCTCCTGCACTGCAGGCAGATTCTTTACCAGCTGAGCCACAAGGGAAGCCCAACAAAGACCTAGCATAGACAATAAATAAAATTACTTTTTAAAAGATTACTGTACTGAAATTCCAGCACCTCTTTTTAAGGTCCAGATCTAGATTCTTAATCCTTAATGAATATTTTGTTAAAGGTAAAACAGCAACTTCACTGGCACCTCCCTTCAACCACTGGCATTTTTTAAGACTTTAAATAGTTAAAAATCTGCTCCTTTACTATTCACAGCTTAATACAGTTCAGAGATATAATTAAATATTAGTTAATCAAGGCTTTTAGAAAATCCCACAGCATCAAACTTTTGAAATGCTAAGCCAACTTTTCAGGGTTTCAAACTTGTACAAAAAATATTGATTCATCTCACAGTGGGCTTTTCAAAAGTTAAGACACTCCTACCACTCACTGAGAGTTGAGGGTCTAGTCTTCCTCTCCCTAAATCTGGGAGAACTGTGACTGCTTTAGCCAACAAAGTACAGTGAAAGTGACCTGAGATTCCCAACCCACAGTGTCACTGAGGTGATTAAAATGATTATTGTTTTATGTCACTTAATTTAGAGTGATGTCCAAATTAAGTGACATAAAACAATATGCAGCAAAGATAACTGGAACAGCAAGTGTGATTTTTATAATAAAAAGCAACTCTTGTTTCTTGATGGTTCTTCTTTTCATAGCACTCTACAATCATATGCAAAAGCAGATATGACAACACATGTATACAAAGACAAATTTTCGTGTTTTGTATACAAGATGTATATACAAAAACAAATTTTCTTGTCAAGACAAGACAATTCCAGTTTTTCAATCCCACCTAAAAATATAATCTTAATATTCTAATATGTTAAGAGTTCAAATACCATACCATCCCCTCCCACACACAAAAAATTGTGTGGATCTCAAAGTTTGGATGTAATTCCAGACAATTTTTCCTGAATGGCCTTGCCATTAATAGGGTTTATCCCAAAGCAACTGTTTTCTGATTACCCAGACTGTTCTCATTTACAATAGGTTTGGTCTAATGATAACTTAGAAGTCTTTCACACTGACCCAAGAGTTTTTGAGTCAGTATTACCTTTTAAGTAAAAGACATTTTAACTTTTAGGTAAAAGACAAATTTTGGCTCTGTCTACACATACTATGTGATCTCAAAGAAAAATGACAACTTTATTGGGCCCTGTCCATACCTCAATTAAGTTGATTAGGATGATTTTAAGGATCAACTGAGAGAAAACATGAAGAGTCCTGAGTGCAGTGTTTGGCACAAAAGATATGTAACACCTCTAAAATCTTTAGGACTCTAGACCAGAGCATAGTTGCTACAAAAGTTACAGTAATCATATGGATTTCTGGTTCATATTTTGCAACTTTTAAAAGAACGTTTTAAAAGTAAGAGCACATTATGAAACATAACATCAATTTATGCTAGATAGAATAATATTTCAGAGAAGGTGACTTATAAATGTTTACCTTGATCAAGTATTTTTCCCATCTGTCTGCTGTAACAGATTTGCCAATCTTCCTCATCAACTTCAAATGGAGCTCCACCAATTCTTTAGGTACTTAAAAGGAAGAAAAAATACTGTTAGTCAGCAAAATAAAACATTTCTAATGAGATTATTGAAAAAAAGAACTTTCTCAAAAGATGACTACTTTTTCAAAATAGATGTTGATCTAGTTATCTTTTAGACCTCTGAATCAGAAAAGACTAAACTACGATAAGAAACAACTAAAAACCACTTTGTCAAAGATGGGCAAGAATATTCACGTTTTCTTTCCAAACATCAACAACTGAGAGTGAACTCTACAATTCCCTGGTGGTCCAGTGTCTAAGGCACCACACTTCCACTGCAGCTTGATCCCTGGTTGGGGAACTAAGATCCCACATGCTGCACATAGCCAAAAAAAATAGGGAAAAAAAGTGGGGGGGGGTGAACTCTAAATGTAGACATTTGGGTGATAATGTATCAACGTAGGGTTCATTCATTTTACCAAATGTACCACGATACTGTGGAATGTGGACAGTGAGAGAGGTTGTATTAATATATTCCTAGGGGAAGAGTGTATATATGACCTCTCTATACTTTATGCTGAATTTCTTTGTGTGAATCTAAAACTGCTCTAAAAAATAAAGTATATTTTTAAAAAATCAAGTAAAAGCAATTAACCATACAGTTAAAATTTCTACTATATGTTTCTCATATTTGGTTTCTTGACTGAGACTGCAAACCAAGACATGGATTCATAGAATTAGAAAAGGATCAATGAATATAAATTCCGATTCATAGATATCTCAGAAATAGAGCCTAATGGTTTTCAAACTATTGCAGAGAACTACCCTTCTAATCTATTCCTTACCTAATGTGCTAAACTCCTCTAGAGCATCCCTATAAATCTTTGCTTGACAAGCTTTAGGGACAGAACTCTTTACTCACAAGAGTTGGACACGACTGAGACTGAACTGAACTAAACTGGAGCTGTCCTGCCACCTCTGGGTATGTCTGTTGGCTTATAGATTGGGGATTAAGATTTATTTGAATTTAACATTTATTTAACCTTAGAAAATTCTAATTATTAGAAAGTTACCCTTACACAAAGCAAAACCTCTGCCTACCTACATCTTCCTCCCCCTGGTTCTTGCTCTTATTCTCTGGTTTCAAAGAAAATATTTTCAACTCCTCTTTTAATGGAACCTTCAAATATTTGAAGATAGCTGTACTTCCCTAAAGTTTTCTCTTTCAACTATGTAAACAACCAGAGTTCCTCCAAATATCCTCTGGGCATGAGCCTGATTATGAGGTATAGATGAATTAATTAGACCTGAGGGAAATAAAAGACACATACATTTAGCATTTCCCAAATACGGCTAGTAACCTAGGAGAAATTACATTTATTCTATCTAAAAAGTTTCCATAATCAAATATATTAGGAAAATGCTGTATCAAAAAATATATACTTATTTTTACTATAGAACTTCCTGAAGCCTTTACTGATTATAGTCTTACATACACAGTCCTATATTCCTATCTTGGATATAGTCTGCAGCATTCTCTAATATATTTGATCATGGACTCTTTTTCTGTGAAACACGTAACACCTTGCAGTATACAAGGGCTCTGAAGTACAGGTTGGAAGGTGATTAATTTTTTTTTCAGTTATTCTTTCAGACTCTTTATTCTCCACTAAAGTCACTTCTAATTTGAAATGACCCTGAAGTATAAAAACATTTTCCCATTCAACAAATGTCTGTGAATCCACCTATATTAGTAAGCAAGAAATAGTAGCTACCTTTAATAAACCTACTTAAGGGAATCTTCTCAGAGGGGTTAACAGTGGGTGAGCTGGAGGTAAGGGGAAGAAACACAGGAGGGATGATTAGAGACAAGTAAACTGACAATCGGCGAAGGCAATGGCACCCCACTCCAGTACTCTTGCCTGGAAAATCCCATGGACGGAGGAGCCTGGTGGGCTACAGTCCATGGGATCACAAAGAGTAGGACACGACTGAGCGACAACACGTTTAAGACCAGAATGTATGGGACTGAGGGTATAGTGGAGAAAAGGGGGCAAGGACACTGCTTACCGAAGTAACAAGACATAAAAGGCTGAAAAACAAAGTGAGCATGGAACTGGAAGCACCCAGGTAAGGGGCATGATCATGTAGAACCTTATAAGGCCAGGCTCTAAAGTCTACATTTTATTCAAAAGAATGCTCTATAATTTAAAAAGCTCTCAAAAACTGAACTGCAGGAAAACAGATTGCTTTTATTTGCTTATTTGTTTTAGGAGGTGGTATGCAGCTGCTGCTGCTGCTAAGTCGCTTCAGTCGTGTCCAACTCTATTGCTCTTTACAGCATTGGACTTTACTTCCATCACCAGTCACATCCACAACTGGGTGTTGTTTTTGCTTTGGCGCCGTCTCTTCATTCTTTCTGCAGTTAATTTCTCCACTGATCTCCAGTAGCATATTGGGCACCTACCAACCTTGGGAGTACTCCTTTCAGTGTCCTATCTTTTTGCCTTTTCATACTTTCATGGGGTTCTCCAGGCACGAATACTGAAGTGGTTTGCCATTCTCTTCTCCAGCAGACCACTTTTTGTCAGAACTCTCCACCATCATCTGTCCGTCTTGGGTGGCCCTACACAGCATAGCTCACAGTTATTAAGTTAGACAAGTCTGTGGTCCATGTGATCAGATTGGTTGGTTTTCTGTGATTGTGGTTTCTACTTGCTTAGCAACTTTCAAATATGCTGTACAGCATTATTAACTGTAGTCACTATGCTGTATACTACCTTCCCATAACATACTTATTTTGTAACTGTTAAGTTTGTAACTTTTGACTGTCTTCATTCACTGTACACTTTTGGGGGATACTCAGTATTCAAAACATTATCATTTTATCCTTACAGCACATCTCAATTCACACCAGCCACATTTCAAGTGCTCAGGAGCCACACACAACTAGTGCTACTGCACTGGATCACACAGAGCAAGCATATTGAAAATTAAAATTTATAAATTGTAATTTATAATATATAAAATTTATAATTATAAAACCCCATAATTTACTAACAATCTACTTATTTTTTGTGTGGTGATACAGCTGACATATAACATTATATTTAGTTTCAGGTATATAACATTAAGACTTGATATTAAAAATTACTGCAAAATGATCATCACAATAAGTCTATCTAACATCCAATTTACTTATACATTTTGTTGCAAACATAACTGATAGGCTAATAACCTAATGGACACCTGCAGCTCTTAATATCTTGTCTGCTGATAAGAAACAGACAAGAATTCCAACAGAAAAATTAACCAGTATAATAGATAAGTTGAAAATATTACAATTCCCATACTTCACATTCTCTTAAACAGTGCTGTCAATATCTGAACTTTCCAAAACAGTAGTCATTAGCTGCATGTGCCTATTTAGTACTTGATATGTGGTTAATAAAACTAAGGAACTTAATTTTAGTGATTTTTAAATTAATTTAAATAGCCACATGAGGCAAGTGACTAGAGTTTGGTACAGCCATAAATTATCAATCATATTTTTTTAAACATATGATCATTATCTTAACATACACTCTGACAATCTGTAAATTCACTTATTTATCACCTGGAATACTTAATAACTTAATTTTGGGAACATTAGGAATTATTAACTTCAAAGAATTATCTATTAACCAGATTCAAGTCATTCTGAAAACTACAAATTTTGTCCCAATTGAACTAATTCTCCGCCTTTTCACATGATAGATTTGATACATAACCTTTAATGGACCCGTTTCTTTCACAAGGCCGCAGGAAGGTGAAAGATTCTGAAGCAAAAGAAAAGGTCAGGCAATGTGTGAATTCATGGAGGGTCTGCCAAAATGATGCAGGTATGGAAGCAGCAGTAAGTGGCAGAATCCCAGAACATATTACTGATCCACTCCCCAAAGACATGCTATAGCTGACATTTTTCTAAGCACCTTTCCAGCACCAAGCCTTACGAATGCTGCTGCTTCTGTATTTCTAGTTTTATTATTTACACTTCTGGTTTTTTAATGATAGAAATTTACAGCTGTTCTTAATAACTAAATGACATAATTCTTCTCATTTCTCAATGAAGTCTTTCACTTAAACATCCTCCATGCTTATAAACAGAGACACACTTGGAGTCACGAAACACTAGATTTTATGTAGGCCACCGATAAAAGGACATTGATTTCAGATACAGGGATTTAAGTATAAGCTTACAAAAAGCTCTTACTTAATGCCAGGTTCTATAAACTCTGGTGGGGGAGCACAGTTTTAGACATAATGACACTGGTCCCACAGTCCACTTGATCCTTGAAATAACTGTTTTTATATACCAACCTCCAAAGTTTATTTAATCAATCATCCTAAAGTTTTCTGAAGTTTAAAAAGAAAAAAAACTAACGGCTCAAGACTCTGAACTGTAACTCAGGTCACTATCTGAAAAGCTATAGTTTAGAGATGCAAGATGCCAGATTCCAGGTAATATAAATCACTAAGCGATTACCATAATGGGAAAAAAAAATCCAAGAATAGTTGTTACGTAGGCAGACAAACCAAGGGGTATCTAATGCTCCATTTACGTTTTGGGTTTCATTGAGAATCATACCACTGATTCAATATAGACAGAGACACACACGAAACATGGCTCAGATTATTCCAGAATAAAAACTGTGAAAACATCTCTGCTACAAAGTAGTCACTCAGTCAGTTCAGTCGCTCAGTCGTGTCCAACTCTTTGCAACCCCGTGGACTGCAGCACACCAGGCTTCCCTGACCATCACCAACTCCTGGAGCTTACTCAAACTCATGTCCATGGAGTCGGTGACGACAAAGTAGTCAGTGTACCTACTACTACAAACATCAGCATGGCTGGAGGTCTGATAACCAGCATTCAGCATTTCTTCCTAAAGAAGGTAGATGTTCATGGAGAGGAAAGGTCTCTAGGTAAGATGAAGTGAGCCACCCTCACATCAGGCCATCTTTAAAGGGTTACTCTTTCCTTATATACACTTAACAAACAGCATCCTTGCCGAGGGAGTCTAAGGTACTTAAGGCAATGGCTTCCAATAACATATGCCTCCAACTCTCTCATCAGATAATACTATTTCCCTTTTCTCTCTAATCAATTAAATAATCACAGGAGGAAGGAGGGGATAGGTAGGGAAGAAAGGCGAGAAAGACTCAAAACAAATTTTAAGAGAAACGGTGATACCAAAGTATTTAAGAAGGAGGAGGGGTTTTCCTTCAATATTTTTTCTTGCAATCTAATAAAAATTTGAAAGACTAATACACCCTTCACCTAAATGCACTAACTGCCAACATTTTAGGAAAACATTTTTACATAGGATAAAACCATCAGTGAAAAGCTGTCTAATTAAGGAAATACCATAAAGAAGCAGCCAATTAAGCCAAGGAAGGGAAGATCACGCCAGGCACATGGAAATGCCTGTAGAGAAGTTCTGTGGCAACTAAAGCCATGCAGTGTGGTAGGAAAGAGAAAACGGTGCACAATGTCACTGAAGAAGTAAGCAAAGGTCATTATCTCAAAAAGCCTTGGGAGCCATGTAGAGTTTTGATTTTGAGTGTAATGAGACATCAAGGGAGGGATTTAGGAAAGCTTCCTCATCTAAGTTTTCTGGCTTTTTAAATATTTATTTATTTGGCTCCACCAGGTCTTAGTTGCGGCAAGTGGGATCTAGCTCCCTGACCAAGGATTGATCCTAGGCCCCCTGCATTGGGAGTCTTAGGCACTGAACCATGAGGCAACTCCCCTGACGTAAGTTTTTAAAAGATTCTTCTATGTCTAGGATCTGCTTCATAATAAGCAACAGAGGACAGAGATATAGATGACACAAAATTACAAAATTTCACTGAACCTTGGTGATGAGCATGTGAAACTTCATTATACAACCTTTCAATTTTGTGTAAGTTTTATATTTTATATTTAAAAAAATACAGGGGCTATGGAGATTATTTTGATTGTTCTGAGGAATGAAACAGAGCTGGGGGGGTGAGGAGAAGGGGGATACTACTAATTAGGAAGCTAGTGCCATACTCCAGGCAAGAGATAATGATGGCAGGACCACCTTGGTGGTCCAATGGTTAAGACTCCATGCTCCCAATGCAGGGGACCTGGGTTTGATCCCGGGTCAGGGAACTAAATACCACATGCCACAAATAAGATCAAAGATCCTGTGTGCTGCAACCGTCACAGACAAACAAACAAAAAAGACAATGACGGCATGGGCTAAGGTGGTAGCAGAAAAGATGTAGACAAGTACCATCAAGGAAAATTGCAAAATCTATAAAATTTCAAAATTTCTAACAAGCACCCTCACCAATCTTAATCTGAGAAAGTGACTATTATTCATCTGTCTTTTATGTAATTCCTATTGATTAGTTCATTTTTAAAAGCAGAAACCACAACTTTTTGTTTGATTGGTCACAATTTAGAAAGGCAACATATACATATAGACATTTAGTAATAAAGTCAAATAAATTTATGTGTACCACCATGTCTTATTTCTGATATTCTTCAACATTTCAAATGTTCAGAAGAAAGAGTTGTTTAGTTGTGTCCGTTTCTTTGTGACCCCATGGACTGCACTCCACCAGGCTCCTCTGTTCATGTGATTCTCCAGACAGGAATACTGGAGTGGGTTGCCATTCTCTTCTCTAGAGGATCTTCCCAACCCAGGGATCGAATCCAGGTCTCCCACATTGTGGGCAAATTCTTTACTGTCTGAGCCACCAGGGAAGTTCACACCATACTTAAAAGCCTGCACTTAATACACCACTAAGTACTCTTTAAAACTGTGCTACATGTATATAATGAAAAGCACTAGAAAGAGTCAAGAGGTGCAAACCTCAATTTTTTTATCCATAAATAGAGTTGTACCAGGTGAACTAAAGACTTCCAGCTCTAATATTCAATGTCCAAATCTAAGTACTGCAGCCTTAGAATAACACAGCAGTAATCATAGGATTTAGCATTTTTGAACTGAAAGTACACTCTCTGATAAACCAGAAAACTTAACAACTAAGATGTGATGGTAACTGCCCAAGATCAAAGAGAGCAGAAGGAAGATCCCAGACCTCTGACCTTCCAATCCAAGCCTCACTGTAACATTTCTTAAAGATCCAAGTAGTATCAAACGGATGGAGGAATGGTTCAGAAGACCTAAGTTATGAATCAAGCACCTTTTTGCACAGCTCAGTATCTGGGTTCTTATCTTGGGTTGCTCCTGACTATGCACTCTGACGCATTACACATTTCTAAAATGTAATTCAGCTAAAAGGTTGCTCTGACAACAGAAAGACTATTACTACTCCTTCCTATCCACTCTTCCGTTTTTCAACAGAACTGTGAACTTCCAGATGTTCAAGCTGGTTTTAGAAAAAGCAGAGGAACCAGAGATCAAATTGCCAACATCCGCTGGATCATGGAAAAAGCAAGAGAGTTCCAGAAAAATATCTATTTCTGCTTTATTGACTATGCCAAAACCTTTGACTGTGTGGATCACAATAAACTGTGGAGAATTCTGAAAGAGATGGGAATACCAGACCACCTGATCTGCTTCTTGAGAAGCCTGTATGCAGGTCAGGAAGCAACAGTTAGAACTGGACATGGAACAACAGACTGGTTCCAAATAGGAAAGGAATATGTCATGGCTGTATATTGTCACCCTGCTTATTTAACTTATATGCAGAATACATCATGAGAAATGCTGGACTGGAAGAAGCACAAGCTGGAATCAAGATTGCTGGGAGAAATATCAATAACCTCAGATATGCAGATGACACCACCCTCATGGCAGAAAGTGAAGAACTAAAGAGCCTCTTGATGAAAGTGAAAGAGGAGAGTGAAAAGGTTGACTTAAAGCTCAACATTCAGAAAACTAAAATCATGGCATCCAGTCCCATCACTTTATGGCAAATAGATGGGGAAACAGTGGAAACAGTGTCAGACTTTATTTTTGGGGGCTCCAAAAATCACTGCAAATGGTGACTGCAGCCATGAAATTAAAAGACGTTTACTCCTTGGAAGGAAAGTTATGACCAACCTAGACAGCATATTAAAAAGCAGAGACATTACTTTGCTGACAAAGGTCTGTTTAGTCAAGGCTATGGTTTTTCCAGTTGTGATGTATGGATGTGAAAGTTGGACTCTAAAGAAAGCTAAGCGCCGAAGAATTGATACTTTTGAACTGTGGTGTTGGAGAAGACTCTTGAGAGTCCCTTGGACTACAAGGAGATCCAACCAGTCCCTTCTAAAGGAGATCAGTTCTAGGTGTTCATTGGAAGGACTGATGTGGAAGCTGAAACTCCAATACTGTGGCCACCTTATGAGAAGAGCTGACTCATCTGAAAAGACCCTGATGCTGGGAAAGATTGAGGGCAGGAGGAGAAGGGGACGACAGAGGATGAGATGGTTGGATGGCATCACCGACTCAATGGACATGAGTTTGGGTAGACTCCAGAAGTTGGTGATGGACAGGGAGGCCTGGCGTGCTGCAGTTCATGGGGTCGCAAAGAGTTGGACACTGAGCAACTGAACTGAACTGACTGAGATATAATTTATATACCATACAGTTCATCCTTTTAAAGTGCACAAAAATCAATGGGTCTTGGGGTGTTACACAATCGATGTTTAAAACAAACAACATAAAATTATTATCTTAACCATTTTAAGTGTGCATTTCAGTGCCATTAATTATATTCACAATGTTGTGCATCCAAGACTGTTGTTGCTACTTTCCTATCCATTTTTACAGTTAAAACTTTTGAGGACTTTCCATGGTGGTGCAGTGGATAGGAATCCACCTGCCAATGCAAGGGACATGAGTTCAATCCCTGGTCCAGGAAGATTCCACATGCCACAGAACAACTAAGCCCATGTGCTGCAACTACTGAACCCAACACACTAGAGCCTGTGCTCCACAACAAAAGAAGCCACTGCAATCAGAAGCCCATGTACTGCAATGAAGAGTAGCCCCAGCTCACTGTAACTACAGAAAGCCTCAGAAAAGCAAGGAGGACACAGGGCTGCCAAAAACAAATGAGTAAGAATTTATTTAAAACAAACAAAAACTTTTGAAACAATCACTTCACTTCCAAATTGCTTTCTGGAAAATTTACAATTATAAAAAGCAAAGTTCACTACAGTTTATATTCTCAATGGGAGCAATACTGCAACCAAGGAGGCAAAAACTGGTCCTGGAGGAGGGTAAAAAATCTCAGATAATGGTTTATGGTTCTCCACAACTTAACCCTATGAGACAAAATCTTACTCCTTAGCATTTAATTTCTCTTGCTAGGGAGAAATTAATTTTAAACTTTTCTCTTTAGAAATGTGATCATGGGAAAAAAGGTTGAGAAACACTGTGCTTTAGAATTCAAAAGCAAGCATTGTTACTCAAAATGAAAACACCACCTTCAGACAATGCTCAACCTGCAAAATAGGTAGTATCCACTGAAACCAAAGCCAAATTATAAACTGCTTTGCTAACCCACAAGATCTGATTTCATCTATAATGTTAAACAAAATAATGGGGAAAATTACATTACAGTTTTAATATTTATTATAAATAAAGCAAAAAAATCAAGCACACTAGCTAAAAAATTATTTTCATTTATCCCAAATTTTGATAATTCAGAGAGACTAAAAACTAAGCATAAACAGGAAAAGAATAGAAAGAAAATAAAGGCAGACTTTTTGATGTCATATAGTCTTTATTTATTTAACTAAAAAATACCTATACAGTGATTTCCTAACACCAGATCTCTACAGAATACCAAATTTCTATCCACATCATGTATGTTTCATAGAATTTAAAAACTTAAATGCACACTAAAAGATGCCTTTATGATTCAATACCATGGTTTTAGGTGTTAGGAAATCAGTTTGATGTTTCTTTTAAAGACAGTTCTGCAGATATGAACTTAAAAGAATTCTGTTCCATTATGAAATTTATGTTATCTTCATTCCTACCTAACAAGTGATCAATTTATACTTTCTTTCAATCAACATTCATTCGACAAGCAGAAGTAACTATATAAGTAACATACTATGTCATCTTACAGATCTATGTCATCTTGGCAGAAAGCATAACAAAATGAATTCACTGTAACTTCTACAATAATCTCAATAAATGAGAAGATGTATATGAAAACTTTATAAGCCATAAAGCAATATACAAACCAAAGTTACTGTTATTCACCACCAGATGGTGATCATGTCTTATTTAAAGCAAATGCTGACACCTTATTTGGGGGCCAGCCAGCTGACTACTAAAAATTATTTATAACTAAACCAGGTTGTCTAAATAAAATGCTGGTGATTTAAGTATGTTCCACTGAAACATCAGCAAAACACAACCCATAAAAAACAGGTTCTGCCTAAAGATTTCTAAAGGCACTGATCCGTTCTTATTAACATTTGATAGTTACAATTGGAAAAAGACAACAGGGCATGTTTTCTGACAGTCTTACATGGGTTATTTAACCATTCAGACAATCCTGATTCACCCCAATGTGTTATTTTAAAGCAAATTCCAGGTATGATTTCATCCACAAATATCTCACCGTATATCTCTAAGGGATAAGGACTATTTTCTTACCACTTAAAACATGGAAATTCTGTGACATTAAAGAATTAATAGTTTTTTTTAATCTTTAAAAAAATCTTCAATTAACCAAGAAATAAAATTGTATTTTATTGTTACCTCTGTAGCAGATGCTGGCAGCACCTCACCTTGAACCCCTCACCACTTACATGATTCCAGGACAGGCCAACCTGCAAGCTTGTACAAGTCTTCACATGAGGATTTCTCTCTGACTACAGGGCGGGGAGGTTAAGTGTTCTTGAGAGCATCTCTAAACAAGTAACTGGCAGAAGCTCCTTAACTCCTCTGCTGGGATCAATCTGAGATATGATCTTTTATCTCAACAGAAAAATTTCATCCCAGTTGCCGATAAAGTAAGTTACTTAAAAACACATTCCATATTGGCTTTTTCCCCCCTTTCCCAGGATCACTCCACTACTCTTCCCCACTGATGCTTCCTGGCATCAATTTCCAAATAAACTACATGCACTCACATTTTTGTCTGCTGCCAGGGAATCCAACACAAGACAACCTCTTAATTTCGAATGAAAGCTATGGACATCCTAAAAAATGTAAACACAAAAATCTATGTAAATATGTTCAGAGTTTAGAAACAACCCAAAAGACATACAAATATCTCAGTTTAAAGAATCCTTCCTTCCTACAGGTTCAGGATAGCTGACATATTAAATGTTTTTCAAAGTGTTCCACTGAGACTGTTCACCTATGTTGAAAAACTAACATCCTCACCTCTTACTCTTCACTGCTGGTGTAGAATTATCATTATCTCAGTATTTAGTTCTTATGTGCACAAAATCTAATCTAACTGAATGAAAGTACAACAGCTGTTGACTTGATTTCTACACTTTAAAAAGAAAAAAAAAGGGAGGGAGGAGGGAGGGGGGTTCAGGATGGGGAACACATGTATACCTGTGGCGGATTCATGTTGATGTATGGCAAAACCAATAAAATATTGTAAAGTAATTAACCTCCAATTAAAATAAATACATTCATATTAAAAAATATATAAATAAAAAGAAAAAAAAGAGTTCCTAGAGTGAATGCTTTACTAAGACTGAGTCCCTTATAGTTACAGTTACAGTGGAGTTGCTTAGTGGTGTCTGACTCTTTGCCATCCCATGGACTGCAACACGCAGGCTTTTCTGTAGATCACCAACTCCCGGAGCTTGATCAAACTCATGTCCATCGAGTTGGTGATGCCATCCAATCACGTCATCCTCTGTCATCCCCTTTTCCTCCTGCCTTCAATCTTGCCCAGCCTCACGGTCTTTTCCAGTGAGTCAGTTCTACACATCAGGTGGCCAAAGATTTGGAGCTTCAGCTTCAGCATCAGTTGTTCCAAAGAGTATACAAGACTGATTTCCTTTATGATTGACTGGTTTGATCTCATTGCAGTCCAAGGGACACTCAAGAGTCTTCTCCAACACCACAGTTCAAAAGTATCAATTCTTCGGCCATTAGCCTTCTTTATGGTCCAACCCTCACATCCATACATGACTACTGGAAAAACCATAGCTTTGACTAGATGGACCCTTGTCAGCAAAGTCATGTCTCTGCTTTTTAATATGCTGTCTAGGTTGGTCATAACTTTCCTTCCAAGGAATAAGCGTCTTTTAATTTCATGGCTGCAGTCACCATCTGCAGTGATTTTGGAGCCCAAAAAAAATAAAGTCTGACACTGTTTCCATTGTTTCACCATCTATTTGCCATGAAGTGATGGGACTGTTTCTTGATCTTAGTTTCTTGAATGCTGAGCTTTAAGCCAACTTTTCACTCTATTTCACTTTCATCAAGAGGCTCTTTAGTTCTTCTTCACTTTCTGCCGTAAGGGTGGTGTCATCTGCATATCTGAGGTTATTTATATTTCTCCCAGCAATCTTGATACCAGCTTGTACTTCACCCAGCCCAGCATTTCTCATGATGTACTCTGCATATAAGTTAAATAAACAGGGCGACAATATACAGCCTTGTGGTACTCCTTTACCAATTTGGAACCAGTCCATTGTTCCATGTCCGGTTCTAACTATGGCTTCTTGACCTGCATACAGATTTCTCAGGAGGCAGGTCAAGTGGTCAGGTATTCCCATCTCTTTCAGAATTTTCCACAGTTTGTTGTGATCCACACAGTCAAGGGCTTTGGCATACTCAATAAAGCAGAAGTAGATGTTTTTCTGGAATTCTCTTGCTTTTTCTATGATCCAAAGGATGTTGGCAATTTGATCTCTGGTTCCTCTGCCTTTTCTAAATCCACCTTGACCAGCTGGAAATTCTCAGTTCACATACTGTTGAAGCCTCACCTGAAGAATTTTGAGCATTACTTTGGTAGCGTGTGAGATGAGTGCAATTGTCTGGGAGTCTGAACATTCTTTGGCATTGCCTTTCTTTGGGATTGGAATGAGAACTGACCTTTTCCAGTCTTATGGCCACTGCTGAGTTTTCCAAATTTGCAGGCATACTGAGTGCAACACTTTCACAGCATCATCTTTCAGGATTTGAAAGAGCTCAGCTGGAATTCCATCACCTCCACCAGCTTTCTAAGGCCTACTCGACTTCATATTCCAGGATGTCTGGCTCAAGGTGAGTGATCACACCATCATGGATATCTGGATCATAAAGATCTTTTTTGTACAGTTCTGTGTATTCTTGCCACCTCTTCTTGATATCTTCTGCTTCTGTTAGGTCCATACCTTTTCTGTCCTTTATTGTGCCCAAGACAGAAGGGTCATGGTGGAGAGTTCTGACAAAACATGGTCCACTGGAGAAGCGGATGGTAAATGTCTTCGGTATTCTTGCCTGGAGAACCCCATGAACAGTATGAAAAGGCAAGAAGATAGGACACTGAAAGATGAACTCTCCAGGTCAATAGGTGCCCAATATGCTACTGGAGAAGAGTAGAAAAATAGCTCCAGGAAGAATGAAGAGATGAAGCCAAAGCAAAAACAATGCCCAGTTGTGGATGTGATTGGTGATGAAGCAAAGTGCGATGCTGTGAAGAACAAGATTGCCTAGGAACCTGGAATGTTAGGTCCATGAATCAAGGTAAACTACAAGTGGTCAAACAGGAGATGGAAATAGTGAACATCGACATTTTAATAATCAATGAACTAAAACGGACCAGAATGGCAGCATTTAATTCAGATGACCCTTTACTATATACTGTGGGCAAGATTCCCTTAGAAGAAATGGAATAGCCATCACAGTCAACAAAAGAATCCAAAATGCAGTACTTGGATGCAATCTCAAAAATGACAGAATGATTTCTGCTCATTTCCAAGACAAACCATTCAGTATCACAGTAATCCAAGTCTGTGCCCTAACCACTAATTCTGAAGAAGCTGAAGTTGAATGGTTCTATGATGACGTACAAGACCTTCTAGAAAACACCAAAAAAAAGACGTTCTTTTCATCACAGGGGACTGGAATGCAAAAGCAGAAAGGCAAGAGATACCTGGAGTAAGAGGCCAGTTTCACCTTGGAGTACAAAATGAAGCACAGAAAAGGGTAACATAGTTTTGCCAAGAGAATGTACTGGTCGTAGCAATACTCTCTTCCAACAACACAAAAGATGACTCTACACATGCACATCACCAGATGGTCAATACCAAAATCAGATTGATTATTTCTTTGCAGCCGAAGATGGAGAAGCTCTATACAATCAGCAAAAATAAGACTGGGAGCTGATTGTGGTTCAGATCATGAACTCCTTATTGCCAAATTTAGACTTAAATTGAAGAAAGTAGGGAAAACCACTAGACCATTCAGGTATGACCTAAATCAAATCCCTTACGATTATACAGTGAAGTCACAAATAGATTTAAGGGATTCGATTTTTTAGACAGAGTGCCTGAAGAACTATGGATGGAGGTTCATGACATTTTACAAGAGGCAGTGATCAAAACCATTCCCAAGAAGAAATGCAAAAAGGCAAAATGGTTGTCTGAGGAGGCCTTAGGAATAGCTGAGAAAAGAAGAGAAGTGAAAGGCAAAGAAGAAAAGGAAAGATATACCCAAAGGAAAGATATTCTTTGGAATGCAGAGTTCCAAAGAATAGCAAGGGGAATTAAGAAAGCTTTCCTAAGTGACCAATGCAAAGAAATAGAGGAAAATAACAGAATGGGACAGACTAGAGATCTCTTCAAGAAAATATGAGATACCAAGGGAACATTTCACACAAAGATGGATACTATAGTCTTTGGTTATTTGGCAGCATTATGACAGCAGTGCTCACAACTTCATTCTTGAAACCTGGCCATCCTGTGACACCGCTTTTCTGATTCCTCCTCTTATTTCTTTGCCCTATATTGGATTCATCTGCAGGCTCACTTCTGCACTTTCCTTGAAAGCTGGTTCTATTTTAGGACTTCATTTCTTTTGTCTAGGTTATCTCATCCATCTCTTTGTTTTAACTTAAATATGTTATCTCCCTCTGCTGGTTATGGATATGTTCAAGTATCAGAAAACCTAACCAGAGTGGCTTCAAATATATGGGGTTATTTTTCCTCATATAACAGGAAGTCCAGACTAATGAGTTATTAGTCTGGTTTAATGGTTCAACAAATCCGCCATACTAAACTTTATGAAATACCCAAATATTCCATGCTGTTTCTAGACTCTAGACCTCTGTATGTGCTGTTCCTTCTATTATCAACTCACCTCTCTTCATCCTCAAAGTTGTTTGGATGTTATATCTTAAGAAATCATTCTTTTATCCACTCCTTGATTATTCTTTTATCAGGATTAAGTGCTCCTGATGAATATCCCAATATTATTCTACTGATACTTCACGCTGTATTATAAATGCCTTTCTGATTACCTCCATCCCACATTAAGTAGGCCTCTATCTTCAGCACCTAGGACAGTGCCTACCCACATACCATACATTCAGTAAACACTTGTTCAATGAACAGATGATTTGGACTAAAAATTTTTATTTTAATAAGAGAAATGTGAATCAAAAATTACAGTGAGGTACCACCTCACACAGGTGAGAATGGCCATCATTAAAAAGTCTACCAATAATAAATGCTGGAGAGGGTGTGGAGAAAAGAGAACCCTCCTATACTGTTGGTGGGAATGTAAATTGGTACAGCAACTATGGAAAACAGTATGGAGGTTCCTCAAAAAATTAAGAGTTGCTATATGATTCAGTAATCCCACCTCAGGGCATATATCCAGAAAAAACTGTAATTCAAAAAGATATATGCACTCCAATCTTCACAGCAGCACTATTTACAATAACCAAGACATGAAAACAAAGTAACATAAATGTCCATCAACAGATAAAGAAGATGTACTACATACATACAATGGAAACTACTTAACCATAAAAAAGGAATGAAATAATGTCACCGGCAGCAACATGGGTAGACCTAGAGATTATCCTATTAAGTGAAGTTAAGTCAGAAAAGGACAAATAACATGATATTACTTATATGTGGACTCTAAAATACGACACAAATGAACTTACCTATGAAAGAGAAACAGACTCACAGACACGGAGAACAGACTTGTGGTTGTCAAGCAGAGGGTGGGGTGGGGAATGAATTGGGAGTTTGGGATTAGTTGATGCAAACTATTATATATACAATGGACAAACAAGGTCCTACTGTATAGCACAGGGAAGTACATTAAATATCCTGTGATAAAGCATAAAGGAAAAGAATATGAAAAAGAATGTGTGTGTGTGTATGAATGTGTGTGTGTGTGTCTGTGTGTATATATATATAGATATATATATATGACTGAATCACTGTTATATAGCAGAAATTCACACAATATTGTAAATCAACTGTACTTTGACAAAACAAAATTTTAAAACATACTCTTCTCATAACCCAAGGAACTGACTGATTAGCAAATGAATAAACAATAATACACACTTCTTGCTCATACTTAAAGAAGCAGATAGAAAAACAGATATATTTCTAAAACCTCTAAAGGAAACACAGAAAACAGAATGTTGCCAATGTGCATTTATACCAACCAATCAATTCTACCCACACTATGAATTTCAAGTTGCCAATCATAAACTCTTTTATGAATGATTAAGCTTCCTAATGCAATGAGAACAAACTAAGATAAGCCAAAAAAAAAAAAAAATTAAAAACCAGAAGAGACTATGACTAAATAAATGATTTCCCTGTGACCTTCTTCCTAGTCAATGAACCCACTTTTAGCCTCAGGCAAGCACTAATCTACTTTTTTGAGTGTAGATTTGTCTTTAGAGTTTCACAAAAATGGAATCACATAGTACGTCCTCACTTTGACTTTTTAAACTCAGCATAATGTTTTTCACAGTCACTCACATTTTGCATATGTTAGCAACCCACACCTTATTGATGTGAGCAGTATCCCATTCTATGAACAGTATTTGCTGACTCAATCATCTGATGAATGCTAAGGTTATTTCCAGTCTGAGGCTATTGTAAGTAAAGCTGCTATGCATGTTTGTATACAAGTCTGTGTGTGGACAAACATTTTTATTTCTCTTGTGTAGACAGTAGTTAGAACTGACAGCGTGTATAGTATGGTGGCAGAGTGGTAAAGAATCTGCCTGCCAATGCAGGAGATGCAAGAGATATGGGTTCAATCCTTGGGTCGGGAAGATCCCCTGGAAGAGAAAATAGCAACCCACTCCAGTATTCTTGCCTGGAGAACCCCATGGACAGAGAAGCCTTGCCAGTTACAGTCTATAAGGTCGCAGAGTGGGACACAACTGAGCACACGTGCACTCATGCGCAGTATAAGTAGGTTTAACTTCATAAGAAACTCACAAGCGTTCTGCTAAAATGGTTGTATCATTTAACCTTCCCCACTACTATGCCAGTTGCTATACATCCTCACCAACATCTGAGGCTGTCAGTCATTTCCAAAGAATGCACCTTTCGCCACGAGGAGAAATGTCAGTAACATCCAGTTTGTTGACAACACCATTCATGTCCTATATTAGGACTGATTCCCTATCTAGTTGCACTATCAATTACTGAGAGGAGTGTTGAAACTTCCAATTTTAACTTTAGATTGCATATGTATCTTTCAACTCTGTCAATTTGCTTCCAATATTTTAGAGCTCCGTTATTGGGCAGGAAGAGTTGGGGGGAAGACACTGTCAGAATCATTACATCTCCTTGACAAAGTAACTCCTGCAACATTCTAGTCCATGTTCTGGAGTTTCCACTTTCTGATATTAGTATAGTTATTCCAGCTTTCTTATGATTAGTTTTGCAGAGTATAGCACTTTCTATCCTTTTTATTTTTCACCTATAACTCTGGATTTTTGTGGATTTTTGTAGCATACAGTTGGGTCTTATTTTTTTCATCCACTCTGACAATCCCTTTTATTTAATTTTAATTAATTTTTATTTAAATATCACAGGTAGCTAATGGTGACCAGACTGGAGAGATGGTGACCAGACTGGAGAGAGCAGGTTAGGCCAAGGGTTAGCAAACTACAACAGGGCAAAAGGCAAATGCAGCCCATTATCTGCTTCTGTGCAGCCTGTGAACTAAGAACACTTCTACATTTTCTAAAAGTTGGGAGTAAAAAAAAAAAAAAAAACTCAAAGAAAAAAATAGTATTTTGCAATGCATAACAATTACATGAAATTCAAATTGCAGTGTATATATAAAGAAAGTTTTAGTGAAACACAGTCATACTTATTAATTTATGTACTATCTATGGTTACTTTTATTTTTGCTATGGGGCTTCCCTGGTGGCTCAGATCATAAAGAATCTGCCTGCAGTGCAGGAGACCAGGGTTCAATCCCTGGGTTGGGAAGATCCCCTGGAGAAGAAAATGGCAACCCATTCCAGTATTCTTGCCTGGAGAATTCAATGAACAGAGAAGCCTGGTGAGTTATAGTCCATGGGGTTGCAAAGAGTCGGACATGACTGAACAACTAACTAGAACTAGATTTTTTGCTACCCTGGCAGAACTGAAGAGTTTCTAGGACCTTATACTGACCACAAAGCCTAAAACATTCTTAATATCTGTTTTTTTAAAGAAGCTTACCAAATCCTGATCAAAATTATTTGTATTTAATGCAATTATTGATATAATTGGATTTAAATCTACAATCTTACCATTTACCTTCCATATATCCATACATTTCTTTGTTCCTTTCTTCCACCTTTTCTTGTCTTCTTTGGGATTAACTCGGTATACTCTAGCGTTTCATTTCACATCTAGTTGAACGGCATACTTCTTTAATACTTAGTGGTTGCTCTGGGTTTTACAATATACATCTTTAACTCAGTAGACTGTACCATCAATGATACCTCTTACTTCACAAAATATGTGAATACCCGCTACCCTTACAACACTGTGGTGTACTTCCATTTCCCTGCTCTCATCCTTAATACCTTGTGTATCATACATTTTACTTCTACATATGTCATAAAACTCATAATATGACTTTTCTTTATAAATAGCCAATTATCTTTAAAATTAGGGGAAATGTACTTTATACTCAAATATATTTATCATTTCTTTGTCCAGATCTAAGTTTTCATCTGATCCATTTTCCCTCCATCTGAAAGATGTTTCTTGTAGTAACTTTCAACTAGGTAATAACAAATTCTATAGTTTGGGCTGAAAATGTTTCTATTTCACCCTTGCTTTCAAAGGAAATTTTCCTGAATATAAAATGTTTCATCATCTCCTAGTTTCCATAGTTTCTGACAAGAAGTCCTTACTGTTTCTCTATATATAATATGTCTTTTCCTTTGGCTGCACTCAAAATACTCTTTTTCATCACTGGTTTTTAGAAACTGCTCTCATGGTATTTTTGTGTGGATCTACCCTGCTTTGGGTTTATTCAGACTATTGGATCTTATGAGTTCATCATTTTCATCAAATTTGGAAAATTTTGAGCCACTACTTCTTACAATACTTTTGGTTCCATCCTTTGAGAATGTTAAATATACTTTGTTGAGTTTACCTGGTACTATCTCACAGACCAATGAGCCACTGACTATTTTCAGCTCTCTTTCTCTGCTTCCTTTTAAGATTATAAAGTTTTGCTGTATCTTCAAATTTACTGGTCTGTTCTTCTGCTCTGTCCAATCTACTGTTAAATCTGTTCAGTTAACTTTTTATTTCAGATAATCCTTTCTTTACTCCTAGAAGTTCTATTTGGTTCCTTTTCATGTCTTCCATTTCTCTGGCCATTACATTCATATTTTTCTTTACATTTAAATTTTTAAATTTAACTGATTTTATTTTTAATAGCCCTGACTGCTAGCTCCATCACCTCTTTCATTTCTGGATCTATTTCTCTGGACTGACTTTTCTCCTGGTTATAGACTACCTTGGACATGTTTCTTGCAATGTCTAGGAATTTCTGCTTAGATGTGGGAAAATATCAATGACACTGTTGTTTTTGAGTGTTTGCAATCATCAGAGAGTTGGGTTTTGTTTTAGCAGGTAATTACTTAGAGATCTATTTGAGTCCCTGCTCCCCGAGGACTTTTCTATCTTTACAACATGACAAATCCAATGGGTTCTCCACTGAATGTCTTGGATGCACCAAAAGATCCTTCACTCTGGTCAGAGTTAAATGTCTCCTGCATAAATCTGGTAAAGATTCTGCTAGTAATTCCCTGGATGTTCACTGTCTGGGTTTACAGAGTTTATGCATTCACGACCTAGTATTCATTAAAGACTCAAGGTAGCCCATTTAAAGATTTCTGGAGCTTTTAAAAAAAAAAATTGTTTTTGGCTGTGCTTGGTCTTCATGCTCCACAGACTGCTCTCTAGTTGCGGTGCACAGGCTTCTCATTGCAGTGGTGTCTCTTGGTGCAGAGCACAGGCTCTAGGGCACATGGGCTTTAGCAGTTGCAGCACATGGGCTTAGTAGCAGTGGCTCCCAGGCTCTAGAACACAGGCTCAATAGTTGTGGCACATGGGCTTAGCTGCTCTGTGGCATGTGGGATCTTTCCAGATCAGGAATTAAACCTGTGTCTCCTGCATTAGCAGATGGATTCTTTACTTTACCACTGAGTCACTAAGGAAGCCCCTTGGAGTTCCTTTGATTGCATTGTTCTATCTTTTTAGAACTTGACCATGCAACTTGTAGCTGCCCAAGCCTTGCCAAAATCCAGTCTGTGCCTCAACTGAGCGTGGTTACAGGATCATTAGGCTCCCCCTCCCTGCTTCTTCAATTCCAAAGTTGCTTCCAGGCAGAAAGCCACGGTAGTTGTAGAAACTCATATTCTTTATTACTGCTCTCTCGGGGACCACAATCCTACTCTGCCTTTGGTGTAGTATCTAATAAAAGATAGTTCATATATTTTGGTCCAGTTTACCAACTATTTGTGACAAAGCCATTATCATCAGAAAAAAGAAATTCTAAATTTTTTGAAACAAAATCCATGTTCAGTCACTCAGTCGTGTCCGACTCTTTGCAACCCCATGAATCGCAGCATGCCAGGCCTCCCTGTCCATCGAGTCAGCGATGCCATCCAGCCATCTCATCCTCTGTCGTCCCCTTCTCCTCCTGCCCCCAATCCTTCCCAGCATCAGAGTCTTTTCCAATGAGTCAACTCTTCCCATGAGGTGGCCAAAGTCCTGGAGTTTCAGCTTTAGCATCATTCCTTCCAAAGAACACCCAGGGCTGATCTTCAGAATGGACTGTTGGATCTCCCTGCAGTCCAAGGGACTCTCAAGAGTCTTCTCCAACACCACAGTTCAAAAGCATCAATTCTTCGGCACTCAGCCTTCTTCACAGTCCAGCTCTCACATCCATACATGACTACTGGAAAAACCATAGCCTTGACTAGACAGACCTTAGTTGGCAAAGTAATGTCTCTGCTTTTCAATATGCTATCTAGGTTGGTCATAACTTTTCTTCCAAGGAGTGAAGCTGCAATCACCATGTGCAGTGATTTTGAAGCCCAAAAAGATAAAGTCTGACACTGTTTCCATTGCTTCCCCATCTATTTCCCATGAAGTGATGGGACCTGATGCCATGATCTTCGTTTTCTGGATGTTGAGCTTTAAGCCAACTTTTTCACTCTCCTCTTTCACTTTCATCAAGAGACTTTTTAGTTCCTTTTCACTTTCTGCCATAAGGGTGGTGTCATCTGCATATCTGAGGTGATTGATATTTCTCCTGGCAATCTTGATTCCAGCTTGTGCTTCCTCCAGCCCAGCGTTTCTCATGATGTACTCTGCATATAAGTTAAATAAGCAGGGTGACAATATACAGCCTTGACGTACTCCTTTTCCTATTTGGAACCAGTCAGTTGTTCCAGGTCCAGTTCTAACTGTTGATTGAGCAGACCATACAAATTCAAAGAAGAATGAATTACAAATGGATCTATTTTTCACATGTCAACTACTTAAAAGGAAACAATAGGGATATCATATGTTGGTTTCTAAAATTTCCCAAAAAAGCAAGAGGGAACACTGGATCCTTAAAACAACTTTAAAGATGAATATTGTTGTCACCATTATGAAGAGACTCACAAATAAATAACTTGCCCAGGACACATAAATATCAAGTGGCAAATCTAATATTATAACCCAGCTAACACTAAATACCACGTTTTCACTCTATGTCACATTGTATCCCATTTCTTTTCAATACAAATACGTTTTAAGAGATTTGGCTTGCCAAACTGAATTTATTAAAATCGTGTTTTACTTAGCAAAAGTTACTATTAACTATCAATAATAATATTTGATCGATATGGGAAAAACATATTACCATAGTAAGCTGAGAATATTTCATACAAAAACAATGATACAAACAACTGAATTTTAAAAAACACCAAAAAATAATGAAACAACAAATAGTGTAGGTAACTCTACTGTACTTTGTAATAGCCTATATGGGGAAAGAGTCGTTAAAAAAAAAACAACAAAAAAACCCTGAGAACTGATTCACTGTGCTACATACCTGAAACCAACACAACACTGTAAATCAACTATATGCCAATAATCTTTTTAAAAAAGAAACAAATGAGAATAAAGCCATAAAAAGAAAGAAAAAGCAATGATACAGTATCATTTTTAGCCTATCTGGCATTTAGACAAGTAGCTATGTATTTACTTAAATCTAAAATTGGCATTTAAAAATAAATGATTTGTGGACCTTTGGTTATGATTCACTCAAGCTAGTAAATCCAAAAGGAATCCATAATGGAGGTACATTACACCAAGAGCGTGGGCTGTCCCTTTTCCACAAATCCCTTATTTCATGGATAGACACTATGTTCATTATTTAATTTTGGAGACTGCCTATAATGGAAGTTCCTTTAAAATTTTATTCATAAGACCCAGAAAAGAGGTTAACATGCAGTAAGCACTAAATGCACATTTGGGAAATGAAAGGTCCCAATATTTTAATTCTCAAAATAATGGAGGTACATTGCACCAAGACAGTGGGCTGTCCCTTCTTCACAAATCCCTTAAAATGACAGTAAAAAACAAACAAATAAAAAGTAATAGGCTTGTGTTTCCAATTAATATGGAGCAACAGAAATTGTATTTACCTGAAACAACCAAATAACAGAATAGAATATATAAAACAGCAACACTCAAGACATCAGTCACACAAGAGGTGAGAAAAGACAGTGAACAGTGATACATAAAAGATTAGAAACAAAGACTAAACACTACAATTATCCCAGTATGTATTAGTGGGGTAAGAGGCAAAGAGAGAGGACCCAGTTAAAACCTGGCAATTTCCCTCTGTCAAAGAAGTGAGGCTGGGCGTCAAAAGACAAATTGGAGATAGGAATTAGCATTCATGGAGTAGTGACCAAAGAGGTGAGAGGTACAGAGACCACTCTGGAAATCTGCAAACAGCCCTTTCTGAGTCTTCAGCAAAGTATTGATCAGTGTACATATGTGAGGAAACTACCCAAGGTGAGGGAAAGAATCACTAAAAGCACTAGAGGAAATAATGTGCCCAGCACCCATACAAGTTTTATAAGTTCTGTCCCCAATAGCCAAAATAGAAAAAGGTCGTATTTCAAATAGGATTGGTTAGAAAAGAGGTCAGTAAATTATATCCCACGGATCAATCTGGTCCACCTTCTGCTTCTGTACAGCCCAAGAACTCAGGATAGCTTTTACATTATTAAAAAAAAAAAAAGTCATGTGGTAATATTTCATGACAATTGAAAACTAGATGAAATTCAAATTACAGTGTCAAGAATAAATCTCACAATATCCTCATTCTTTTAAACATTCCCTATGGAGTATAGTGCTTACACACTATAACAGAAGGAAGGGATAGGCAGCTGCAAGAAAAATGGAATAGCTCACAAGGCCTAAGATATTTACTATTTGACTACAGAAGAATGAGTCTTGCCGTCAGTCAGAAGAAAATAAATTCTGCAATAAACACATATCCTGTCCCACCTAAAAAAGCTTAGAAGCAAGACATAAAATAAACAGTTCCAAAGCAACTGAATCACGTCCAGAATTTAATAAGACTATTATATTAACAGGTATATAGAAATAGCATCAAGCTTAGTTAAAATTAACAATGTCTAGTATCAAATCAAAAATTACCAGACACAAAAACGAAAGCAGAAAATTAAACCTATCATGAAAAGAAAAAACAATTAAATCTGACTCAGAAGTGACTAAAAGAATAGAACAAATAGGGACATGAAAAGGTATTATATAAGTTACTATAATACATTGGTTCAAGAAGCTAGAGCAAAGACTGTGTTAAATGAAGACATGGATAATATTTCTTTAAAAATACATAAATAAAAATTTCAGAGAGGAAAACTACAGCGTCTGATGTTAAAAATACAGTAGGGACTTCCCTAATAGTCCAGTGGCTAGGACTCTGCACTCCCAATGCAGGTGCCTGGTCAGGGAATCAGATCCCACATGCCGCAACTCAGAGCTTGCAAGCTGCAACCAGATCCTGCATGCCACAACTAAGACCCAGTGCAGCCAAATAAAATCAAAAGGCACAAACTTCTAGTTATAAAACAAATGTCATGGGGATGTAACATTCAGAATACAGAGCAATATTATAATAACTTTAAGTGATGACAGATGGTAACTAGGCTTATCACAGTGATCGTCTCAAAATGGAATTAATATAAATGTCTAATCACTATGCTGCACACCCGAAACTTATACTGTATGTCAACTATACCTCAACTAATTTTAAAAAGAGCAAATGAAAGAGGTCAGGTTCCATTTGACGATGTAGAAAGATCCTGAACTCACCTCCCATGAAACAACAAATCCACAACTAAATACAATAATTCCCTCTGAAAGAGACTTGAAAACTAGATGAGAAGAATCTCCATAACAAAGGATAAAAGGACAGCAGTGACACGAGTAGAAGAAACAGAGATACTCCAAAGGAAAAACCACACCTCGCTCACAATCCACAATTGGGAAGGATCACAAAGGTATGGCTATTTTCCCTAAAGAGTGAGGGATCTGAGTTTCACATTGGGCATCCCAACCCTCAGATTCTGAGCAAAGGAGCCCCCCAAACACCTGGCTTTAAACACCAACAAAGAAGACTCCCTGAGGGGTCCAGTCTGCCAATGAAGGGGACATTTGATTTCTGGTCTGGGAAGATCCCACATGCTGAGGAGCAACTAAGTCTGTGAGCCATAACTACTGAGCCAGTGCTCCAGGGCCCACAAACCACAACTACTGAGCCCATTGAAGCCCGCATGCCGAGAGCACATGCTTTGCAAGGAGAAGCCACTGCAATGAGAAGCCCACGAACCAGGAATGAAGAGTAGTCCCAGCTCACTGCAACTAGCGAAAGCCCACACACAGCAATGAAGGAAGACCCAGCACAGTTAATAAGTGAATAAAATTTTTTAAAAAAGAGGAAACAAGGAATATGTCCAGGAAAACTACAGAATGATAACAAACAAAAAAAGCTGCTCCCAAGGAGACTGCACACAGACTGCATCAACTGAAACACCAGTGCATAAACACAAGTTTGAAAAGACCCGGGCCAGAGGGGAAGGGGATCTACTTACTAATTTTGAAGCATTTATTTGAGAGGAACCACTCGGGATGCTTCCTAAGGACGAAGATGCTCGTGGAAGCCATTTTGGAAATCTCCATCTAAACCAGGGGCCCTCAATCCCCAGGCCAAGGACCAGTACTGGTCTGTGGCTGTTAGGAACCTGGCTGCACAGCAAGCGGTGAGCAGCAGGCCAGTGTGTGAAGCTCCCCAGTGCTCAGCTCACATTATCTCGTAAACCACCACCACCTCCACCACCCCCAACCCTCCATCCCTTTTCCCCCACTCTCTACTCCATTCAATGGAAAAACTGTCTTCCATGAAACCAGTCCCTGGTACCAAAAATTTTTTTTTAACCAAAAAGTTTGAGACCACTGATCTTACCTGTTAACATCAGTGGGCATGGCCCACCAAGAGCCCCATACCTCTTGTGCCTCCTCCAGGCCTGAAAGCCAGCCAGATGAAAACCCCTCCTACCAGCACCTACCAGCCAGACCCCACAGTCATTCTCAGGACCAGTGCCACCCACCAGTGCATCACAGCAGCAGCTCAACCCTGACACTGCCGGAGGGGGCAAGCAGCCCCCAGGCGGGTACCCACTGAGTGCTAGCATCTGAAAGCCAGGCAGGACTGCACTTCTGAGCAGCATAAGGTATCTTCTGCATAAGGCCACTCCTTCAAGACTGGGAGAGGTAGATGATTTACCTAATACACACACAAAGAGAATCAGGCAAAATGAGGAGACAGAGGAGTCTGTTCCAATCACAAGACAAGATAAAACTCAGAAAAAGAACTAAACAAAATAAAGGTAAGCAATCTATCCAATAAACAGTCCAAAGTAATATTCATAAAGGTACTACTGAACTTGGGAGAAGAATGTATGAACAAGTGAGAACCTCAACAAAGAGAGAAAATATAAGAAACTACCAAACAAAAATTTTATAAAAAGTTATAATTGAACCAATAATAATAATAATGAAATGCTAGAGAGATTCAACAGCAGACTGGATGAGGTAGAAAAATGAATCAGTAAGTAAGTAAGAAGAAAAATGATGGAATTCACCCAGACAGAGCAGAAAATGAAAACAAAAAAATTTAATGTAAATTGGTACAGCCACTATAGAAAATAGTATGGATTTCCTCAAAAAATTAAGAATAGAACACTACATGACCCAGCTACCCTAGTCCTGGGTATTTTTTCCAAAGAACAAGGAAACACTGATTCAAAAAGATATATCCCTATGTTCCCTGCCATAAAAAAGGAAATCTTGCCATCTGTGACAAGAATGGACCCTGAGGGCATTATGCTAAGTGAAGTAAGTCAAAGACAAACACTGTATGATTGTACTCATATGTGAAATCTCAAACAAAGTAAGATCCAACAAACAAAATAAAACAAAAACAAACTCACAGATAGAACAGAATAGTGGTTACCAGTGGGAAAAGGTGATTCAGGAGGGTGGGCAAAATGGGTGAAGGGGGGTCAACTGTTTGGTGTGTGTGTGTGTGTGTGTGTGTGTGTGTGTGTGTGTGTGCGTGTGTGCGCGCGCGCACGCGCGCGCACTCAGTCATGTCCGACTGTGTGTGTGTGTGTGTGTGTGTGTGTGTGTGTGTGTGTGTGTGTGCGCGCGCGCGCGCACGCGCACTCAGTCATGTCTGACTCTTTGAGATCCAAAGGGCTGTAGTCTGCCAGGCTCCTCTGTCCATTGAATTTTTCAGGCAAGAATACTGGCGCAAGTTGCTATTTCCCACTCCAGGGGATCTTCCGGACCCGGGGATGGAACCCACATCTCATGCATCTCCAGCACTGGCAGGTGGATTCTTTACCACTGCATCAGCTGGGTAGTCCTGAGTGTAAGGTAATAGATGGTAAACAGATTTATACTCTGTAGTGCACACAGAAGTTAAACTATAATGCTTTCAGTTATAATGCTGTATAACTGAAAGTTACATAATATAAAATGAGAGAAAAAAAATAAAAACCCTACTTTAAAGAAGTGAGAGGTGAGAGAACACAAATGTAACACAGAACAAGCAGAGGAAAGAAAACAATAAACAGCAGAAATCAATGAAACCAAAAGCTGGTTCTCTGAGAAAAATTAAAATGATTGATAAACCTCTATCCAGACTGAGGCAAGAGGGAGAAGGACACAAATTAACAATATCAGAAATGAGATGTATTACAGACATGAAAAAGATAAGAATATAATACTATGAGCAAATGCACACTGTTAAATTTTGTAACTTCAGTGAAGTGGAAAAATTCCTTGAAAGAAACAAAGTACCAAAGCTCATCCAAACAGAAACAGATAACATGAATAATCCCATATCTATTAAAGAAATGAAACCTGTAGTTTAAAGCCTTCCCATAAAGAAAACTACAAACCTAGATAGTTTTATTGGTAAACTGAGCCACAGTTTTAAAGAATACCAATTCTATACAAATAATTTCAGAAAACTCAAAAGGAGGAAATACTTTCCAATTCCTCCCATGAGGCAAGTATTATCTTGATATCAAAATCAGAAAAACACATAATGAACGAAAACTACAGACTAATATCCCTCATGAACATAAATGCAAAGTTTCTTAACACAATTTTAGCAAATATATAAAAGGGTAATTGATAAAGAGGAAAGAGAAAAAGTTGGTTTAAAACTCAACATTCCAAAAACTAAAATCATGGCATCCAGTCCCATCACTTTATGGCAAATAGATGGGGAAAAGACGGGATTTCCCTGATGGTCCAGTGGTTCAACTCCTGGCTGGGAAACTAAGATCACACGTGCTGCAACTGCTGAGCCCATGCTCCAGAGCCTGCGCATCACAACCGAAGATCCTGCAAACCGCAATGAAGATCCCACGCGGTACAACTAAGACCCAATGCACCAGAAACTAAATATTAAAAAAAAAAAGATCCAACACCCACTTCTGATAATCTAGAAATAGAAGTGAACTTCCTCAACCTGAGAAAGGGCATAGTGAAAAATCTGCTATCAACATGCTGCTAAGTCGCTTCAGTCGTGTCCGACCCTGTGCGATCCCATAGACGGCAGCCCACTAGGCTCCTCTGTCCCTGGGATTCTCCAGGCAAGAACACTGGAGTGGGTTGACATTTCCTTCTCCAATGCATGAAAGTGAAAAGTGAAAGTGAAGTTGCTCAGTCATGCCCGAGTCTTAGTGACCCCATGGACTGCAGCCTACCAGGCTCCTCCATCCATGGGATTTTCCAGGCAACAGTACTGGAGTGGGTGCCATTACTCAATGGTGAAAAACTAAATGCTTTTCCCCTAAGATCAGGATGATCTTAGGCCAAGAACGTCCTTAACTACCACTTATATTCATGACTCTACATGTAGTTCTGGGAAGAAAAAGAAATCAAAGATATGCAGATAGAAAACAAAGAAGTAAGACTGTCTTCATTTACAAACAACAGGATCATGTACAAAGAATCTTTATTCTTTAAAAGCTGAGACTTCCCTGGTGGTCCAGTGGCTAACATTCTGTGCTCTCAATGCAGGGGGCCTGTGTTCAATCCCTAGTCAGGGAACTAGATCCCACATGTTGCAACTAAGAATTCGCAAGCCATAACTAAAAATCCCACATGCCACAACTCAAGATTCCACATGCCACAACTCAAGATTTCATTTGCTACAACAAAGATCGAAGAGTCAGTGTGCCCCAATTAAGACCCGGTGCAGCCATATAAATACTGCTTGGTGCAAAAGTAACTGTAGTAATTTGTGCATTGTTGAACTTAGCCATTTGATATCGCAATACATTCTTTTAAAAAAAAATACATTTTTAAATGGTATACATCATTTTAATGTGCATTTCTCGTTTTATGTATTTTTGCTAATGACTTATTATTTGTTTATTTTATATTTATTTTAGACTACAGAAATGATGTCAGACAAAAAGTAAATTGTAAAGATTTTTTTTATTCAAGTTCAAAATGGGTCATAAAGCAGCAGAGACAACTCGCAACATAAACAACGCCATTTGGCCTGGGAACTGCTAACGAACACACAGGGCAGTGGTGGTTCAAGAAATTCTGCAAAACAGACAAGAGTCTTGAAGATGAAGAGCGCAGTGGCTGGCTACCGGAAGTTGACAACAACCAACAGAGAGTAATCACTGAAGCTGATCCTCTTGCAACTACGTGAGAAGTTGCCACAGAACTCAACATCAACCATTAGGTCATTTGGCATTTGAAGCAAACTGGAAAGGTGAGAAAGCTCGATATGGGGGTGCCTCGTGAGTTGACCACAAATCAAAAATATTGTCGTTGTGAGGTGTCATCTTCTCTTCTTCTATGCAACAATGATGAACCATGATGAACCATGTGTGGATCACATGTCTCGATCATGTGACGTGTGATAAAAAGTGGATTGTATATGACAACGGGTGATGACCAACTCAGTGGCTGGATCAAGAAGCTCCAAAGCACTTCCCAGAGCCAAACTTGCACCAAAAAAGGGTCATGGGCACTGTCTGGTGGTCTACTGCCAGTCTGATCCACTACAGCTTTCTGAATCCCAAAGAAATCATTTAACCTGAGAAACACGCTCAGCAAATCAATGAGATGCACCAAAAACTGCACTGTCTGCAGCCAGCACTGGTCAGCAGTGTGTGCCCAATTCTCTTCCATGACAGTGTCCAACTGCACATGGCACAACCCAACCCTTCAAAAGTTGAACGAATTGGGCCGTGAAGTTTTGCCTTATCTGCCATATTCACCTGACCTCTTGTCAACTGACTACCACTTCTTCAAGCATCTTAACAACTTTTTGCAGGGAAAAATGTTTCCACAACCAGGAGGAGGCAGAAAATACTATCCAAGAGTTTATCAAATCTCAAAGCGTGGATTTTTACACTACAGGAATAAACAAACTTATTTCTCATCGGCAAAAATGTGTTGACTGTAATGGCTCCTATTTTGATTCATAAAAATGTGTTTGAGCTTAGTTTTAATGATTTAAAATTAAATTAACCTAAATAAATTTTAAAAATCAAGGAAACAAAGAAAAAAGCACATCCTAAAAAATTTTAGAGCTCTGAGGGTTAAGAAAAAAAATTATAAAAATATTTCAGGAAGAAAAAGAAACTCACAAAGGAACAAGAATCAAACTGGCAGATGTCTCATCAGTAACAGTGGATGCTAAAAGATAAAAAGAGTTCTGGGGGGAAATTATTTGAATACTGTATTCAATTTAAATGGCCAGTAAAAACAGAGGACAAAATAAAAATATTTTCAGACATGCGAGAACACAAGTTCACCTCTTAGAAATCCTGTTTGAAAAAGAATGTACTATAACAAAAGAATGAATGTAAGAGGAAAAATGTGGGAATCAAAAACAGTGTTAAGTAAATAAACTACTAAAACATACAGTCTAATTTAAATAATTTTTGAGAAACATAAATGAATGAATGACCATATGGAACTAAAATCCCAGGTAATTAAAACACAGCAGGTTGGTTGTGGGACTCAAAGGAATGGTCAGGAAGGAAGCCTGTTAAGATTTTTATACTGCTTGAGTTATTAAAGCAAGTTACTGTGTTCAAGTATCAACCATAGACAGAATGAAAAAAAAACTCCCAACATTAATTTCCTTTAGATACAATTATTTACATTATTGATAACTCTAGCTTAAGAAGTATTTATAATTTCTTCGAGGGGTAACATTTTGTCTTTCAAGATGACAGCGCCATCCTTCACGAACTAAAAGGTGTGAGACCAGACTCAAGTAATAATACAGGTTTGAATTACCACATGGTGTC